>NC_053458.1:13798792-14114626 GCF_015227805.2 Hirundo rustica | reverse complement strand
AACATTATTTTGCATTTGCTAAACCATTTGTTTTTCGTAGCTAATGGCAGAGCGCATTTTGCTTTTTGTGGCATGGTGGTTTTTATTCTAATGGATGCCTTTTTAAATCAAAAAAGGCTTGAAGCAAGGAATACTTAGGGAGCCGAAACATTGGCTACTTTTAAAAAATTAAGAAAAAAAAAAAGAAGAAAAAGTGAATCAAAATGAATTCTCTACAGTACTGACCAAAACTTCCTTTAAGAGTTTAGGGTTCTTGATCTTAAACAAGCCATTTCACACCTGCCAACTGAAATGCTGGTAAGTTGACTTGGTTTAATATGGTCCAAACTCCAGACCAGATGGAATTACTCCCTCTCATGAGACTGTAAGCTTTCCATGGTACAGTCTGGTAATGGCAACTTGCCTACTGCCTAGGTGGGAAATACAAAGGAAGGAGGCAGTGACAAAAACTGCAGGGATGTAGAAAACCAAGGCACGGGGTCTAGCTACTGTCCCCTACTTAAGCCATCCAATTGAATCTACTGAATTTTGGTCAGCCTCCAGGAAGAAATGTTTTTAAGTTAATTTAGCAGACATTTATATGGCGATAAATACTACCTTCAAAAATGCTAAAAATGTTGGCTAGGTTTAGTCTGAGCTACTAAAAAATTATTATAAATTGTAGCATCAGACACAAGACAGACATGAATTATTGGCTGGCACAGACTAGAAGCAACATTTATCTTTCACTTCAGTCTAAATCACACTAGCCGCAACACCTTCCATTTCACTCACACAAATAATACATTATTCAAAATAAAATGGAGCATTCTTGGGTAAAAAACTACTTCATTTCAAAGGGGGAAAATGAACAATACACAGAAACAAAGAACGACAGAAACCAAAGTTAAGTAGGAAAGTGGTCTATTATTCTGTGTTACTGCACAAACAGTGCTTGCTTAATTGTGCCTAGTTAGAAGGGTTGGTGCAAACTGCACGCATGGAAGATGGCAATAAAGACCTCAGTCAGCTTTGTGGAATGAAGTAACTAGGTAACTGTTTTGACATATGATGGTCTCAGCTCCACCTCATCTGTTAACAGAGTGCAAAGATCCCAATGTGAGCCCTGATGTCATCTTGTCCTCTTACTCCTACTAAAAATCAGCAAATTCTTTTGCACATTTTTCTGTTAGAGAAGCACGAATATCTTCCTCTTCATAGTCATCAAAGTTGCTGGTATCTCCAGGACCTCTGCACTTTGGTATGAATGGAGCTTCTACCTATATTGGTAGGAGACACAAAAAGGCACATGAAATGTTACCGGCCAAATATCAATATATTTAACATTGTAATAATGAGCACAGCAATACCCCCAATTACTTCTAGATCCTGCCAAAAAATCAGGTATTACAGGTTTAAGTTGTGGAACATAAACAAAACTAACCTAAGAAGGTACAGGAATAGATGTGCGAATCTAAATTGAAAAAGACTAATCTCTTGCTGACAGACATCATTAAAGATTAGTTCCACTTCAAAACAAAGATTAGTCCTCTCCTTGCAGAGGTTGATCCTGCTCCTTCCAGCTCATTAGCACAGGACGTGGAGTACATTGATGGGCACCACCACTACCCAAAATTCTTAGGAAAGTTTGGAATGCCTCTCCCTCCCACTTAGTAACAATCTTCTATTTCCAAATAAAAACTAACCTAGTACAAGTGGAAAAGAATTTGTTCATCATCTCTTATGAAGTTCCTCCTAGGACCTAAGTGAGAAGTGAAAGCCTTCTCCAAACTAGGACACAATGAGACACAAGCAATGACTTGAAGGAGTCACTCGAAGACTTTACCATAAGGTAAGCAAAATTACAACAAAATTATGCAGGTGATGCAAATTTAAACCTGGAAACACAAAGTAATCAGACAAGTATCTCTCTCCCAAACATCTCAAGGAGTAAGTGTGCCAGAGGCAGAATGATGGGGAGACAAAGAAAGAGGGCAGGCACAGCTCCAGCTGAGGCAGAGAATCACACCACACTGTGCCCCCAGGTAGATTGCTGATGGTGAGGGTGTGTCACGTGTGTTGATCAGCAAGTTAAAGAGGTACAGCACAGACTAACACAAATTAAACTCCAGACTGTGGGCAATACCATTATACACCACCAAGAAATAACAGTAACTTGTGCATTTGTGCACGCCATTGTCATGTGTATATCCTTTTATTCTTAAAACAAGATACGTGTTTCAGCGATTTAGCCTGAGTGAACAGCCTGTGTACATACCTAGCCCACAAAGTCACACATTACCATTATCTGAATTCTATCTCTGTGTTGTCTTAAGCTGATTTTCAGTTACTCTTACAACAAAACTCAGAGCACAGAAAATATCTCATTTACTACTTGAACTTTAGAACACTTTCAAACGAGACACGTCAGACCTTTTCCTATAATCTTCACTATGGAAATTGCTAAAAAGAGATTGCAGGAGATAACACTGGTTTTTAGTGGAAATACCTGTTTGGCCCTAAGCACAATCATCTTATCAGGCAGCATGTTAATAAATACGGAAACACACAAAGAAAGGAAGACTTGATGGTACATCATGCAATGGATGAGCAACTGGCTCACAGGTGGGGCATAAAAGGCTGCAGTGAATGGGGTGACATAAGATTGGTGACCTGTCACTAGTGGGGTTCTGTAGGGCTCAATCCTTGGCCCCGCGCTCTTGAACATCTCTCTAAATGATTTGGATGCAGGAGTGGAAGGGATACTAAATAAGTTCATAGACCACAGAAAATGGGAGGAGCTGCTGACTCCATGGAGGGCAGGGAGGCCCTGTAGAGAGAGACTGACAAATTCAAGGAGGAGACAATCAGCAAGTGTATGAAGATCAACATTGGAAAGTGCCAGATTCTGCCCCAAGGATGAGGCTACCCTGGATGTACAGACAGACTGGGGACAAGAGGCTGGAGGGCAGCTCTGGAAAGGAACCTGGGGGTCCTGGTTAATGGCAAATTGAGCCAGCAGGGGCAATCATGTCCTGGGGACATCAGGCCCAGCACTGGCAGCCGGGCAGGGGAGGGGAGGGGATTGTCCTGCTCTGCTCTGCGCTGGGGCAGCCTCACCTCGAGTGCCAGGGGCAGGTTTGGGTGCCACAGTAAAAGGAGGACATTAAACTAGTAGAGAGCGTCCAAAGGAGGGAAACAAAGATGGTGAAGGGCCTTGAGGGGAAGCCGTGTGAGGAGCGGCTGAGGGCCCTGGGTCTGTTCAGCCCGGAGGAGACTGAGGGCAGAGCTCACTGCAGTCACAGCTTCCTCCTGAGGGGAAGAGGAGCGGCGGGCACTGATCTCTGCTCAGTGACAGCACCCCAGGGAGTGGCCGAAAGCTGAGTCAGGGGAGGTTTAGGTTGGGTATCAGAAGTTTCTTCACCCAGAGGGTGTTTGGGCACTGGAGCAGCTCCCCAGGGCAGGGGAACAGCACCAGCCTGAGAGGTTCAAGAAGTGTTTGGACAATGCACATGGTGTGACTCCTGGGGTCCTGTGCAGGGCCAGGAGCTCGACTGGCTGATCCTGGTGGGTCCCTTCCAACTCAGCATATTTTGTGATTCTGTATCCGAAATATTAAATATTTGACTGCTTTACTTATGACTGTAGCATTAGAAAAAAAAGAAAAAAAAGAAAAAAGAAGAAAAAAAGATCATTCTCATGACATTAGCTGCCAAGGAACACTAAGTTTATTCAGGGCAATACATGCTGTAGTAACAGCCACTGGGAAAAACTAGTATAAGCATAAGGTTTATTGCTGTATTTCTGTGACTACTTGATAGATATTACAATCCATGCTGTTGTTTCAGACCCTCAGTATTACAGTATTTATTCTTTATAATTAGAAGCTTCAAACTTACTCAGTATCAGTTTTTACAACCCTTTAAATCTAATAGCTATTCTGACTCTACTACTTCTTAACATTTAAAAGTATTTCTTATTTCTGTGAAAGTAATTCGCTATAGCAGTACACTAGCAATGCTAAGAATATTCAGCACAGTATTAAAACACTGTTAATATTATGGGGCCTGGGTGTTCCCAAACAGCGTACTGGCAAATGAATCTCGGTGCATAGAAATCTGCCTTGCAAAGAGGCATTAAGAAAGTGAGAAACAGATAATTAAAATTCCACGATGGGGAGTATTTTCTTAAAAATATCTGCACTTAATGCATGGAATACAGGATGCATTAATTGCACCCTGTCTTCTAGTAATTAATACGTTAGTGAATGATTCAACAACTGTACTGTCAATTTGTGTAGCCAAACAACCAGTTTCTTTTTATAAACTATTGTTAGTAATTAGGTTTGACCCTTAAAATACTGCTGGTACAGCAGCAAGTTCATGCCTCTATAGCCAAGACTGTTAGTATTTCAAATTCAAACCAATTTCTTTAAATATTATCACTTATCTCTAGCTTTTTTTTACAGAGGGAGCAGGTTGCTTTAGGAGAAAAAAGACAGCCTAAGTGCTAAGAGCTGGCTAGAAGGGAAAACAAATTAATTTCTGCTGTGGAGGTATATTTATAGATGCCACTGTAGCAGGGGTTAAATAAAAAGTGAGAGAGGCAGGAGATGCCTCATCCTCAGATAATCTAGAAATAGACTAATGCACAACATTGTGTGTTAAAGGGAACATGAATGTACAGGATAAAATACCCAGAAGAAACAAACATAATTCAACCATACATATCCTTTGGAATCTTAAAAGATTAAACTACTTTCTCCCTTTTTCAATATAAAGTCACAGATCTAGGAAATAAAAAATAAACACAGTAATTAGAAGCTTTACTTCAATCCCTTAAAGACCTGTAATAGTTTTGACCAGGAAGGGTCTTACCTTTCTCTGATAAATGGCAATCCAATCTGTAGTTGCAAACCACTTGTGATTCTTTATGTCATTTACACCATTCTTGAGATTTCCATATCGTTTGGTCAAATCTACCTGGAGTAAATTTCTTAGAAGATCCTTTAGGTCTGAACTGAAGTGTGATGGGAACCTCACCTAAAATTATACACCCACAGTATTAAAAAACATGATATGAATTTGACTCTTTCCCCTGTGAAGGGAAACAACTTCACACAAAGGGAAACAACTTCACACAAAGGGAACACACAGAATGGGGCAATTTTCTATCTTTCTTCTAAAACCAAACCAAGCAGGAATTAATGGAGAGATGATTATTGTTGCACATGTATTTCTGTTTCACAAAGCCTTTATCAGTATCATTACATTGCCCATCTACCATTTCCTGACCTGGAAGTTTCTAGGGGGCAAGGTATTAATTTAATGTAACAGTGATCTAAAACCTAAGTTTAACTTGGTGTACTGACACATCATCTTAAGACATTCTCAGCTATTTTCTAGGCATAAATTTTTATATTATATTATATATATACACACACACAGAGGAAACACAGTATATAGCATATACACAGCATATAAATACATAGATATGCTCTGAAATAACTGTACATTCAGCAATCATATATGAGAAGTCAATCTGGAACTTGATGCTGTACTGCAATCTGTTTCTGATAACTGAATGCACCAACATCAGAAGTCTTACATAACAGCACTATTTGAAGATAGCACACTAGTGACTCGCAATTCATTCAAACCTGGCTAAAGGATATTTGAAGATGATTCGTGGGATGTAATTACAGAGGGTTTTTCTAGCAAATGATCTACTGACACCATTTGAGATGGCAGAGAGAAGGAAGGGGAAAAGAACAGGCAGAAAGCTGTATTTGTCATCCTCAAAGTCTCAGTGTTTGACACTCCCGATACTGAGATGATCAGTTATGATGTAAATAAAGATCACAGAATTACTTAACATAAAAACATTTCAAAATATCAAGAAATCCAATTATCAAGGTCCCTGCTTCAGTTTATCTACCAACATGGTTCTATTGTAGATTATGAGAAATTCTCAGGTTTAATGACTATAATACTTAAACCACTGAGAAGGAAATATTAAATCAAATTTTTAAATAGGGAACTAAGCAAATGAGGTAGAATAAATGGAAGACCCCAGGTGATAAACAACTGCTAGCTGAGGACTGAATTACAGTTTACAGAGTTGATGTCTAGTGCTGTTTTTGCTGTAGTCCATCCATGGACTCAGTAAAAAAGGCAGGTGACCTTTTACAGATGTCAAGCCAATTAGATAAAATGACAAAAATGCCCAACATTTTGTTTTTAGTTTAGAAGAAAAAGATTTCTGTAAAAATATGTCTTTGTAAATTAATTCCCTTATATTCATGGACACAGCTGAATGTTCACAGCATTAAAACCTTTCAAAGAGCAACCACCTTCTATATTAAATAAGAACCAGCCTCAGTGCAGTGCACCACAGGCTTACTGAGGTACTGCCCTTGATTAGAATTACAGAGGCACCTGAGATGCAGCACAGTGTGTGTCCATGTAGGGGCAACAACTCAAAGTGAGCACAAAGAATCAACACTGGCTGGCAGGAGAAACAACAGAATGACTACATTTTGGTGCTATCCAGTACACTAAGAGATATTGTTGAAAAATAAAAGGGAAACATTGGAAAAACTTTTTATATAACAAGGAAGGCCAAACACAACATTAGACATATCTAGCTATAAGACTGTGGAGGTAAAAAGGCATACTAGGAATGATGGAAAGTCTTCAGGGCTTCTCAAAAATTGCAAAAAAAAAATTGGGGAAAAAAAAAAAAAAAAAAAAAAAAAAGCTAGGCAAATTGAGCACACAGCTAAATAGTTGTTAATAGTCATTGGATCACTTTAATCCAAGCATAAAAGGATGTAAAAAATAAAATACCATGTCTGTAAATTTAGTAACTTGCATTTTAAATTTGAAGGCAGGGAACAGATTTTTATAACTTTGATTTTCAAGGAACAATGTCTGTACTTATGAAATGCACATTACAAACTTCTCCTAGGTCCTTTCCAAACTGCTCACTGTCTATGGCCAGTGAATTCTGCATCTCCTCCACCAAAAAATAGGTTCTATAAAAACAACTGCATTTGTGAAAACACCCCGAGCCTTAACTCACCTTGCCAGACACAATCTTCTCGTAAATTTGAATGGGCTGATCTGCAAAGAATGGGGGATATCCAGCTGCCATTTCATAGATTAACACTCCTAATGCCCACCAATCCACTGCCTTGTTGTAACCCTGAATAAAATGGAACATGCCACTGTTAGTACAGTTTCTAACACAGGTTAAGATTTTCGGTATATATCTATATATTTATGGAATACAAAGAAAGAAAATACAGTATTGTTCACTTATGCAGAACTTACAACCTGATTCCAACAGCAATACTCTTAAAACCTAACAGAGCAATGGCAGTGAAACAGTGATGGAAATAAAGCATTTTGCACACATTTCTGTGATGAGTGTCAGTGATTTCTTTACACTCCTGTGAACAAGATTCCCTAAATGACAGAAAAGGGCAGAACTTCTTTATTTGAAATCAAAACAATCTTGTTACAGACTGGTAATTCTTCAAAGCTTAGGGAAATTTCATTAAGACAACATATATAACAACACATCCTAAATTGTACACTGTCACCATTTTGCTTGATTATCTGCATTTTGGAATGTTCTGTTTCATATGCAGCTAACCAGCTACAAGAGCTTAAAAGTCTAGTTAATTAGCTGTTAAGAGTAATTTTTGATCTGATCCTAAAAGCCTGAACCTTAAATCATTAGTAGGTGCTATTAACTGTTATGAAACACAAAGAAATCACCAAACCCATCCATTTCATATATGTTCTCTGGGATTTTTTACAAAGCTCAGGGCTCAGACTCAGTCTTTCAGGAAAATCTATTTTGAGGACGTTGTAGTGAATGCATTGCAATTTCTTCTGCTGTTGTAGCTGCACAGGGGAAAAAGCCCATGCAAACAACAAGCAATTTTTCCCCAAACAGAAGTATTTTTTGTTCACTTTTGATGATCTGCAAAAGGTATTCAATTAAAGCACATGTTAAAGTGTGTATTTAACATTATGCACTAGGACTGCTTTATAGCGTAAGCCGTTCTACATTTTCCATTTGCAACACATGAAGTGCTACAGTTAAACAGCTATAGGATGAATAACACTTTATGTTGGAACACTTGGTGCAAGTAGTAGACAAACAGATCTATGGTCAGCTTAGACTGCACGCACTTCAGGTGTAAAACCAGTGGATTATCTTATTTGATTTTATGTCAACTGCCTTAAACCTGAAACTCTGCAACCGGTTATGCAACGACGACTGATTCATCCTATACGCAGTTCTTGTTACCTCTGGAGTTCTTGTTCTAGTGTGTTAACACTTCAGAATGTAATCACTCAGATCTGTTGTTCTGATAAGGATGTTAGTTAAATAACCTAATTACAGGTTCTTTAAATCTCTTTGCCCCTCACAAGTTATGCAGCAAGCATATGTAGAAATTTGGTACGGTTACATGAAAATTCCTGTTTGGCATACTAAATGAATATTTACAATACAATTACTTCATTTTGTGTCATTTGTAAAGAATTGACTAGTCAAGATCTAATTTTTAGAAGTTTCAGCAATTGCTTATCCCTCAAAGCTTGATAATTGGATGAGAAGTTTTAACTATATCAAATGCATGGCTGAGTAACAAGACAAAGTACCTTGCTGAGAATTATTTCAGGTGCCAGGTATTCTGGAGTCCCACATAACGTCCAAGTTCTGCCTTTTACTCTTTTTGCAAAGCCGAAGTCCGTGACCTGTCATCAGAAGAAATAATTTGACTGTAAGTGCACTGATACAAAGAAATTTAAAATTAAGTACTTTAGAAATATTTTAGAAAGCTATTTTGTACAGGGGAAAAGTTTATTTCTCAAATCATATAGTATCATAGATGTACCTTTATTAGTCAGTCCCCCTGGTACTTCTATGTCAGATAAATAGGTATCATGATAAAATTAATACAGAACACAAAATATGTATTATCACCCTGACACCAGCTTCTATTTATAATTTAAAAATCAGTAGAAACTATGGCTTACTAATCTTCCACAGGTACTGCAATTACATTAATTATTATTTATAAATATTAATTTTCATTATTATAAATTATCAATTGATTATTAATTTTTAGTAATTATTATTTTTCTTCTTATTATTTTTTTCTTATAATTTTAACATCAGACTGTTTGTAATGCTGAAAATTTGCAGAATAAAACCAACGTACTTCTCTTTTCCTTTAGTTAACAAATAAATGAATCACAAAAAGGGTCAATATATCGCTCAGTCTTCTAAATTTAGAATTTTATTGCATAAATGTATAAAGGTCATATGTAAAATTAGCGTGGGAATAAGACAACATAGAAGAGGTCTTCCAGTAACTTCTGATTCTGAGTATCTTGGAAAGCATTACCAGAGTCAAGTTTGTTTATTTGAGGCCTGGGGGGAAAATGTAGCAATAATTGTATTCACAAATGGCAAGTACTTGTATATTATAAATTCTTCATTTCACTTGCCATGTGTTCTACAGTAAGGTTTCAGAACTCCGTATGCAATATCATACAGTGCTTTCTGCTGGACTGTACTGTGGAATACATAGAGAACCCAGGTAATTACATGTGAAATTCTGGGAGCAGGTTCAAGCTATGAAATCTATGCTTGTTTCTTTTGTTTCCTCCTTCTTGGTTTCAATTTCAATCCATTCCTTGAGAAATGGTGAATCAAATGAGAATCACTTATAATTATACAATAACCCATGCTGATGTTGCCGTACATTAACGTCACAACTAAAGAAGCCAAACTCCAAACCATCAAGGCAGCTTTTCTTCATTTTTGGTAGAAACAACAGCATCAGCAGGTGGAAGTGAATGGAGTGGGTGACATGCTGACTGGTCAGCAAAGAACCATTTCTGTGTTTAGGAATGCACACCAATCTATGTAAGAAGAATACACTGCAGACACAGGACAAACAGCAATAGCTTTAAAATGCAAAAAGAAAATGAAGTTGGAACTGCAGCATCAACATGTGAACACAAACCTCCCTCTGCCACCATCACAAAAACACACTGCTGCACAGAGAGAGCTGCCAGTGCTGGAGTAAGCCAGTCACAGTAAATGGAGTAAACCAGCTGTTCATGAATGGTGCTCCCCAGCTATGTTAAAGGAACTCTTCTCCCTACAGTGTTGCCTTACACGCCGTGCAAAATTATTTTACCGTTACAAACAACATAAGATATGAATCCGTTACACTTCTCTCAAACATTTTTGTTATGTATTTTCTTGTTTAGATTCTGCTGTGGCAATGAGGGAAGAAGAACTTCCCTTTCAGTTTAAGGACTACACAGCATTGCACAGTGCTTGTTGCTGCACTCTGCCTTCCCATTTGCCATTTAGCTAAAAACATAAGAGCTAAGAGGAAGATGAGAAGGTGCCATGAGAGGCTGTTGCAAACAAAGCTGTCATTTGAGCACTGCAGTGCTGACCTCAACTCAGCTCCCACTCCAGCTGTTCTGGGAAGGCTAGGACTCTCCAAGGGTGGGATTCATCTGATGGACATTAGGTACTTTCGTGCCAGGGCTAATATTTAAGCTGGTTTTCCTAAATTACTTATGCAGACAGTGCAGAGAAACAGACATTTTAGAGCACTTTTCATCTTGTTCTAGGGCAGACGTATAAAATAGGTCAGATGAACAGAGCCATGTAATCACCTACTTCTCACCACAAACCCCAAGGGAAATCCTGACAACTGGCTCAACTGCACACAGCTCTACTGTGCATACTTAATTTTAGTCAGAGGAAGTACAACCCAAGGGTTTTAACCATTACTAGGCAGTAGGGCATTTGAATGCTCCAATAGAATAGACCATCAGTTCTAAACACATTTTTCTCACATTACCCAAATCTACACTGCAAGATGAATTTTCACTCCCTGAATATATGAAGAATCTCATACCTGGATGTATCCTTGCTGATCAATTAAAAGATTTTCAGGCTTTAGATCTCTGTAGATGAGGTCTAATGAATGGAGGTACTCAAATGTTAGCACTATCTGAGCTGCATAAAACCGTGCATGTGGTTCACTGTGAAGAATTAAAAGAATATTAATATCCCAACACTATGGTAAGGTACAAAAAAACCACCTGCCAGGGATAGACAAATTAAGTATATTTTATCTGGTTCTTTTACTGTATAACAAGAAAAAGCAAAAGCAAGCATTTTCAGAATTGATACACGCATTTCCTAAATTTAAGTCTTGCAGCTAAAATACACGCGCAAATCAAGATGAACGTATCCCACAGTGAAGAGCTTTGACTTCAAATTTTACTTTTAGAAACTACCATGAATTTCAGCGACAATATGCACAGGAATTCCAAGATTCGATCATGCACAGATCACAAATGACTGTACTAACTAAATGAAAAATAATGAAGAGTTCTTCACTGCCTGACAAATTTAAGTCCACTGAACAAGTGGTAAACGCACTTAACCCTTCAGAATTTTTTCTTCAATGCTAACAAATTTTATAAAACCCTCTTCCCAAATCAGTAAATTAAGCTTTAAAGGAACTGTGCCATTAATACTCTTACCTGAACCTTCCGATTCTTCTTAGATGTGAAAACATTTCTCCACCAGGAACATACTCCATTACCATGTATAAATTAGAATTGTCCTACGGAAATCAAGGAGACAACTAAACACATACAAATACAGGCATGCTATAGTCTCTACAACTCCCACATGGAGTACATTTTATTAATGAATGAAAATGAAAAATTGTAGCCATCCAATGACATTGACAAATGTAATGCAACATAGCTAGAAATTCTTGAAAAACTGTGAAAGAAGCATCATATATCTCAAGAAATCTCTTCTAAAGCAAATCTGAATAAAGATAATTAGTGAGGTTCAAACACAGACAGCTGTGTAAGAGACCTGATGGAGGAGACGGTAAGGTGCCTACTGCAAGGCAAGACCTTGAACTCCTCAATGTTTATAACTGACAGTCTGAGGTATTCTTGATTCCACAGCCCCTGCCCCAAACCTCTAAATTGTAAAGCAGAACATGTCTGGTCATTTAAAAATTTAAAAAAAAAAAAAAAAAAAAAAAAAAAAAAAAAAAAAAAAGAAGACACATATCACTCTATAAACTAGAAAGCTTCTCAATTTCTTTACAGACTAACTAGTATGTACTGCCATGAAATTAGAAGCTAAGCTCAAAGTTCCTTTCTTCAGTGGTTAAAACTGTCATTAAGAGCTGCCTCAGGAATAAATCTCAAGCAAAGAGATCTGCAGAACAATTAAGAATTTACCATTCTATATATTGGTACAGAAGACATGCTTTGGTATCTCTTAAAGACAAAATGATGCCTAAAAGCTCCCTCGCTGTACAAAATCCAGTTGCCCTCCAAGAGAAGAGAAAACTCTGAGGAGTTTAACTTAATTTTTATTTTTTTATTTGGAGATATCCTTTCAATCATTACCTGATGAACCGGGGTATATGAAGTGTACACCAGTGCACTCCACTCCTACTCAAGCCCTGGCAACAGTGCCAAATGAAGTATCTTTGAAAACAAAAATACTTGAACTATTGTACAGTAAAAGTTATAAATTTTAATATCTAAAATGTAAACATGCACTTCCCTGAAACCCAACAACTACTTTGGAAGTAATGACTACCTTAAAAGAATACTCCAGTTTAACAAGGAAAGGAAAGTTCACTGCTTGTAATATCCTCTTCTCATTCAGTGTGTGTTCTATCTGCTTCAGTTTGACGACCTAGGAGAGCAAAAACAAGCTTCAGCTTAAGCGTGATATTTTTCAGTTCTTGGTAAACTTTTTAGTGTTTAACAATTAGTTGAAAGCAAGCTTGTAACTCTACAGTAAATGAAAAACCTTATGGATTCCTAGTACAATAACAGAATCAAGAATGGATTAAAAAGTCTAATTAAACATTTTGAAGAGTAAAACTTGTGTAATGTGGTTGGCAGACAACTTCACAAAGTGTTTCTTCCTACTTGCTGAGTGTAAGAGCCAGTAAGGAAAACCTCTCTGCATTTTCTATTAATTGCTTATGTTTATTGTGGCCATACTTCCTCAGCACTTCAATAAAATCCATTTGATCTTTGGACCCTTGGCTAAGAAAGGCAGGAAACTGTGTAGGATACACTTAATTATGAATTTTGTTACCTGTACACAGAAGTAAACAGGCTTATGTTATACAGCTCACACATTAGCGACAAAACTAAGGAGAATACAAATTCAAAATCTTCTTACAATCCATTAAAATGCTAGGCTGCTAACAAGGCAGCAAGCGGCAGGTTACTTACTGTTGTTCTTTCTTAGCAATTAATAACCAGTTTCTTGTGTTAGACCCCCAACATTGCATAATCAATTATATCCATTTTATTTAATCCTTATTGCACAATTTACCTATAACCCATTTTCAGAATGGCATGATTTCCAAGTAAAGTTTTTTCTCCTCAGTCCATAGAAAAAGAGAAGAAAATGTACAAGAGCGATCAAAACAAGTCTGTTTTTAGGTTTGGAAATCAAATCTATCTGCTATAAATAAGAGATAATCAAGATACTGCAACCCTGACTGAAATTGTACGTAACTTTTAGATGCAAAAGGTAGTTAACTTTTTGTGCTTAACTTTTTAGATGCAAAAGGTAGTACCTATAAAAAACTCACCACTGTTTTGAAATAGACATCATACAAAGGAAATAATTATTTTAAAACATTAAACCTCTTTTGAATTCCAGATCTTTAGGGTACAAGTAAAGTTTTGCTCAAATCAACTCATTTGTGGGAAGTATCTCCTTCATCCCTAAAAAGCCATGGCACTGGAACGTTCTTGTCCATCCGAGCGAGAAAGCCGAGGCTCTTGTCTGAGGTGTTCAGCTGCGATGCCAGAGCACCCCCATTCCTGCATCTCCTCCCAGTGAGGTACTGGAGGGGGATGGAGCAATACCCCAGGCTGCAGCTGCTGTTCAGCACTTCAGAGTGTCCAGCTGGGGCTTCAGCCACAGCTTTGCTCACACTTCACTCCCAGGCTCAGGGCACGGCCAGTGTCAGCTTCCCATACACCAAGTGGTGCCTGGGAATGGCAGATTCTCCAACAGCTTGTTTGTGCCCAAGCTCTTGTTCAAGGTTTTTTTTTTTCCAAAAACAATTACATAAATAAACTAGGCAAACAGTGGCATGTTACAGCCTTCCTGACTCGAGGCGGACAAGAGAATAACATCCCTACACAAAAACTACTGGCTGCATCAGCATCTATTACACTTTTTTTCATGTTCTATGAATCAAGCATGAGATTGGATAACAGAGACACACACTCGATGCTTTCCCTTTTTTTCAAGTAAAAGGGAAATGAAAAACTCTAGGCAGCCTGCCCACTGTCCAATTTCAGACATCTGTATGTTTTCTTTTATAAACAAAGAGATAGAAATGTGTTCTCACCAAACCATCTCCTATTTTTTTAAGAATTAATGGCAGCTACTAATATATCTCTAATAGAACACATAAATAAATAATTACGCTAACTTAAGTTGAAAAAACAGGTATTTTATGAAGGAACACATCAAGACCTCTTATTATAGATGGAACCATCTAATTTATGAGCAGAAGACCGATGTCTGCAAACATCTTTATAATCTTGTGACTCATTTACTGCAAGTCCACTGCAGGTGTTAAAAATGTGACCTTTTTGCTTTTTCCTGATAATTTCCCAATTTTGAGAGGTAGTAATGAATTTAACTTTTTTTTTAAAAAAAATCTTTGAGTATTTTTATAGCAGCTTCCTGAAGTAAGATGTTATTTCCTAAACTCCTCCAGTGATGACAGCTCAGCCGTGCACAAAAAAGGGTTCAAAGTAAAAAACAGCTGAAAATCTGAAATTTGGTGGAAGGCTCTTTGTTCAGCACCAGGGTGCTCAGCCTGCAGGATGCCACCAGCCATACTGAGGTAATGCTGAGGTACATTTCCACATGGGTGGAAATGGCTGGGCTGTCTTTATTTGTACTATGCTGGAATGTCATTTTAACTTAATTGGATTTTTTTTAAATACAAGTTAGATACCATTACAACAGGAAAATGTGGTAGAAGAAAAAAATTGAGCTTTTCTAAGAAAAAAAAAAAGTCTGATTTGACACTTAAAGGTAAATTTGTTTTAGTTTCTGTTCGTCAGAACATTATAAAGCAGTCCTTCATTAAACGAGCCTTTATTCAAGGTCCAGGACCCCAATCACATGTAAAGAATACTGGAACTGCAACTCAGGCAAAACAGTTTGACTATGTCACTGCCATAATGCTATTACAAAAAATTACTCAGAAATGTAATAATGCCTAAGGGCAGAAGTCCACACTGAGGCAATGTTGACTTTGAGTTTATTAGTCGCTGATTATTAATTTCTCTTTGCCAGATTAATATTGTCTTAATATGATCTTTGTAATACAGCAGCAAAATTATGTATAGTGTCTTACAAAATAACAACAGCTCTTACACTGAGGACCTTGGAATCTACAAAATGCACTTTTGAAAACTTGTCAAAACCATTTAAAACTACTTGTATTGATAAATTCTGTAAAAATATTTTGGGTTCTGGAATCCTGTACTGTAAAATTTAAAAATAATTTTTTATCAAATGAGATTGCTTACTTAAGCTAAGAATAATAAACGGCTAAAAAAAATCAGGCTGGAGCAGGAATACAGGTTCAGACTACAGCACCGAAGTTTCCAACATAGAAAATGTCCATTACATGACAGCTGTTCTGAGACTCCTGTTCTACCTATAAGGTTACTACAGATGCTACAGGATTATTACATAATTAAACATACAGAAAGTAATATCTCATAGGATCAAGAATGAAAATTATTTGTGCATTCAATTTTAATTTCAATTATGGCGCACTAATGAAAATCTTGAGAACTTCTGATCTAGGTAGTTTTGAACTGTCCTGCAAAAGTTTATTTGTTTATTTGAACTACAGCACTACATTTTGCTTTTGCCAAAGAATATACAGGCCACCTTAAAAATTCTAAGCAAAGACTTTATCCAATAACATTTTATTAATGCCTTGGACTTAGAGGCTACTTAGAGCTTCTTTAACCTGTTGTTAATGTTACTGGCCATTGCACAAAGTCTACACAATCCCAGCGACTGAACCTACTGGTTAAAAGAGAAAATAAAGCATTTAAATTATCACTGGTATCCAAGCGTGATAAGAAAAAGCACAGTATTTGCAACTCAGTCCAGCCACAGCTACCAGACCTTCACCTACATCAAACTCTTCTGTAGCATAAAACCCACTATAAATTATACCAACCTTCTGTTTGTCCAGTATCTTCATAGCATAATACTGTTCTGTGGATTTATGTTTCACCATCATTACTCTCCCAAATGATCCTGTTCCAAGGGTTTTTTGCCGCTCAAAATCATCTAGGCCAGCAGTATTCTATATGCAGGATATAATCACATTATTTACAAACTAATACCAAAGACAATTTTAACTGTGTGAATTCAGTCATGAAAAAAAAGCTGAGTAATATTACATTTAACCAAGATAACTATAGCTAACTATACTGTTATAATTTGATACCTGTCAAATTTTAAAAAGAGATTTTTACATTGCATCCATTGAAACAGAAGCAGACGTAACTGAATTATATCTACATTTCTGTAATTTGTCCATACAGCTGTCCATACACGCTTAGTAAGGAATATCTGGCAGTAAACAGATCATGAATATAACATGCAGATAAATAACCCCTTCATGCTTCATGATCAAGAATATTAGAACATGCAAAAAACCCCAAGCTCTAGAGGCAGGTTTACATGAGATTTGTCTAAAGAGCACATCCTTGAGTACATTTTCTCAGACATTCATTGCCATAGCATCTCAAATATTGCTTTAGAACAAAAATGAACCTTCCCCAAAATTCCAAATTTTACAAGACTTCTAACAAGCTCCTTAACCTGCTCCCAATCCCTATGCAGTAGTCTTAATACTCTTAATTCCACTTACTGTCATGGTGGAAATTATTAACATGGCAAATTACAGATGTGCCAATGCTTCTCGTCATTAAAAAAAGCCAACTAAAACCATGCCAACAGATTCTGAGTCTTGTCATGCTGATTATGAACATCATTCTCATAAGAGAAAATGTTGTTCAGTGGGAGCATTTCATCAGCTCAGATCTGGAGAAGACCTGGAAACCTTTGTTGATAAACTTCAATGAAAAGTGACAAAGCCGGCATTTAAAAAAATGGAAAATACTTTACAAATTGCATTAAAATTATTTCTGTCTTCTGCACTACTCATTATAGACTGGTAACATACTGATAATATTATCCAAAAAATGCAATACAGAAAATTACTAAATGCTTAAATGAGTGATACCTGAGGGGGGCTTTCCCATTTTCTTAAAAAGTCTTCTTTGGCTTTGGCTAGGAACTCTTTCACTGAAAACACACAAAAAAAGTACATGTCAATTAATACAATTCATCATGGGTGCAGTTGTTATTGAGATGCTTTGTTAACAAAATACATAAACTTCATTTTCAACTTCTTTCTTCAATTCATAATATGCTATTTTTACCATGGATGAAAGCAAGCATCACTGTCTCTAGAATTTCTACCGTATCTCCAGGTGATAGCTAGGCTTTCTGGAGTAACTACATCATTCTACACAAATTACTTAAACTCTACCAGCTCTAATAGCTCACAATACTCTATAGGCAAGCAGGCTTTAAGGTGATGTTAGACATTCTTAGTTCAGCTGGGAAAAAACCAAACACCTGATATTTATAAATAGCCATTCCACAAAGATTGACTTATCTCTTTACAGAAATGGTACATTTTCTTTCAGCTACTTGAGTGTCATGTCAATCTCATTGCTTTTTCCCCTCATCACCTTTATTTAAAGGCTGTTTGCAAGCTCAAGGACCAAATGGACAGCATTACTGCAAGCAAAGACAAAGCACAGGGCTACAACAACACTGCACATTAGGCATGCCCACAGTCAGAGAATATACAGTTTTAATACTGATTCTCCATTGAAATTGAAGGAATGTGTAATGGCAAAATTCTGGATGACTGTTTAAAATGTGCACCAACATATTTTGTTCAGATCATCTCTCAGCTGTTCTTTTTTTTTTTGAATATCAATGCTCAGCCAGATCAATGCGGATTACTTCATGCACAGTCATTAATGGGAGGTGTTTCAGACATTGCTGTGGTTCTGAAAGAGTCACAGAATCAAGAAAACATCACACTGGTTGTGTGTTCTCTGAATCATTTCACATAATACAACATTAATAACAGCAGTTTTTCTGTACTGTGACGTTCTGCCACAAGCAATTGCTAAAAACAGCAATATGCCAAGATTATTCTGGTCAATATCTAGAAATCTGTGTTTTAACAACTGTATTTTACATTCTGACAGCCAAAAATCAGGTTTATAATAGGTTGTAAATAAATCACTTGATGAATCAGAACTTCCTTGTACTTTTCCGTGAATACTAATGTTGACAAAGAAAACTTAAAAAATCCTCTTCATATACTGGTACATTTCCAGCAGCAGTAAAAACAACAGCAGCCCTGGAGAAGGCTAGTTGTGAATTCTTTTTTTTCCTCCCTTCTTGGGTGTGCTATGGGACTTGATTATCACAAAACACTCAAAAGAGGCTTATGGCTCTCACTACCACTGGCTCTGATGGAGCACTAAAAAAAAAGGAAATTTTTTAAAAGCTGTCAAAAGTTCTGGCTGACCTCAACATTTTAAAAGTCTTTAAAGCATGATATCCACTCAGCAATTTTATTTTAAGAGAAACAAGCAATATCACAGAGGAGGAACATATTCCTTATTCTAAATGTATGGTTAAGAAGAGCAATAAAAACATAGTTTATGTCAAAGAAGCTGGTAAAATGGCATTGAAACTAACTGAGAGTTAAAAATATTTTGGTGGCTAATCAACAAAAAACATTAACATATTTATCCTATGTATAAAATATTTCCTTTGTTTTTAAATTATACAGGTTATTCATTTAATGACTTTAATTATCCTAATTTGGAGATAGGACAGGACTTCCTGTGGCATGAAATAATTTTCAACACAAAAACCGGAAACTAGCAATGTCCATGTTTGATAATCCTTCTTCCATTAGGAGAACAGAGATGACTTGATCAAGTGTGGAATACTGACATAGTTTTTCAAACATCAATGTGTCAAAGTAGCACAAATATTTTCTCTTAATGAGAAGAAAAAAACCCGGAAAATCATTAAAACTACCAAAAAGCTGAGCCTTCAAATTTTACTGGCTGTAGCTTAAAAGGGAACATTAATGCTACATAGCACAACCAAAACACAAAGTAATTGGTGTTGTTTTTTCATGTTATTACAGCACATATGTCTTAAATATCCCTCATGCCATCTCTGTTCATATAAATAAATATTTGAAGTTTCCATATATTTCACATTGAAGTATGACTATTCAGTATTTATAAAAATATACAATGACATTTACAGTCATTTTTGTCTCTGTTCTACTTATGGAATAAAGAATGCTGTTTATGAACTAAATGCGATCCAGCTGGAAATATTCAAATTGTGGATTCGTGAGAAAAATCTCTCATTTCTAGAATACCACTAAGCCACAAGCTCTTCTGCAACAAAACTCCTACTTTGTTTTGCTTTACTTTGGCCCTCTTTTCTTAGAAAGCAGCGCTGAACATACAGTTTCAAAATAAAGCTACCCAATGGTAATAACTCGTCTGAAAATCAGTCTTTTTAATACAGTTTCATGTTTTGTGCTGTTTTTTAAAAAACGTTTCTTCCTCATGAGAGAGTAGATTAAATTATACCTGGTTTTAACTTTCAGGTCACCTAGACTCCTACACCTCAACACAACTCCACAGGTGCTTTCAAACAGAACTCAGGAAATTTAAGTCCATGCACTTCAGTCATTTCTCAAAACACAACTTAGAATTTGAACTTTTGAAAATTACCTCTCAAGCACAAAACAGCATGCTCTTGCTACAGGAGAACACATTTAATTTCTACTTTCATGTGCAGAATCAAAATTTACGCCAATTGGGTAGCAGTGGCTGTTGGTATTACTGTGATGATGCAAACAACAGGTGTAATAGTTCATGACTTCAGAGGTTTTCCTCAAGTGCACATTTTTAGCCACCTTACATTGCGATGATGTGGCTCTTGTTCGCTTTTCTAGTCTAAACTGTACCTAGCATCTGTGACTTTGGGCACTTATGAAGGAATGAGCATACCAAACGTCTCTATAGGTTCCCCAAGGGTTTGCAGGAACATTCACCCACACAGATGAGATGATGAAGAGAGGAAAGAAAGAGAAGAAGAAAAAAAAAAGTTTTATGCATTTCCACAACAAACACATAGAAAACACAAATACATTCCACCCTTTCCCCTCCCCACTCAAGAACAGACCCTGTAATAAACCAGTCCTTTCCCACACAGACAGAATGACTCATGCTAAATCACACAATGTTTGAGCAAAGAAAGAAAAAAATCACCAAAGGCAGCTAAAATCAGTATGAAAAAAAGATGATGCATCAGAGAAATAAGCACAGCTTAGAAAACTTCAGGAGATCAAGTTGGCATCTTTAATAATTAATCTATTCCAAGACATACACATCCACGGGAACTGTTGCTAACAATAGTGTATCTATCTTCATCACAGCATGCTGGATCACAATAAAACCTGTAATCGGGTGATCTTCCCACTACTTAGCACTTTGTTCCAGAAGACAGCATGTGTGAATTGCATGGCATGTGGTAGATAGCACAGAAGTGGCAAGCAGTTTCCAAAAAAATAAAAAATCTCAATCAGATTTCAGTCCTATTACCCAATAAAAGCAACTTGAGAAGTCTAAACTGCACAGCTGAAGTTACTGTATGCAAAGTGGGATGTACACAGGGATCCGGTATGGACACCATATCAGTATGATTGAATTTTGTAAGACTGACAGAAAAAAGGAACTAAGGGTGTGGATAGGTTCCCATAAACACCAAAGAGCAAGGATCACTTCTCTACGGCTGAAGGAAGTGAAGAGGAGAGTGGGGCAAGGAGGGTATGGACAGACCAGCAACAGACACTACCCAGACTGGGTTTACTGGCACAGCAGAAGTTGGGACTGCGGGAGGCTGAAACCAAAGTAGGAGGAGCTGTTGCTCTAGAAAGGAAGGTACTAAAAAGAGACAGCAAAGCACAGGTAATAGCACCAGCACCATGAGGAGCACAGCAGAAACAACTGAACGTGGCAAGAAGGACACCAGTTGGAACCAGAGAGGATGCACCAGCTGTCCAGGGATTAGGCAAGCACAAACACAACACAAACCCAGCCCTTTGTGACCTGCATGAGCAAGCACCGGTAAGAGAGGAAGGTTCTATGCAATGCAAGCACCCAGAGCAGGAAATCTGGTGAGGTTCAGAAGGCGGGAAGAAATGGAATAATGGCCAAGGACCACAACTGAATGACTTGAAGCAGTCTTACAACTTCCACCTGCTTCGGTTCACCTTGGTCAGAAGCAGTGCTTACAACCACTACAACACAAGACCTCAGCTACTCTCTTGCATATCACAGGTGGCCTGTGGAGAGCTGCACTTGGAACCAAGGCAACATGAGAATAAGCAGGAAAGTCTGCTGGAACAGCGTTCTAAGGAAAGAGGAATCTGAGATCCAGAGGTTCCTAGGTAATGCCAGCACAGGAGGAATTAAAAAAACACCCAAGCAGCAAACCAGCAAAACCCAAACAAATGAAAACATTGTTACATGCAAAACCAAAGCACCCCTGAGCCCACCTCCAAGAAAGAAGAGATGGTTCTCTACTAGTACATTCACACAGTTCCCAATGTGTTTGCTTGTTTTATTGATCAACTTCTGTATGAGAAGTTAACATGCTTATAAAAAAATTGTTAACAAAGGGTATGAGTACTGTAATGAGTACTTTGACCTAAAACACAGTTTAAGGGCAAGTGAATGAAAAGAAAGTTCCTGAAAAAAATCAAGAGGGTGAGGACCTCAGATGCAGGATTGCAATGACAGCAGAGGGAAAGGGGTCACAGATGGAGCAGTCCTGAGAGTTACCATGAGTTACTCTGCCTTTCTCCCACCTCCCACATGCACAGTATTTGTAATTCTCAATCACATCTCCCACAAGAGCCAGCAAGCCAGGATTTTATTTTTTGTAAGGGGGAAAAAAAAGTATTTGGCTAGGATTCACGGCAAGAAAGCAAGAACTAAACTGATTAAGACTAAACACTGGGCACCACTACAAACCCCCATCTGCTGTGCTAAATGCCAATCTCTGTCTGGTATTTAAAATGCCCTTTATGAAAATACAATTCAAATTTTGTTCCAAAACTGTAATATAATCATTTGAAGTCTGGAGTTAAATGGGCTATTTAATTAAATCATTTTATGGAAAAATGAATATGTATGAAGAGATTCTGGTAAATGCATATGTATATTTCATTTTTATAAAAATGCATTTATAGCCTTAAACTTTATCAAGATGTATACAGATACCTCAGTGAATCCTGTGGTTACGGTACCATATTTCAGACGCAAGTGAAAGGCCTCTGATTCCAGTTCTAAGTCCCATCCTTACAACATTAACCTGTCATCTTAATTTTTTAAAATTTCTCTTTTGATTAGCAGAAATAGTATAACAAGGCTCAAAATAAGGTTTCTCCACCCTGGCAAGTGTTTTGAAATGAACACAGCTCAGTGTTATTATACTTTCAGAGGAAGCAGTGTGAGCACCAGTTAGCAATTTAAAAGTTGGAAAACACTTCAAAGCACAAACTGAAGTGGTATAATTGAAATAGGCTGTCAATAAAACCAAAGCACTTTGTTTCTCACAATATGAAAATGGTGAGTGAAAAAAGTCCAGGTGATATCAGCCTGGCTGAGGGTGAATCCACCTTGTCTGAACACAGCAGTGAGAACAGCGACCGGCTCTCTTGTGAAGAGCTGACCAGCAAGGAATCTGTCTTGTTTCTGCTAAGGCTACATAAATTAACTACATCAATTGAGTATCTCCTTCATCAAGGTTTTAACTTTGACAGCGAGGTTTTGACTTCATGCTTCTCTTTAAACACTAATTATGATAAAAACAGGTTATGGAGAGCAAACTAACTTACCAGCTGAAATAAGTAAGAACCTTCCTTCAGTTAAAAAAACCACACCAAACCAAATCCAGCCCCAACACTCCCCAGAAATAAAGAGCCAAAGACATGGAGCAGTTCTGAAAGAGCCCATTTGCTGAAATAAAAAACCCAGAAGTTCTTAGTAGATACATGATCATGTAAGAATTATTAACTAAATATGAGCTTGCTATTAAAATAGAAGCGCTAATTATCTAACTGTACACTGTAAACCTTTCTATGGAATACTGTAAATAAAAGGAAAGAAGTGGAGAAGACAGAGGCATGGGAAAAAAAGGAGAGAAACATGATAAACAGCAATTTAAGATCAATTACAGCTGTTGTGCTTGAAATCTAGAAAAAGGCACTAAAATCTGATCTTCATAAGAGTTAATTTACAACATGCAGCAATTGTAAAATACAAATTGCTCTTCTCCATTACAACTCAATTTTGGAACACAGGCAAAATCTTATTTTAATCCTGCCCATGATTTTCATGTCTTGAGCTAAATCATATTTTGTGAATTTGATAGAAGCAAAGTCAAAACAGTTAAGAGCTCTGTAAAGAACCCAGTTCACCTTTTTACTTGGCTGGCTACACAGCAACAGCCTGCACAAGACATGAGAGATTAAGACACCAGAACAGGAGCCAGGTTTTCAGCTATCAGAGATTAACACTGATCTTCATTGAATTCTGAGCAGCAGATACTCTACTTCTTATAACTGCCACAGTCAGGCTGACTTCCTCCTGTTTTTATTACAGATAATATAATAAATTTAATTTCCAAATCCAATGCTCTGTCTTTTTCCCTTGATCTTTTCTTAAATACCAAAGTACTGCTGCTGAAGGTGGTAAACCCTGCTAATGCCAAAAGATATAATATAACAGGGGCCACTCTGGGAAGACAGAACTAAACTCAAATAACAGAATCACCTAGGACATGACTCCCTGGAATTTTGTTTAACAGCCATCCCCTGCAATGTATAATATAAATCAGTAAAGTTAAACATATAATGCAAAGCAGTAAAGTTTTTCAGGCACAAATGCAATCAAATCCTGTACTAGCACTGCTGAGCAGAGTTGTACATGTATACATGTCCCAGTTGAATATTTTCCACAAAAAAATACGCAGATGAGATAAAACTCTGCTTTCTAAATCTAAAAGAGAACCTAATGTACATCAAAATTTACAAACACATACTTTAATTAAAGTGACTTCTCTCAACAGAAGGTAAATGCCAAAAGCCCCATACAGCCAAACAAAACTTATGATCTAACCTAGGATCTATTATTCAAATCCTAAAGTAATAATAATAAGCAGGACTTCCTCAATGCTGACAATCAGGATATCTTCATCTGAGCATCCATGTATAGGATGTGACAAAGCCCCCTGCAGATTCCTGGTGGCCAAGAGCTGTTCCACCCCACCTTTAGGTATTTTGGTCCTTCAGGCTGGTACCCCTCTTTATTACCTAAGTTTTCCTTTCAAATTAAAGTGTTATTAGCAACCTTTTACTAATTGATTAGAATTGGAGCTTTTGTTTCAATTCTCTAAATGAATCAGTTAGAACAAATACTCAGTTAGTTCTGGAATATGTTAAAGCTAGGCTTTGGCTTAAAGAGAGGAATCTCACTCATATCTTTTCCCTGCCATTGAAGCATTAATTGAAGGAGACGACACATTGTAAATCTGCTTCCTCTCCTGCAAGAATCCATGTGATTTTTGACTTAAAAGTCCAAGAAATACCAGTTTGGTTTGTGAGGCTACAGTTCAGTGTGGGCTGAAAAACGCCCCCACCCGTCCTGTCCTCCCAGTCACTCCTGCATTTCTGTAATGACCTTCCTTGAAAGAGCAAAAGCATTCCTGTGTTTGACTGCCAAGCCAGGTCAGAGAACCAGCCCAGACTAGAAAGTAATGAGCAGAAGGCAGGAAATGACCAGAGAAGCAGCTCCCTCTTCTCTTCTTCTCATGAATGCTTCTCCCAAGGTGAGGGAAGGGAGAAGTGGGGTGGAAATGGGTGAATCTGGGGGAGAGAACTGCTCCTTTTCTGAAAGGGTACCAGCTTGTGCTAGCATGACAAGACCATGAACACACCACACTGGCTACTGAAAAGGCTTCTGAGAAATAATTCTACGTTATTGGTTTTCAATTATTGTATTGAATAATTCCATTATCTTAAAATTCAAAATTAATTAATTGTTTAATACAATTACTTTCAAATGTGGTACGTAACTCCCTGCTTCAAAAATTTGTTCATACAGAAAAAATCTATGTGAAGAATCTTAACACGTCATATACTCAATTGTCATACACTGAGGTACTTTGCAAGCAATCAGGAATTAAGCTGCAGCTGTGCAGGACCATCCTCTACAGTTGTGGCTGAACTTGATCAAGTGAATAATCTAAAATGCTACACAGGACCTGTACTGTAAAAAAACCACATTCCTGTGTGAAACATAACAAATATTAATAGCACAACAAAGAAAACTGAAAACTGTGTGAGAATTGTGAAAATTCAAACATCTTTTGTTCCTGCAGTGCATATATTTCCATGGTTACCAAGTGGGGAGAAAAAAAAAAAAAAGAATACAGTTTAAGAATGAGTTCCAAGAACAACATTTTCTAGGGCACTACTATAAAGTATCTTGTAAATGTATCACATTTTTGAGCAAAGGTTTTTAGCAAATTCTAGCAGTTAATACAAATACACAAATTAATCAGATTTTCCTCTTACAGTCAAAACCACTTACCAGAAGAATGTTTTCAGCACCTGCTGCAGATTCCCTCTAATTAAGCTCTTTGCCCCTCTGCACCATTAAGATTCTGGCCAACTGGTCAGCACCCACTTCCCTCTCCATATCACTGCTCCACACTTCCTCTTTGTACGAGTTCAGTGACTACAAAGGAGAACATACTTTATCCTCCTTCATGCAGCTATCCCTGAGCCAAGGCTTTATGGCTAGACTATTAGCAACAGTAAGCATAAATCTACAGGTAGTTGATCTTACCTGCATATTGACTAATGAATTCCCTGCAAGCAGGGAATAATACCACACACATGCACAAATACCCCTTCCTTTAAAAGTAACCTTTAGAAGTTTTACTAAACCAACTTCTTCCTCATGTTCCAAACTAAACAACTGCAGGGGCTGTTCACTGTATGGATGCATTTAACAAGTTACTTGAGAAAAGTGTCTATTTTGCTGTTTTTTTCTTTTTTTTTTTCAAGTATTTAATACAAGGCATAAAAATAACAATACATGCACCAATCCTGGTGCACTTATGTCTAAGTCCACTTCCCATAAGCTACCTTGTCCTACTACATTATTAACTCCACAAAAATTCTCATACAGATACTTTGGGATCAGCAAGACATCTTCAGAGCTGTCAGGGTAAATCAGCAAAACAGTTCTTCATCTCCTCACAAGGTCTGAGCTTCTGACACATCGCTGCACTGACATATCTTCCGCAGAACATGCTTTCAATATTTACAGGAAAGGGTTGCCTGCAGTAACCAGCCAAGCAGGAGAAGTTCATTTATACCCTTAAATAGCAGAGACTGGCTTCCTGAATAAGGAAGTCTTATGTAAATAAACACATTTCACAATTCAACACATCGGGTGAATAACAAGTTTTTGTTTGTCTCAGGATTAAGGCAAGCAAAAGTTGCTAAGAATGTTTATTCTCCATTCCGATAAATAATGAGATTTTAGAGAGAAACTGGGTAACTTCAGCACTTAGCATAAAGGCATGCATAAAAGTTGCACAGAACTGAGCTGCAAAACCTGGAAGAATAAAGCTAAAGAAATTAAACCATATTA
Source organism: Hirundo rustica (assembly GCF_015227805.2). NCBI lineage: Eukaryota > Metazoa > Chordata > Aves > Passeriformes > Hirundinidae > Hirundo > Hirundo rustica. The sequence continues at coordinate 14,087,624 of NC_053458.1, read as the reverse complement.
ATTCTTAATGGGCTGGGGTATCTGTCAGCAGCTAAAAATGAATAAAGAAGAACACCAAAAACATCGCGCAAGTTACAGAATTGCCTGTAAGAACCTCCATAATTAAAGCTGGGAAACTCCTGTGAACTTTGGCTTACAACAGCAGGACTAACAGAGTAGTAACCAGCAACAAATATATAAACAATTTGAGATGTTAACTAAAAATGAGGGCGAAACCCAAATCTTTCTTGTAAATATATACATATGTAATGCAATGGAGATTAGAGTAAGTCAGAGTTCAAGATTACAACATACCAAACACCCTTTCCTTTGGAGAAACCTTGATTCAGTTCATCTCATTTTTTGCTTCTGCCCTAAATCAAGCACTGTGAGGAAATGTTCACTTTGTGGATGCATTTTAAGAATTATGTCAATGCAGCAGCTTTTGTGTTGTCTTTTTCAAATATTTTGTACAAGAACGAAAGCAAAACAATGAACCCAAGTTAACACCCAAGAAATTGCCCTAGTTTGCTGTCAGAGGCTAATGGGTAACAGTGGGGAATTTTTGAAAAGAAGCAAACATTAGCCCCATGAGAAACACATAGGAAGATGTATGGTTCTTGCACCCAGAAATTCCATGGCATCTTTCCATTTTTTACAATCTTTGGAGCAGCAGGAATAAACAGTTGCTACTTGCTGTCCCTTGCTGTTAGAAATGTTCCCGGTGCACATAACCAATGCATTTATACTACCTCCCTTCGCCCTTGATTCCTTACACATGCCTATGCTCTAGTGTGCATAAAACTGGACAATATTTCAGCGGAGTCCACCAGCGCGGCTCACGCCCTTTCCATGTACTGCTCCATCTGTCTCCATACACATCTGCTGTCCTTTGAGTGCAAATGTCTGTATCAGCAATTACCTCTATTTGCAGCATTGGAAAGTAATAGCCCAATCATGTAATTAGTGATACTTCAGAATATTAAGCCTATTCTTACTGAAACAGAAGATTCAGCGGACTCTACACCTTTCACCCCTGGGAGCCAGGGCTGTTAGTTACTTGACCTTACAGTTTTATCTGGTTAAGCTGTTCAAAACAAAAGTCCAAGTCCAAAGAAATAGAAAAACAGCTTCTCCTTTGAGTCTTTCTAGGGGAAAAAAAAAAAAAAAAAAAAAAAAAAATCATATAACCAGACCTTTTTTGTGGGGGAGAGAAAAAAAAAAAAGAAGAAACAGAAGGGAAAAAAAATTAGCCACTTGTACTTGCAATTGAAGAAAATATACCATTTTTTCATCAAGGTTTCACTTGCATCTTGGCCACCTTTCACAAGGAAAGCATCTGATTTTATCTGCTGACAGGGTGTAATGTAACACTGCTGCAGTGAAGCCAGCCACAAAAATGCATTGAAAAGCATAAGTGGTTTAAATAGGGAAATGTTTACAGCAAAGACTTAATCTTGATGGAGCAGGAGACAGTCACCTTTCCCTTGTCAAAATTAGACTAATAAATAGGTTATTTTGATTGGGAATCAACACCTGTTAAAAGTTGTAGCTATATATTTCTATTTTTTATGGAACTGGGATCCTGCATGTCAAAATGAATAAAAATCTACACATACAAATTGCAGAACGAACCCCCAGGGGAAAGAAAAAATCCCCAACCCTAAAAAGAGCCATTACCCCACAAAACCCCATACCACTGAACAAAAACCCAGCATATTCGTTGAGGTTACAAACAACCTCTTTCTCACCTAGCTTGTGTGAAATTTATTCCTTTATGACTCAATCATAAGAGCATATCAAAACAAAAATCACTCAAAACTCAGAATTCTCAGAGTTGATTTCCACAAATCTCAATTCCTGTGGAAGCTAGGACCTAACTATGAGAGAAACAGAGGAAGATGTGATGGAAAGCCCGGCCTGGGAACAACTGGTGAGAAGTGGAGACTTTGTGACCCCAGGGGAGACCTCTCCACGAGCAGACGAGGCCAGGCGCCGCGTGACACGGAGGAAGCACAGGGAGGCCGTCGCTTCCCTCCGTTCCCTGGAGGCTGAGCAGGGGCCGGCGCTGGCAGCGATGCTGGGACGCCATCGTGTCCCTGCGGGGCAAGCGCAGGCTGGCCGTGGGCCTGCGCCCTCACACCGAGTCCCCACCGGGGAGGTCCACGCCGTGCTCCCAGCATCCCTGCAGGGATGTGGGGAGCACACACCAGGGGCAGGGACACCCCTTGCAGGAACAGCCTGCATTTAGGTTTACTTAAACAGCCATGAATGATGCTGTAGCACAAACCTCCGTCATGTAGGTACCAAGTACGGAAACATTGCCTTAATAACCGTATCGGTTTTGACATTTGTACTTTGTACACCGAGGAAATGACAGCCACGCTTTCCATTCTGGGGAAGATGACCTCAACATATTTGTATGAGATAAGAATAGACAAGCTGATATTAGATAAGGCAGTGGGATAACTCCTCCCAGTCTTTATCTCATGCCATGTATACAAGTGAAATCTTTGTAAAAATGGTCCTTTAAATTTGTAGTATTAAGCAAAACCCCAAAGACACACATGCACACAAACCCCACATACATGATTAACTGCTCTTTCTTTTCAAAAAATATCTGTCTCGAGTAATTTGCCAAAGCTCCAGACTATCTGTTTGAAACAAAAAGGCATCATTCCAAAAACCAGCATATTTGGGCTTTTTGCAAATAATTTTCAAAGGATATCTTTTTCTAAGAAAACAAATTTACAGAGTCTATATATTGAAAAAGACAACTTTCAATAATATTACATGTAAGAATATAGCACTTCATAACTCCATTATATTCAAAGTACCTTATGATAAGTAATCACAGTGGTTTTGGAAAGTAAATACCTGCCTGATAAGTTAACTAGATCTATTACAGTATCTCATTTCAAATGAGACTCCCCTCCCTTACTTACATGAATGACCTCAACTATTCTGCCATCCCACCATTTAGAAGACTGAAAATCATAGCAAAATAAGCTGGTTCAGATGAAAAACAACAAAAGCCTGTTTAGAATTTTTAGGTGATGATTACAATAATTTTAGAAGGCCCCTCTGATTTGTATCAATTCACAGAAAATAATTTGAGTGACACAGAAAATTAAGTGAGCAGACATGTATACGCTCAATTACAAAATTGTCCAAATCAGGTATTTTTAAAAGAAAGCTTTAAAATAAAATTTAAAACACTAAATACCAGTCATGCAAAGCAAACTGTTTAATAAAAACCTGCAGGTCTTTAAGACTAATAATTTTACATAGAAACCCTCAGTGAGTCGATTACAAAAACAAAGAAATCAGCAGTCGATGCAGCTCTGCAGACAAGAAAGGGAAACGTGGTAGATTTTCCCTGATTGTGAAGACCGAACAAAAAATGTGTCAAAAGGGAGTAGAAAAGACTTACCATTCATGCTGAAGTGCTAGTTTTCAGAAACATATTGCTCCAAATATTAATCCAACAGTTGATGAAATATGATAATCTCTACAAAATCAGTGCTTCAACCTCTAAATACACACTAACCAGAAAGAGAGCACACAGAATCCGGAGAGCTGCTCTTCCTTATGAGCTCCTTGTGATGCAAAAAACTACGAAGCACAAGATACCAGTAGAATATCAAAATCAATATTCAGGACACGGGTATTTGGTTTTGCTCATTAACTACTACTGTTCTGACCACTGCTACCTATTCATGTCTAAAGCAACTCAAAATGGCAGGGGAAAAAAGCATGCAAACACCAGGAGGGTTTAAGATGTTCTCAATTATATCAAGCACTGGTTGTTTCCATGGCAACCTTAGACCAGAATTATCTGTTGACTTGTACCCAACTAGTAGTTATTCTAAAGCTTTAAGCAATTCATACAGTATGCTCTGCACAATATTTCATATTTCACATGCATTTTTCTCTCTCTACACACACATATACAAGTAACTATTCAGCTAAATCTCTATAAATCATTCTACTGTATTTGGAAATATACTGGTATTATTTTGAATCAGAGATCAAATGATATTCTTTTGACTGTTCATCACCCATCCACTTTCAATTTAGGGACTATGGAGATGGCAGATGCGCTAGTGGTGACTCTCCTGACCATTTCAATTGTCCAAGCTGTTGATATTCTTATGCGGATTCAGAAAACACTTTTACCGGTTCAAGAATGTAAGACACACTGATCTTACTGTCTCTACATTCAAAACCAAGCAGCCTCATTCTCCTTCCTTTTCGCATTTCAATTTTTCAAAGAGCAACAAGCAACTAAGAAAACCAAGCAAAAATCAAAATGTAGGTTCCATATAGTTGCAAGCGGTCACAGTCAAGACTTCTAAACAAAGAATGAAATGCATCGTTCTGATGGCTCCCATCATGTTCCTTTCACCCTTGGGCAGTGCAGCACAACTGACCTGGTTACCAGTCCAGGCTGCACCATCACATGTGTGCTCAGTCAGCTTTTGAAAACAGCTTTCGAGGCCTGTGGTGCCCTTAGTCACCTCTGCTCTACTGGACTCTGAGGATATTACAAAACACATTAATTTCATGCATCAACCAAGTATCCAAGGCAAGCTGAAGAAACTGTATGCTTTATACACCAAAAGAACAAAGCAAAGATGTCAAGTTTCAAACTCAACCACTGAAAAACCTCTAAGGCCGTAGACTACACGACAATTTACTCAAACCACAACATTGACAACAGTGACTGACAACCCAAAGTCCACCCCAACAAGCAGCAGCTCCTTCCCCTTCAGCAAACCCAGAGCTTCAGCAGAAACCCCTTGTAAAAGTAAAGAAACAGACCTGCTATTGTATTACATATTACAGCAGAAGTCATAAATACATCCATTTGCTTTTCAAATGGATTCTACCTGAAGCCTAAAACAGCAAAAATTCTGAGAAGTCACTTTCCAATTTTCTTTCAGGAATTAGTGTTTTTGCCTTGAACTTCAAGAGTAATTCATGCTGTCTGCTAAGTAGCTTCACCTAAAACTCACACTAAGGTTTCTAAGTTGTAGTGATATTGGCAGAATAGGTGAGAATATTCAAATATCCTTCCAATACAAACACCAGCATGTTTCTAAAGCACTGCTTATTCATTAAACTTTCTGTGAAATTAATCTACGAGCTGAATTCATCAACTCTAGGCAATTCTATGACATTGCGCTCTTAGACATAAACCCAACCCCCCCCTCCAAACAAAATAACCCCCAAACAAACAAACCAACCAAAATGAAATTAACAAAACAACCCCCAAACACCTTGTTTCTCTTTCATGTTTTACACACTATTTTCACAGGTGATGCATTTTTCTGAAGATCTAACTAGGAGTCAGGAGTAGACAGAAACACTTCCTCCACTGTACTCCTTTTCTTCTCTATCACTCTGGCTACAGCGGTAGCAAAATGAGAACCTTCAAATGTGGACTCAATTCATGGGTACACACAGTAATTTATATTAATTTTTTTAAAAAATAATCTAGAGACTGAAAGTAGAGTTTCAGGATAAAGATTGAGAACTTCATCCTAAAACCAAAGCTACATAATCACCCACCATTTGTATACCAGTTCTGTAACTTCAGCTGAGAAAACTGCATGCAACTGCTCTGCTTAATTATGACTTAAAATAGCATTCACAGAACAGCCATTTTCACCATGTTTATCAAGAGACACGACAGTCCATTTCCTCATCAAACATGTCACACTAGGAAGCTTGCCTTACAAAGAGGGGGGAAAAATAGAGACTTGTATACAAACAGGTCACAATTTGTGAGTGTCAGTAGGTCATTACCATTTTTTTCTTCATGTTATATAAACAAAAAATGCTTAGGTGCTTTTTTCAAATAGCTGTTTACATAAAGAGCTTCTACATAAACACAAGTATGTGCCTATTTTTACAAAGCTGAAAATATTTTGGAGAAGTGAAAGCTCAGAATTTGTGCACTTTCATCGTTTATCTTCCCAACAAACCGAGTCAATTCTTTCCTGTCTCATTTGGGAGACCTAGATTTAATCTATTTTAGATCACTGCATTAACACCTTTTTGTTTCCATGTTTACTGCTTATCCTCTGAGAATAGATTCACACCCTACTCATATAATATTTTAAATTTCAAGTAAGAAGTATGAATACTGATTTTCTTCATGGTAACACTGTGATGCTAAGCATTTCCAACATGGCCTATCTTCAACTGAAATAATTGTGCTATCTCAAATCCATCAATGAATCTGAAATTTGGAACAGAATTATCATAAATTACCATATTGTAACATTTTAAAATGAGTATTTAACCAGAGACAGAATTGCTATGCAAAATACTACACAGCTTTAAAATTAAAAAGAAAATCAAATGTCAATTTATGTAGATTGTGATTTTTTTGAAATATCTTTTATTACTCAAAACCCAACCATAAAAACTTTTAATCCATACAAATAATACTGTAAACTGTTCACTAATTAACAAATTAAAGCTAATTAGCATTCCCACACTAAGTTAATATGTAACAGTTAAAACCAAACACAATTTTAAATTGTTTACCACTATTATAGATAATTTTTGATGTGTTTATCCCTTAAAATAAAACTATGAATGATGAAAATCCCTTTAATTAGAATTTTAATCTGGGCAGCAACGTCTGCCTATTTCAAAGTTTAAACATTTTAGTCTTTAGTTAAGCTCTTCTATTTCTGCTGAACTCACTGATTTAATTTGAAAATGAAATAAGTAATTTAGAAGTAAGAACCAGGCTGGGGGCTTGACAAAACAAGTCAACTGTTCTTTGAAAGTGAAGAAGGAATGCAGGATAAATTCTCCTGCCAGCCACCGGTCCATGAACCAGCCCCATCTCCCCCTGCCTGATGCAATACGCTCTTCTTCCCGTTAATACCTTTAGGTAATGAATCATAAAATCGCCCCAGGACGTATCGCACGTCAGTGTTCACACTTCATTCACGAGGCAAACCGAAGAGCAAATACCTATAAAAGAAACAAACCCCACCCCACACTTACTTGATTCGTCCCACTGGACAGTGAACTCAGAGCACTGTTGGCTCTCATTTTCCAGAGCCGCTCTCTGCTCATGCGCACCATTCTTGGAGTGCCTATGGAAGAGGCGATTAGCGAACCCTTCCAGTTTCTGCAGCGCTGTGGCTGTCCCCGTGCCCTGGTTACAAGGGACCTCCTTGTGTCCTGCCATCTACTCACACCAGCGACTCACAAAAGCAAAAGAGAAAACATCTAAAGGGAGCTGGACAACCCAGCGCCACTAAGAGCTGTGCATGTGTCGAGCTTCCTGCCTGCAGTGTTTGCTAACCACGACTGTCTTCTACTTCCTGTTAAGGAAAGCTCTATGATGTACTGGTTTATACAGTGAAAAGTCTCTTTTCATGTAAATTGAATCGTGTTTTTTTTTTAAAAAAAAAACAAGTAATGATTTCTCTAGCATGTGTTCTCATAGTTTTTTAATGCATTACACTTCATATTTAAGTAAAAATTTTATGTTAGAGTACTACAAACAACCTGTTTAAAAGTAAAGATCAGAAAGTAGATAGGTATTTTTTTTAATTTACCACAACCACATGTGAAAAAAACCAAAAGTAACTGTTCTGCAGTTCCTCCCCTGTTATTAAGATGGAGTACTACATCATCACAGCAAACATAACCAGTTGGAATCTAATCATTACCAATCTCACGCTTTCAACTAATCAACTTCCTAAGCAAGGAAGTTACTTGCAAACATTACTGAATAAACTTATTTTATTACTGGAGGAAAAAAACCAGTCCACATTATTTTCCTCCACTGTGGATAAAATCAGTGAAGAAGTTGAATTCTATTTAAACACAACCATTGTACCTTTTCAAACTGGGTTCTACTTACTCCACAAATGGACCAAACATATTTAACTTTTTGCTGATAAGATTTTATTCTTTCACAAGAAATCTTAGCATTTTCAACTGTGGAGTAAGTCTAGAAAGTGTAACTTTTAATGGCACAAAATATAAGGAAAATAAACGGAAAGCTGTATTTAACATTACAATTATTTGCAAATTATGTAATTTTGCGTGCTTACAATAGGTAACACTAAATATTCGTTTTTGTGGAAATGGAAACACACATTTCTGCACATCTACAATGCGGCATCTTAAAACTTTAGGCTATTCTTAAGAAACAGTGAAGTATCTTTTTCACAATCTGTCTCCTGTCTTACAGTCAACACGTGTTAAAGACATACCTCTCATTTTTCACCACCATACTTCTCACTGCATAGTTTTCAAATGTCAGCAGATACCCACCCTTGGACATTATATAACCATTTCATAACAGCCCCTGTACCTCAGGAAAAAACCCTCATGCTGACACACTGCCCATGACAATGATAAAATAATAAAAATGCCAACAGACAGATTTTACAGATTAGGCTACATTCTTCCTCATGGGCGCTGCTGCATTTGTGATTGGCCTCAGCCAGCACAACCCATTACATTTCTAGACTCTACACAAAGCCCAGGAATGCCCCGTGCTTGCAGGCTCCAGATACTCTGGAAATGTAACTTCTTTCTCCAGCCCCTGTTCAAAATTTGGAACCAACTCTCTAAATGCCTACATTCTGCATATCCATCTGTTAATTTGGGTGAGCATCAGCTGTCTCAGTGGTGACCAGGCTGATCTTCCATCAGGGTCTGGTGCTGTAACCTTCCCTGGATGCCATCTCATGCCTTCCAGCCTTTCACCTGCTCTGTTCCAAGACCAATTATGACATCCACAACATCCCATTGGTTCAAGGCTCTGCTGCCAGAAACGAGAGGTAGTGAAGATCAGGAGGATGTGTTTGCCTTACCAGGGGTCACAAATAGGCAGAGGGGATATTTGACATGCCATATATAACCAAACACTTTAAGACAGCGTAAGGCCATGCATCTTCTACACAACAATATAAAAAAATATTTAAGACAACATCAAGATGCTTATTCTGTGGATGGTGATCTTTCTGGAGCTGAAGTGTCTCTCTGGAACTGTACAGATGTGCTCCCTCTGTAGCAAATCTTGGGCATTGAGGGAATCTTTCCAAGAGACTCAAATTCCCTCTAACCTTGGCTGTTTTCTCTAGTAAACAAAGCTACCTTATCTTTTCTTTCTGCTCTCCTATGGTTCTGAGCCTTCACACTACTGTTTTCTTATCTTTCACACACGTCTTCAACTAAACTATTTTGTTTCCCTGACCTGAAAGACAATAATTTACAAAATTCACATTACATAAGTTACAGTCTGCAAGCTATGTCAAGTCCATTGAGAGATGTGGAAACTGCCACAGAGCAACTCTGCCCACCAAAATTCATAGCTCTTAACGTACCCAAATGTCCCACCTGGACACTTGATGCAGGGGCCAAAAGTAAGAAATATAAATACTCATACTCTAACATCACAAAGTAAGTGGTTTAAGTGAAAACATGTTACCAAAGAGGAATTCTTAGAAGAGAAAGCCTGAATTTGCCAGGATTTTATTAATTACTGCTAGTGTACAGTTACAGAAGTTCTGCACGCATAAAACTTGAAAAGAAAGTCACATTTTCTCACAGATAGTAATACACTTTCCTAATCTAGGAAAGTCTTGGCATTGACTGGCATTGCCCAATGACAATACAAAAAACTACCATATAAACCCACATCTCACATGGCTTTCAATGTCTTCAAATTAAGTCTATGAACTTTTAAAGGCACAACTTCCTGTTTCCTTTTACTTAATCTTTCTTCTTCTTGACACACTGATCTTCCAATTAATTATTACAACAAGTAAATTATATGCTATATAGGAAGAACAAAATGCAAGAAAGAATCTGAAATTTCTGTTCTGTAAGAGATAACAAAGTTCCAATTTCTTGCAGCCAAAGTCAACACTGAAACGTTAATTTCCTTTAGACAGAAATTTTATTTTTGCTATTTTCTGACCACCAAATCTTGGCAAAATTTTAAAACACATAAAATTCAGAGAGGTAAGACATTCAACTCTGAATTTGAACATTGCGTGTGCAAATTCTGATATTTTGATAAGCAGTATTTCATTAAAGACTCTCCACAATTTTATAAAAAGCCAACATCATGATGACAGCCAAGGACAAAGGCTAACACAGCAGTCCTCTAAGGTGATAAAGGCAACAAAGCCATTTATACTTTTCCTGATGGCCAACCTACAACCTTGGGCAGACTTTCCAGGGGCTGATGCCCTGTGGTAAGTTACAACACACAGCACTATAACACAGCCACATGCTTTCCAACTCCTTGCTGAAAAAGAATCTACCAGGTAGCTACATGGACAATTTATTTTTAATAATCTCTGCTAAAACAATATTTCTCAATTTCTCAACCAGTCAAGCCTTAAAAATGAAGGATTAAGAAAGAGAACACTGCTCTCCTCAAAGGACCCAGATGGTTGAGTAACAGCATGTTACCATGTGTTGTAACTTTACTTGGAAATAGTTTTAAATATTTTTAAAGGATAATGTGTGCATTTTTCTATATTCAGGCAAAGCAGGACTGTACAAATAACATCATTCTCTAGTGTTTAATGAAGGTTAATCCTGAGAATCTTGCAATCAAGAACAAGATTAAGACAATGAAATCTATTCCTTCACTGGACCTAGAAAAATGGGTTTATGATATAAAACAAATTTCAGATCACCTACAGCTAAATGAAATTTAAGTTTTAATTCCAAACCTTGAAAAAGTATTCTTCTGGTTTCACATTCTAGTTCTCTGAATTAAAATACTATTTTCTATCTTATTTGAAATATCAAACATATTGTTTTAAATTGAAATATTTATTTTTTTCACAGGAGGCCTCTATCTGTATTAAAGAGACAACACTGAAACATTCTCTGCATATTTATTTTTTTGTAATCAATGAAAAAAACCCTTAAACCTTATAAATGACTAATAAAGAACTTTTTTTTTTTCCCTAGAGGTTAAGGAAAGTTTATTTATTTGCTTTAAAAATTGATGACTTGATGAAACACATTTCCTCCTTTATGCATCAGTTATTTCAAGAATGAAAGATGAAAATCCAACTTCAGCATTTATTATTTATTACAAAAGGAATGAGCAATTACCTGATAGTGTCAGTGAGGGATCCTCCATTTTTAAGAGCTTGGGGATCTTGACAAATTTTGCTGGTGTCTTATTGACCAATAAAGTATTTTTAAGTCGAAAGGCACAGCTAAAACATTTCATATAAAGAAAACAATTTAAGTGTCTAATTTTGAATTAGTAAATACAAAAGTTTATAAGCATTTAATGACTTTTTTTTACACTATATATATTAAAAAAACCCTAGTGTCTGTACTATAAGCCTTAGGCAATATGTGTGGTATTTTTCTAGTTGTTATATAAACCTTGAGAGAAAAGGATGTAAAACAAAGTATCCAGATAACCCTTTTGTAATTTAAACCCCCCCTACATTTTCATCTGAAATTATGTAATTGAACACAATCCATTTTGAGTCTTGCCAGGCATGCATATTTCGAAGGAATTATGGGTAGAAAGAGAGACAGAAAAAGGCTCTTGAAAAAGCAGATGTGTTTTGATTTTCACTGTACATCCAACACTGTTCCACTGGGCTGCATTTCTTCTCAAACACACGGAAGGAGGAGCAGTATTTGCTCACAGCTTACAGCTTCAATGGCTCTCCATTTTGGAACAAAGATTTTTCAAAACGTACGTAAAGAAAATAAACACAATCAGTAGCTTCATTGTTTAATAAAACAAAAGAAAGCAAACCCATAGGGTTTTAGTGTGCCTCTATGCCTAGGTTTTTCCTAACAAGGTTAACCCTTCCTAGAGAGTCCCTCCGAGAGCTGCACTGAGGCTGGGACTGCAGCACTGCTATAAATAGCACTGCCAGGAGGAAGTTGTTGCTATGGAAACACTGGTCATATTTCTATTTTGACTCTGTAGGTCTCTACTGGCATCTACTGTACACCAGTTTAACTGCAGCACATATTTAATGCCTTCAGCTCTCATCAGGAAGCATTAATTCAGGCTCATATGGTCAAATAGCATTGTTTACTTGTTAACCGTGATGATATGAAATGAATAAAAAAATAAGTGAGAACTCGGAGGAAAAAAAGAAAGAAAAAAGTCAAATTAAGCATCTGATTTTTCATATGTAAGCTGTAAGTTCTTACTCTTCCCATCAGTTTTCTTGTCAAGATTTGACAAATTCATCATCTAAGATGCTGAGATTTTCTGTGGACACACACCATGGCAGCAAAACAAGTTTCTTCATTTCTACCAACACATTATCTGGTCTTTTTGAAATCAAATACCTTGTAGTCACAGTCCCAAATCTAGCACTGACAAGAAGGGGACAGAGAACTCTCTCAGTACAAAAGGCAAATCTTCAACAAAACTATCCAATTTGCCAAAGACAACTGGATTTCTCTCCTAAGACATCACCCTGCCCCATGCTTGTCTCACAGCTTTCTTCAAGGTGCTGTGCACACTGATGGTTGCCAGTACAACAAATCTGACTGCAAGACTGATGCTGGCAGAATGTGAATAGAAATTACACAATTGCTCCACAATAAAACAAAGGTTAGCCAGGAATCATCTTTGAAACAGCTGCTTTCACATAAGTACAAGAGATCTGAAAGTACTGGTGAAATCTGCTTGGTGTCCATGCCCTTCCAAATCACACACTGCTCAAATAACCCTCTGCAGTTATTTGCTTGCACAAAATACGATAGTTTGACAGCCATTCAGAAGTTTTGTACAAACACTCTTACTTTGCAGCAAAAGAGAAACTACCTGTGTAAGTGGTTTTGGTTATAATTACACAAAATAGTAGCCTGCCAGGAGTACGCTGTTTTTGTTTATGAACCAATGAGGTTTAGAAAAAAACACGTTAAGTGCATGGACTTATTTTAAAATAAAATCCAAAGTTAAATCGTGAAGCAATTTAGCATGAACTCAATTGCCTCTCTGAAAAACCTAACAGCAAATAAAGTCTTTGGTCCACTTAATTTACATCAAACTAATTACTACTGTTGATTAATATTGAGCATTAATGGGTTATTGATCCAAAATGAGTAAGATGAACATCTTGAATTAGAACAACCATGCAGACATTTTGCTCAGTACCTGACTAGGCTCAAGGAGAAGCTCCCTGCTTCCATCCTGGTCATTCTCCATCAGAACAAGGATGCTGATTATCTGGCTCTCACAGGAACTGTAAAAGCTCCTGCAGGTGCAAAGCTGCAGTGGAGAGGATCTTGGCTACAGGAAGCTTTGGGTAGAGGAGCTCTACTTTTTTCCAAAATCTACAGGTTTGGTCTATCCTACCTTGGTTTTGCTACTTAGCTAAAGGAACTCATAAGGAACTGCCCCATATGAGGCGTGCTTAGGTTCAAAAACCCCTTCCTAGGACACATTATGTCTCCTGAATCAGAGTGCTGCACACAACAAATTATTATTAACCCTGAGAGATCTGGAGTCATATCTACAGATAGTTTTTGACACAGGATAATGGGAGGAGTAAAAGAAAGGACAACAGTAAAATGTTTACCTAAACTGAAGTCTATAGGCAAAAATTATTCACTATATTAGCAGCTACATTTCACTATCAGATCTGTACTGTACAGTAAAAGACCAGAATGTTAAATACTAGAGTAACCAGAGACATTTTAGTAACACTTTCAGGAAGCCAATCTGCATTTTATATCACCAGCACACTTCCTAGGGGAAAAATAACTCAAACCAAATGACTCCACCTTGTGCTAAGTATTTTAGATTCATACCTTAGTTTTCCTCCAAAACTGGAGTGTTCCTTGATTACATCACATTTAGGTTCAATTAGAAAAATATCCAAACAAGAAAGAAAGCAAACCCAAAGGTAGTCTATTGGAAGGGATAGTGCTTTTTCATAGACTGAAGGAGTACAGAGTGCAAATTAGAATACAGTAGTGGCTTTCATAAGATACAGCCTGAAGTACAAAACATTTGGCCACGTGCTGTGGGGATGCGCTCACCGCTTCACAGCCCCTGTATTCCAGCGCTTCACCAGCCTCCAGGCTGCCCTGGAGGGCCCTGGACCCCCCACTCCTGCCGGCCACAAAACTGAGAAGAGAAGCACGCAGTGTCCCCCACTAGACAGATGGGAACACGGGCATTAAACCCTGCAAAGCAGAGAGGATGCTACAGCCACAGGACAGGAGGCTGCAGAACGTGTGAGAGAGCATTTCAGAGTTTGCACAACACACCTTGTGCTAACTAAGTGGAATCTCAGCTACAGGAACTTGCACAACTGCAGAGGAATCAGAATACTGAAGTTAATTACACCATGTTTACAAAATATATGTTAGACTGCACTTAAATGGAGTAACAAATGCCATCTGCTGGTTTAAGACCAAACAAAGCATGAAGTACAAAAACTGTAATACTGAACAGAAAATTTTAGAACTACTCAGTCATTCGTCTGTAATGTGTTGTATAAACACAACTGAATATCTCAGATTTTTTAGAGGGGAAATAATTCACACACCAACCTTCTAATTACTGGCTATTTTTCTCAGTGAGGCAGCAACAAAGTTCACAGATTGTACTTTTTTCCCTATTTGTGCTGGAATACTTGATTTAATTTAAAATTTCTAATTTATATCGAGTTTATTTCACATAAGGTGAATTTATTTATTATTTGTCTGAATATATTCTTAAATAGTATTTACATTTGGATATAACAGAAATAATTTATCAAGTTTAAAAAATTCTTAAAATTAAACATTTGCCTCTGGCTATTTTGGCTATGAAATGAGTTTACCAATAAACAACAGGCACTTTGCTTCACAGTCCACACAACCTTGTGGCATTCCCAAGTTTTACTTTACAACAAATGACAGAACAACTACAGCCTGGTCAGATAGAATGGTCAAAAGGTAACTTTCACTCTTCCATTTACAAAGAACGAGATAAATACATCACTACAAGTATATTTAATTAGTTTTTATGTTTGTTTAAAAGCACAGGAAAGCAGAAAGCACTTTTCAGGAAAGAAACACTACCAGATTAAATGCAGTGTTTCTTTTCTTCTTTTTTCGTGGATAAAATACACTGATCTTTGCAATTCTCTAAACAAAGTCAAACAATTCACATGGCATGCCAGCTCCACATGCAGTATGAATGCCAGCACATATATAATTCCTTCATACTGTATCCTCAAACTTTCAATTGTATTTTCCCGTTCAAAGCAGCATGATCAAAGATTTTTTTTTAAAGATCAAAAGAAACTAGTGATTCCTTCACCGGAACTTACAGAGAATAAGTTACAAGCTGTGCTGAACATAACATTTTTTCTTATTTTTAGAGCAAAATGAGCCCTTGAAAACATATAACCTTTTTATTCTGAGTTTAACAATTCTGCATTTTGTTTAAAAAGCAAAATCTTTCTAAGAAACATGTTTTTGTTATGCTGGCTACTTGTAATAGAGCTCATTCCGTTAGCTTTCACAAAGAATAAATTTTCCACAATAATAGTATTTAAATCAAATAAAGAAATAATTTTAAATTAAGTGTGATATAAACTTTTAAGTGACAGGTAAACCACAGCAAATTGTCTTGAAGCTACTTTTTAATTAGATACAAGAACATCCATTAGTTGTAATTGTATTTACCTTTAATTTTCTCTAAAGAGAAATAAGAGCAAAGAGTAATTAAAAATGCGTTCTGAAAATCCCTGTATTTCATACTGTGAATTGCCACTAAAAGCATCTTCTCAAGGCAGTGACAATCAACCCCATACCCTCGTGAACCAGGATACTGCGAGTGCTCAGTACCACGGTGTGCTCCAGCGCACACTCCGCTGCAGCCTGCACACAGGGAGAGCAGATCACTTGCCTAATGGCCTTCACCCTCTAGGGCCTTCCTGCTAAGAACTGGGAATGTTATCCCTCAGCTGGCAGTGGGCACATCATAGGATAGGCCATCCTAACCGTGATTACTCTAAATAAATGTTTTGAATATTTCTATTTTGAATGGGTGAAGTCTATCACATGATAGCATCGCATAGGCCCTTTTTATTTCTGGGAAATAAAAATCTCTAATTTAGCAGAGCTGGAAGACATGTCTTGAGTTTTTATCTTAATTTTGAAAAAAAAAAAAAAGCTTAAAAGTTTTTAAGTAGCCAGAGGCTTCATTTCTTCCTCCTGGAAGAACAAACATGTTTCACTGTGAGCCAGTCTCAGATGCTCAGAGCTCTTCCTAACGAGCTCAATACAGAATTGTTATTTCTGGGAGTCACATGGCATGTGGGAAGGTTCTGGTTTTCTTCCAATTCCTCTCAAGTTAAAATCTACCCAAGAAAACTGCCAACTGCCAAAATGAGGTAACAGTTGCACTACATTGGGCATTTTTTCTAAACTTATTTCCACTATAAGATCCACCTTCTTCCACTCCAGGGAGGGTGGGTGGAAGGAAACACATGGCATCCCATTTAAGTGAAGTATCAAAATAATGAACTTCGAAATTTCAGTAACTGAGCCCTCTCCTCACCTTTCTAATACAATAAAAAAATGCCCAATACTTCAGCTACAAGAAATAAAAGCTTAAATGAATACTTATCTGAAGTGAAAATAAGTGCTTACGTAATATTATTAGGTAACATACGGTATTTGCATTCCATTGTCTCTGTAAAGTTGACAGTTTCAGAAAAAAATATCAGCTTAATTTGTCAGCCAAATAAGGCAAAGCACTATTGCAATTTTTGAAACACTGCTGATACATGATTTTTCTGTAAAGTTGCGCAGGGCTAACAATGCATTTATGCATTGCTGGAAAACTTGCAGCCTCATTGCCATTCATGTTGGAACACCAAGTTTATCTTCCTTCCTTGCTCTAAGGAAAAGCAGCTACATATATATACTCACTCTAAGAAACAGGAAAGAAAGGCTGATATTCTGGGTACAAATTTTGTTCTACTCAGAGCAACCAGCTCAAGGAATATAGATAAGAAAAGCATACTTTCAGAAGAACTGCAAACAAAACCGTAACTAACAACCCCGATAACAAAATGCTTGCAATCACCTAGAAGAGATACGAAAATAGCAGGGCAGCAAACTCAGCATGAACCTTTAACTCTTCTCCTTTTCAACAACGACAAATTCTTTTCAATACAATTAAAAAATGCAATTCATGTCTCTAGGTAAATATTCTACCTCCGAACATCACATATAAATATTACACAGTATTTTGAAAAACTTTCCCTCCTCCTTCCTCTCATTTGGAGAGTTTTTATTGAAATTATTTCTTTCACTCCCTTGAAGGAGTGAACACACATCTAGAGATACAATTATCAGACACACGACTGGACACAGCCGCCTGCAAGACAAGAGGCCACTTGTGTCCTGCGCAGTGTGCTATGGAGGCTGAGCTCAGATGTTCTCTCTGCCTTTCTTCACAGAATTCTTTTGCACCTCTGGTTTCGCAAATACCTCTTTGACATAATGTTGTTCCACATATTAGACATTCAAGTATTTTTTCAGTTCAGCCTGACTGCTCGATATGCCAAAATTTCTAATCATACATGCCATCTGTTCTAATTAATTTATGTAGTCTAAAAATAATTGGTAGCCTGAAATTCAACAGAAAATTCAGCCATACACATGGAAACCATTTCAAATAAAATTGACTGGTCTTTGTTTAAATTAAAAAGAAGACTTATTTTGATGTTTCGTGCTTAACTTAACATCCTCAAGTTCAAGCATTGTTGTTAATTTTTTTTAGCATCAGACAAGAAGATGGATTAACATCACACTTTTGACAGTAAACAACATAAATTGGCTGACAGATTAAAAATTAAGATAATTATTAGTACACATTAAAAAGACACATCTAATAAAGTCTGATTTTTGTCCTAAATCAAATAAACCCCAAATTCAGGCCTCCTAAGAAAACATATTAAGTGAAATAGATATTTTCAAGATATGTTTACCCCAGCAACTTTAATTGTTGCTAAAACAGGTTGAAATATTAAAGATAAAGGAAATTAGTGAGCCATTCAAACACAGCTTAAAATTAAAATATTCTTTTCTCTCCCACTAAGTGTCCACTTCAGGAATAACTATGATACAAGCATGGCGAACAGTATTAGAATACACCAGAATGTCACCAACACTTGGTCAAAAACTAGAATTTCACAACAGAACTGGGGGGAAGAAAGGAAAAAAAAAAAAAAAAAAAAAAAAAAAAAAAAAAAAAAAAAAAAAAAAAAAAGCAGAGGAAGGGCTAACAGGCAAAGAATTGAGAACTGATGCAAGACTGCATTAGGGAGCTGGAACAAGGCAGAAGTAAAACTGAAACAAGGAGGTAAGGAAGGACAGAGTGAGGGCTCTGATCCGAAACCACTACGGTGAGTGAAGGCAAAACCCGAGCTTGAGGGTAAGTTAAAGGCATCACCAGTAGTCTCAAACATTTAGAAGAGTTTTACTCTCTCATGTTATTAGAAAAGTTGTAGAATGCAAGCCTCCAAGAGTGTAGCATAGGCAATTTTTTTCTAGATAAAAAGGTCTGGCCTGTCACTGTACATGGAGAAAAAAATAGCCTAACCCCTTCCTGCCCCAATTTTTCAGCCATTTAAATTTAAAGGACAATACTCCATGTTTCTATACAACTTCACCCTTGATTCTGTTTTAGACATGAACTTTAGAAGGTCAAAAGCCAAAAGCTGATTTAACACAATCTTATTATCTCAAATCTTTTTGGTTCTCAAACTGAAATGAAAGCTTAATTTAGTTACTGACTGCCAATTGGACATAGAGGATAGATGAAACACCCACTTCTTTAATATTCTTCAGTATTTTAGCAACTTATGATTTGGCTATAACTGACTCAGGAAATGAATACCAAAATACAGATACACTCTGGGCATGCTAAGAAAATGAACTCCTCAAACACTAATGTTTGCTAGATCATGTTTTGCTAGCCTTCATTTTTATCGGATGTTGCTACAGATACTGATTAAGACATTTAAGTGTAAAACTTAGTGGCTGCAGCATCATTAGTCTGTTGATGTCTTCATATGAAATTAAAGAAAAAAAATAAAATCTGACCTCGGGGTGCTATCTCTTCAGCCAGAGCCAAGACTGCAACATGAAAAGCAACTTCAGAAAAGCACTTCTGCTCCTCGGCTCACAGGCTAAGCAACCAAAACATCCGAAGTTTATTGTGGATTGCATTTTTCAGTGTTTGTCTCCTAGGGGTACTCCACTGGACCCCAAATTATGATGCAGTTCAGACTGTAAAAATAATATTAATTTATGATGTGTTGTTAAATACTGGTATCTATGGTGCTCCTTGTCATTGGTATTTTTGTCTTTGTAACTGTCAGACTGAATTACTACAAACAGCAATTACACACATTTATGCTCAAAAGCCCAACTACGATCAGTGTACAACACCACTGCGTGCTTTGAAAAGCCATGAAACCAACAGTTTAATAACATTTGACCTGGTCTCCTAAGACTCATCTGTAGCATTCTACATCTACCTTCAACCTAGAAATGACTAAATTCTTTATTGCCTTGATTACTCTCTCTTTATCCATTTTCATGACTGTGATGATTTGATGAGGTGAGATTGATAGAAAAGTTCTAACATTTAACTTGGACCACATGCAGTTGAGATAAAGAGATCCCACTTGGCCATTACAAAATAAATATTAATCTATACATAACTTTTGAGCCATGACTCCATCACTGCAGAGTAAGAAAGGTAAAGTTTGCTTTTCAATAGTTGACACAATTTTAATAAGAGATTAATAGATTTTGAAAAGCCTGCCACTTACAGGGAAACAAACATTTTTTCTCTGGTGTTGAATGTAAGTTCACAGAGAAAATATTTTCAAAACAAAATACCACTAATATGATTCCGAGCTCATGACTTCCAGCATAAATTTCATTTTCCTTTGCAGTATCTGAACTTTTTCAGGACTGAAATGAAGAAGATGAAGTTTCTCAAGCTTGCTCATTTTGAAGAATTTACACTATTCACCTGACTTTATTTTAGGGTTTTTTAATTAACAAACATAAAAGTTTGAAACACAACCAGAAGGATGAACGGATACTCCAGGACCCCATTAGGAGGCACTTTATCCAGGAACACATGGGAAACCTGCTCTGCAATAGAAGCCAGAAGTTTGCAAAGTACTTTCCCAGAGTCCATTTAGGTTTAAAAATAGAAATGTAGTATTATGATACAGCAGTCACATGTGGTACATTTGATCTATTTTGAGCTAAAATTAATAAGCACTTTGAGAACGTGAAGTAAATTGATATACTAATTGCCATAAAATAAGGTATAGTTTTCTCTCAGTAACAGACTGCCAATTTAAATGTATGACTGGCAAAAAAATGCAGATACACGTTCTTTTAAGTTACTAGAAGTGTTACTACAACCCTAGGGTAATTATAAGAAGTCACTTCACTGTATTGTTGTATGCCTAGGTCTTCGAAAGAGTTAATTGTTAAATAAATATTTTCAGTTATTTGCCAGTTTACAGATGAAAGGTGCTTAATAGCCAGCTCATTTTAAAAGCTGATTATTTTCCCAAAAGCTACACTTTCCCTAACAGAAATTCAGAAATGGTTAAAAGCGATAGGACTGCTAAGCCTGATTGCATTGCCTCTGCCTTGTTTTTCTGGAACATCGCGAATGAGAAGTAAGGATTTAGACAATCATATGACTCCCAAGTTTAACAGCCCAGATTTTCAGTGCATCAAGCCTAAGTAGGAAGGTCAACAAATGCTGCAGTTTGACCTCGGATAAAGGCTGAATAGATCTAGCACCAATTTTCATACCGTGATACCAGAGCATGACACCTTTCTGTTATTCATACAAAACACTGCTGGGTGGGCTTCTAATGAGATTTTTAGGAGTACTGAGCTTAGAAAAAAAGAACTCCCTAAGAGTTCCAGAGAGCAAAGGCTTATCACAGTACCTATTCCCTTCTTATGATTCCAAATTGTCTTTCTTAAACTTGATATAATATTTATACAAATTGATCTCTTCTCAGAATTTTTCACCAGTTCCTCTAACTTGAACATAAAAATATGCAAGCTACAAACTATGTCACTGAAAAAGCTACCGTATTACCTCTTAGCTTTATTGTACATTCTAAAAATAGCCAGGAATTCAAGTGACACTGGATAAAGTCAACTAAACCGCTATCGACCTATTGTCATAATAATTATGAATATCTATGAATAAAGACAATAACTGAATAGTAAAATTTACTGCCTTTTCATAGGAAGACATTTACAAATCAAACTGTATAAGCAAGTACTTGTCTACATAACTTAATTAAAAGAGAAAACTATGTTTTAAAGACTACTTGCATTTCACATTTTGGCATTCAAAAGCATTAAAAAAGTCAGAATTAGTATTCTTTTAAAAACCTCTGCATGGCCCTTGTTCACACATTCTTCGTAACAACAGATACAGACATATATTCATTTCTCCATAGACTGGTACTTCCTGCAGAACAATATATAGAATTATCCTGGCACTCATTTAGGATCAGGCAGTGAAGGAAATGTATTGGTTGAGCTCCTTTGGAAATATCTACAGAACTCTGGAAACGGGATGAAGTAGCCTTTAGCAGCATCAGGGCAAGTTGCTGCCAAAGGCTACTAAGTACTATCCTTGAAGAGTAGACACTGTTGTTGTTCTGTAACAAGTTATTTAAACCATATGATTTCCAGCTGTAGGTACTGCTGGTTTTTTATCTCCACAATGATGAAATGGTATTTGGGTGCCTAGTCCACAAAGAAGAAATAAAAACTATTAGAACAGGAAGAAAACAAGCAAGGGAGGAAAACGAGGCTTATTTTATTCTCTACCCACTGCACTGCTTAACTTTCAGTAACAAATCAAGTAACTTTCATATAGAACTTCAACAGAAGATAGTTTAAAGCAATGTGTGCATACACTATTGTAAAAACTCTAGTTGGAACAAAACTATAATGGAGACATAAAACTAATCTGTCTGAAACAGATCTATGTAGAAAGACAGCTTGGGAGAAAGGTGTAATGGAAAAAAAACCAGAGAGGGTCTGTGCATATATGTTAATTACATCTGAAAGAAGTTCAATAGGACTCATAAGAAGTATACATAGAAATGAGGGAAATAAGTTCAATTCCTTAATAAAACCTTTCCTCTCCCCATCATGAGAACTGATTTTAATTTGTCTGAGCAAGGAATCCTTCAACTGTTATAAGAGCTATATTACCATAAAAATTAATTTTAAGATGACTCTTTATGATGGACAATAGAGGCCTGACAGAATTGGAATAGCTTCACTTGAGTTTTTTTAAAGCTTATAAACTTACACAAGAATTACAAACTTTCTTAGCAGCAAGAGAGCATCAGTTTTGCAAAATAAAGCGGCACGTTTTATGTCTGGTGGTGTGCAATCACAAACCCTGAGAAGCTGTTTCTGTAGAGAAAGCATATATTTTCATTTTTAATTGCCCAGGAAAGGAAAATTATGTATCACCTGAAAAGTCACATCTTGGCCTGTTGACAGAAACACTAAACCATAAAATGAAGGCAAAGAACTAGGTGATACAGCAAAAGAACCTTTGGACAGTACATATTACAGCTTTGCCAGTCAAGAAAAAAACAACCAAACCCATGCTCCTCACACAAATGCACATTGCTACCTACTTGACCTGAGCAGGTTACCTGTTTCCATCATCCACTCATCACTTGAGCAGAAATAAGTGAAATGCTGCTCTTTGCAGATTATCCTGATTCAACCCTGGCTATTTATAAAGAATGTATAAAATTCTACCTATACAAAGAAAGGAATGTGAGAAGTCCATAACAAGGCTTCTTTAGCCACGCTCAGTCAAAAAAAGTCTTGCTGTGCTTTTCATGGGCCATCTTCCACCATTTGCTCAAACGCTCCCTGGGGCATTCTTGATGCGTCTTTGACTCCCCTCTGAAACAACACATGCTCATCTTCCCTGAATGATACACAGGTACACAGGTTCTCCTTCCTGAAATATTCCACTGCTGAGCTGCCTGGGTTTTTATTTTGAAAATATCAGTTTGGTTGGTTTGAGTTTTGGTGGACTTTTTGGTTTATTTATCAAGAATAGGAAAGTTGCATTTCCAGCCTTCATTTTCACTAGAAATCTACTCAGCCCATAATATCACAAATGAGATAATAAGAACGGATAGCATGAGAAGTGCTTGAATAATTCTACTCTTACTAAGCAAAGTAAGATCCCAAAAATGACACTTAAATAATGCAACCCTTACTTTTAAGCAAAGTAAAATTTAACTAATATTGAGTAGTTAAAATATTAAAATGTTTAATTTTTAATCCATAGTCATCTGTGTTTACTATTTAAAACAACACTATTAACTACCCTGTTATAAGAGATAAAAATACATTCTTGAAATACAAGGTGTTAAAAATACCCCATGCCACCTTGTTTCAACAAGATGTACATGTCATTTCTCTTTTTAAAATATTACCTGAACACATGCAGGATTTGAGGGGTAAAGTTCACTAACAATGACAATCTCGCTAGCACACAATACTTTCTAAATCCGACTTTAGAAGACAAAAGACAAAACAGAAGACAGGTGCATGGTGTATAAACACTCATTGGCAAGAAAGTATTTTCTTTTAGTAAGAATCCTAACAGTGTTTGTCATTAAAATCACTCAACGGGAAGAATGTGAAGAAAATATTCTACAGCAAAGAAGATACACCTTTTATGTTCTTACAGGTACTACAATAGAAACACTGAATTAAGACAAGCTGTCTTGATCCTCATAAATTAATCTGTTCCCAAGATAGATGCTCTTTGCTAATAAATCAACAAGTAATACTGCAACATGTAGCTTGAATTAATGAAAATGCTATCTTGCATTGTCTAACAGAGGACCAGAACATAAGATTTCACTTTAAAAAGATTTTCAGTTTCTTAAAGTGAAAGTCTTAAAAATGCTCTTGTGAGGTTAAAACATTCATTGATGTAAGAAAAAACATTAATTGCACCATGCTAGTACATGCCAATAGAACAACAAAAGAAAAGCAGATGCCTTACCTATAAATGGCTTCATTTAAAAAAAAAATCAACTTTGAACATAAATGTCCAAATTTTTCTACCCTTAACCAGACACCCAAATTCAAAATATTACTACCACACCATCACCATAGACTGCAAATGATTTATGGCCTATTTATGGGGCCCTTACATGCATATCATTATCTTCAGATCAAAATTAATCCTATTTGAAACAGCAGTATGACCCACACATTCTGAGATTTAAAGGGAAAAATAAAAAATATTTCTAAGAGGAAAAAAAATTCAGATACAGTTTATTTCCTTTTATATAAATGAATCAAATGCATTTGCTTTAAAAAGCTCCCCATAATATATTTATATATATATGATACTTGCTTTCCTGTAGTATGTCACATACAATGTCCACAAAATATTCATATATACTACAGAATTTTAAATTACTATCATGTGAATGCTTTAAGATGCAACTGTCAATATATTAACTCCCATTTCTTCCCATTTTCCTAACTTCAATTCCAATCTATCTCTCACCAACATCATCATTGCCAAAATACCATAAAATGTTTACAAACAATGATCTTGCCTAGAGCAGAATTATATTTATTGTGTTAAAACTGTTACCCTTCTCCTCCCTTTTTCCAAGCTGAAAAATCATTAAGTGGTGATGGTAGGAAAATTTTTCTTGCCCTTGTTCAGAGCTTTTCTTCCTTCAGTTAAATGAATTCCATCTATAATTAAGTATGCATATTTTTGTATAAAGCATCTATAAATGTTAGGTTACCATTAGGAATACGTTTTTGCCTTCAAAAATTGTAAAAATTTCAAGGACCAGATTTATATCTGCTTGTAGGTCATCTTTCAAAACTATTCCCATTTTGTCATCCCTTCTTAAATACTATCACCAGTGAAGAAGTACTTGAACGGAAAGATTAGCTGAAAGTACTTTTTAAACCACAATGATGTCTGAGTCTAAGTGCAATATTTCAGTACTTCACATTGCAGTCCTCTAAGTTCAATTCTAAATTATCCAATGCTGTGACAATTACTCTGTGTTTGGACCACGAAACCACCCCAATAAGTACATCTATAAAAATGAAATACTGGTTTTGTTGTGGTCACATATTGTCTCATAGGATACTGCAAAGTTGATGCTGCTACAGCAGGAAAGTAATTCTGATTCAAATAACCCTCCTCCAACTACACAAAGAAATGAGAACCTCTGAAACAATAACAGATGTCAGCAGCATCTGCAGTTTAATCTTTCATGAGAGAATACACTCTGCCATGTGATGAAACACCAGAAAAAAATGTAATGCTACCTTTCATTGACTAATTCTTGATGCAATCAAAAATAGAGAGATCTAGGGTTTCATCATATCCTTGGAGTACAATAAAGGTCTATTGGGCTCATATCAGCAGGGAAAGAAGTGTCCCAAAGAGGAGTAACATCAACAGACATGTCAACAATTCCTTTTTTTCTTTTTTAAACACACAACACTAATATACCTCTGTATTTTGGAAGAGGAAAAATACTCTTCATACTATAATGCTATAGGTGATACCTGTACCATTAGCAAATACTTAATAGGGGCTAATAATACTATTTCTTAATTTTCTCACATCTTCTTTCTTCAGTATTTACTACTACTTTGACTCAGAAGATTGCCAATATTGGGGCCTATACCCATACACTGAATATATTTCATTTTTTGCAACTGAAGCATACATTTTCCCCAAATGTATTTCCCCCACTAAATGTCTCCCTTTCTTACTAACTGTGCATTCAACAAGAAATCAAAAGCGTTCTTCATATAACTCTTGCCCTCCTGAGACCATCCAACCGTGTTCACAACATTTGAGAGGAATCAAAATTCTCACTCTGGCTTTATTTCTTAAAAATGTACCTATCTCCTGTTTCCTTCCCAGCTTGCCGTGATGTTCCATAAACCCCTCTCTAGTGCTGCAGAAGTATCTAACAATCTCAAGCTCAACAGACTTGCTCTGCGACTCAGCTTCTCTGTAACATGTCAGAGAATCATAGAAGGCCAGGCTGGAAGGGACCTCAAGGCTCATCTGGTCCAACCTTTCTTGACAAAAGCATGCCCTAGACAAGACGGCCCAGCACCCTGTCCAGCTGAACCTTAAGTGTCCTGCTGTTGGGGAGACCCACTTCCCTGGGGAGACTATTCCAGTCGCTGACAATTCTTTGGGTGAAAAATTTGTGTCCAAGACCAAAGAAATTGCATGTGAAAGGATTGCACTTCTGTGCTTTCCATACTGAACATCTACTGCTCTGTTTTCTCAGCCACTGTGTCTTGGGCAAGTCCTCTTAACAACAAGACTGGCAACAGAACAAGTAAGTTTGTATGTGTTAGTGGAAATGAATGAGTCAATTTAGTTGGTGGAGAAAATTATAGTGTTGTGAATAGAACCGTGGAAAACCAGCCAACTACTATTTTCTGTTTGGAATTATTTTCACACAAAGAAAGGCAGAACTACCACAAGTTATTTTTGAAAGAAGGGACAGTAAGGCTATGAACTTTATTTTTACTTCAAATGAAAAATACATCCTGCAGAAAATCAGTATCTTCACCACTAAGTGCAAGAATTCAGTTCAACCACAAAAAAGATAAAGGCAAGAGATGCCTTAATTTTTCTTGCCAAAGATCGTACTAAATTTCCAATGTTACACCTCTAGCTTTACCGTACCATACAGGCAACTTTGGTATCAGATTCTTTCACATCTCTTACTGTGCTGCTGCACAGCTCTGTACATCTCTTCTTCCTCCTGCTACTCCCTACTCACATGCTGTATCTAAAAGGAGTGCGTACGTTTTAGTCATCTTCCAGTTTTATTTGTCCTAACAAATACTTGAGTACATTCTGGAGCAATTAAAGTATGAGGAGGAAGGCTGGTGATCTTTTTGATAACTTTGTCAAAATAAATTGTGCTGACGACCATGAGGGTAATCACATTTAACAAAACTAAAATGGTACAAACACTATTTTAGTCTCAGTTGTAAGCAAAAAATGGGACAACTCTTGCAGACAGTATTTGAGAATAGCAGGGTGATGCATAGCATTGCAAAATCAGTCAGCAGCATCTCTGGGTCAAGGGAAAGCTCCAAAGAGTCCTCCAAATTAAAACCATCTCATGTTAACATAACCAAAAGGTGGTATCAACACTGCGCAACAGTAGCATTTTCTTCCCTTCAGTGAAACGTGTGTGTTTTCTTCAGTAGCAAAAGCCATTGGCAACATCATTTCCCCCTTGATTTGGATCTCTCCTCTGTATCAGCCCAACACAAGGTGGGGCAGCGTTTTAAGAGAGGTCCATGAAATAAAGGGTTAAAGCAGTGCCAGGTAGGAGCAAGGGTCTTAACCATTGTGTTTAAGTAGAGCACAGAGCAGTCCTTGAACAGCTGTATCAGCACAGGAGGAGCAGTAAATTGTAGCTATGAGCAGAGCAGCAGGGGTCATAAGGGCAGGCAGTTTTCAACTTTACTGCCAAAGAAAATTGGTCATGTAAGTACTCCATAAGCAGCAAATTGAAGAATGGTTCATAATTATAAACTCAAACCTCAAACTGGAGACAGTACAAATATGTTTTGGGTTTTTTCAAATATATCATACCAGCAAAAATTAGGTTCTGCTCTGAAGACTCTTGCCCAGCAGAGAATTGCTTCTAAAGAGGTCCTGAAAAAACCACTCTAAAGTAACAATGACAAGTAATGGGGGCTATAACTAGTTTGAAAATTCAACCAAATCATCATACAACACTGTCTTATAGTCGAAAATAACAAGTTATTTGGCCAAATTATGTTCTATATTTCTGCTATCAATTACTTGATCAAATCATTTTCTTTAATAAACAGCATAATTTCAAGCATTGGCTTAAAAACAGAAAACACAAAACAAAACCCCAAATCCCCATCTCTTCTGAAGTGAACAACTAATACAATTTTAGCTCCTGAAGGCACCAAGTGTCTAGAGAAAACTTCCATTAAAAAAACCCAACCAACCAAAACCAAAAAACCGTCCAAACAAAAAAAACCCGAACCCAAACCAAAAAACCAACAACACCCCAACCCCCTGCAAGAACTGCGTGAAACAAAACAATGTGCCAAGTATACCTGGCACCTCTGGCAAACAAAACCACAGAATGTACCTCTGGGCATCTGGCATGAAGGCAGTCAGGGGTGTTTTCTCTGCCTCTAGCAAGAGCTGAACTCAACTACAAGATGGAGGCAAGAGTAACCCCAGCAGAAGATTGTTGTCCCATGAGACATACGTCTTCCCCGTGAAGTATTTCTGTAGGCTTCATGGCATCCTGTGCATCTTCACACCTCAACTTGGAAAATTCCATTATGCCCTCATACTTAATTTTCTCGCCATTTGCCCTGCCTAGACAGCAGGGGACAGGATCTCCTACCATCAGAAGAGGCACGATGCCAGGTGGATGAGCTTGTACTTTGGTTTAAATCCAGAGCCCAGCCAAGAAAATACATTAAAGATATGAGCACATCCATAACACTCTGCCTGGGGTCTTGAAAGCTATTTCCCTCTGGGATAAGGCAGAACACATGCATGCCATGGCCCAAGTGGGATTAATGGCAACCTCTACATCAGCTTCTCCAAAACTTCTATATTAACATGCTCTTGGTTCACCTTTACATTTATACATTTCCTCTCTAAGGCTCCACATGATGCAGGATCTCTTCATCAGAGACTCTACTGCTGTGAACAAGCTGCAGCCAGGTCAAGAAGCTATTCAGGATGTCCTGACACCTGTGGTATTTTGACCTCCTCAAGCAGAGCACCTCTGGCCAGCACTCATCATCTCCCTTTTCTGGGATGGGAGTACAAGGACAAGACCCAGACCATACTCTGCTTAGAGCTCCCTTTGGCTCCCTGTTTTTACATTTCTTGATTTGTTCTTTTACCAACTGTTGCCTGTTTTTTTCCATCCTCATTTTCTGTAGTTTCTCATTCTCAAGGAGAGCTCTAATGTCGTATTAGGAATAAATTAGTATCTTCTCCTGCAGAAAAAGCCAATAGAAGCAATGCAGCTGCTTAAAAAAGACAAGAAGCAAGCAAGCATAGGACATTCCTCACACCCCATGCCACACAGTTTTATAGATCATGCCCTCTAGCTATTCTAGATAAAGGATGTCACTTTCATAGCAATTACATAGTAATTCTTCACATGGACATCATTCCATCCTTGCCAAACTTTTCCTGAGTGTTCATCTGAGATGCAAGCTGTTTGATGCTTATCACCAACACATGGTAGTAAGTATTGCTTAAAAATGGAAATTGTAAATTGAAATTGAAAAACCTCAAACTCTGAACACATTCAAAGTTCAAGAAAGTCCTACCTTGGAGTTCAATTCAAAAAACCTAAGTTAATATGCAAATGAAATAAATTCTGCATTTGAATATTAAATGAACAGTTGGATGATGAGGTAGGTAGTATCAAAAGAGCCATCTTTTTAGAAGAAAACATGTCATAACAATAGACCAAATTTAGATAGAAACCAAACTTTCTTAGGTCTTAGTGTGTGAAAAGCAGCCTAATATTTTTTTAGTGTCAGTTTTGCATCTGATCATTCACCCTCAAGAAATTTAAAGGAAAAAAAATTTTGCTAATTTGCAAAAGAACTGGGAAACACCCTAAGAACCACCACAAAGCACGACACACCCTCAATCTTCCAGGCAATTCCATATCCCATGAAGTTGCTGTACACTTAAACAAATCTCAAAACTTGCTTGTTTTGCAATTTGATATTCATTCAAGTCATCCTATTAAGCTAAAAGATCTAGCACCTAATTTCTCTCTGACATTCTGTTCATGTAAACACACACCACTACAATGTAGATTCTTCAGCCAATGGAGAGAATCCAGCTTGAACATGGGATGCACTGGTGCACTCTACTGCTTTAGAATGCCTAACCCACGGCACCCAGAGCAGAACTCCAGTGTTGGGAGTTGCAGGGTGTGCTTCCCACTGCACAAGTTTTCACAAGGAACAAACATACAACTGAGGAAATGAATTATTCTAAACTGGCCAATCTAAAATAGTCCTCAACCACTTAATGAAAACATCTCCTTTCATCAGGCCTGACAGAGGAAAATACCATGATATTTAAATTGGGCGCTGCATGATTTTAGCTATGCGATGCTCTTCCTCTATATCAATGCATACCCTGTTTTTCAATGAGAAACCCTGATTAAAACCTCCATCCTGCACATTGATCTATGGATCAGTTAATAGAATGCTTGAATATAGGTAATTTGCATTAAAAACTTTATCTTAATGATAGACTTCGGTGCAGTTAAATCACAATTTCATCCTCTGCAAAGTAAGGCTAGATTATCATATGCTTAACAATCAGAATTTACATACACAATAAAACTGTTACCACTGCTTGCAACAAGACCAAGAATTTCAAACTGCCTAATGTTACAGTAATCAAAACTAACCTTAATTACTATAACAATGCAACTGCTGAAGTAGCAGAGTACATATACCCTCAATTATGTCATTTTGTGAGAGGGAAAAGCAAACTGATTCGGGGCACAGGCAAAGTAAGAGTCTTTTCTATTTTTCAAGTTTCCATCTTCTTGCCAAAAAAGTTCTTTCCTTTGTTTTAATTTCTTGAGCCACATGGCAGCTGTGGATGTCTGTGGGTTTACAGACAAGTGCTAGCAGCAAGTGCAGTATGTTAATGAGTATGTACTTCCTGGAAGCAGCTTAACCAGAATAAAATAAAAGAAACAAAAAGTTCCTGATGCCCTCGTTTAAATATGACAGTATTTTAGCAAAAGGATACAAGTTAACAAGGGGCAGAGGAATAACAAACTAACAATTACATTTACAAATCACTGAACAGTTTACATATTCACTCACCTAGTAACATTTTAACAGACACACAGGTAAGACACCTTGCTACTTTACTGTTAGGCTATCACAGAAATACTGTATCTCTCTAAAGGAAAAGGGGAGTGCAAGTAGAGCAGCACCTCTGCCCTTCCTAAGGGAGGAGTCGGCTCAAAATGCTCATCGGGCTTTCTCTGATAAAGATCAGCTATGTCATAGAAAAGATTTTTGCTTTCTCAGAATCTGGACATCCAATTACTTTTACATGCAGAGCGTATTTATATGCCTCCCTGATTTACTGAAAAATATTTCTAAAACCCTCAAAATTATTGCTCAAAACTACAGACAAATGACATCCCAATGTGGAGAAACCGGTTGTTTATTCTGAAGTCACCAAAACTGCGGCTTTAAAAACCCCCACAAAACAAACACCAAGGTGCTCCCACACCTTTACTGCATAGCATAATGCAAAAAAGTTAGCCTAACCCTTACTACATGTATAACAAGGAATATGTATGAGAACTAATTCTACCAGAAGCTAGCAAACACCTTTTCCTTCTGAGCAGGGAAAAGCAGAAAGTAATTTATTGAAAGAAATAAAAACTTTGTTATATTTCTTATTCTAAATAGTAAATTGGGAAAAAAAAAAAAAAAAAAAAAAAAAAAAAACACCCACACAAAACCAAACCAAGAAAACCATAAAAAACCCCCAAAAGTCCAAACCAACAAAACAAACAAATAAATACAAAATGAAAATTTAAACAGAAAAAAAAGGAATCCTTTTCTAAAATACTATTGTCTCAAAGATCCATATGGCAAGTGTAGAGAGAGAAACAAGCAATGTTTTGCTCTATTTTTCTCTACCTTCATATAACTCTAGATGTCCAACTGCTAGGTGCTAACATCTCTCACCAAAAACTTGACATCTTGAAGCAATTTCTTTTATAAACAAATGCAGATGAATAAGTGGTGGTTTGGACCAATAATTTTTTCAAGAAGTTAGCAGGGTGAGGTCTTGAAGAGCTCAATGCTAAAAATATAGACTCCTTTTTCTTGCCACCTGACCATTTCATTGCCAATGGTGCTTTCAGTGCTTTCTTTGAGTCTGCCTTTTGCCATCTGACACCTCACTGAATTGATCTGATGTGCAAAAATAATCATGGATAATCCAAAGAGATAAAACCCACATTGTTTTCTGCCTGACCTTAACTATGAATTGAAGAAATACTTGAATTGTGACCTGTGAAAGGTTTAGGAATAAAACCTGATTTTTCAACACTGCAAGTTACCAGATGGGTTCAGCTGTTTTGTGAAACCTCACTCTTAGCAGATGTGATTCTGCTGAGATGTGGAAGAAACAGCAAGGGAGATGCCAAAGAGAGGCTCAAACAAGCCCTGATCCCCACACTACAGGCAGAGCAGTAGCTCCCTCTTGCTTCTTGCTTAGCCCACCCTCTAGACTGCTATATTAACACATATATAATTGATATAAATCAATTCTCCTGCTACACAAACTAAGAGTCTCACTTTCATTTCCTGTCAGTATTCACCTTAGTTTCCACAACAGAACACGTGGGTTTCAGGGAATAAATTACGTTGGTTTTATACAAACAAAATGGGGTTCTAGCTCATGACTAGCTCTCCTGAATGCCAGGATAATACAAAGAAATAAAATGTATGTAATCCTTTTAATCCTTTCCAAACTATTGAAGGGGACAGAATTTAAAAAAAAAAAAAAAAAAAAATTGATTTTATCTTCTAGTTTTGCAGACCTAAGACAACACATTCCTCACTTCACTTACCTCCTCAGCTCTCCACTGCTACTTTGTTCTCTTTCCCATTTCCCAGGAAGCATTTCTACCTCACAGCGGAGAAACTGCTTATGGTAGGAAAATACTTGCAGTACAGCCTGAAACCACAGCTCTGCTTTTGGCAACAGCAGTAGGTCAGGCAGCTCCATTTAGTGCCTGCTATCCACTCTCTTCTCTGTGCCATATCCCACCTGCACTGGTACAACTGCTCGTGTGGCTGCAGTGAACCCAATCAGGAAGCCAAATCCAGGTTAACTAAAGTCCCTTCTGCTTTCCATTTTCTGTAGGGTTATTTTTAACCTAGATCAATCTCAGATTCAGTTCACCTTGTTGTCTCATAAATAGTTACTCCAGCACACTTGAGGGCACAGAGGCAGGAAAACAAGTGGCAGAGGATAGAAAAGCAGAACTGCAAATGAAAGAAATGCTCATGAAATAGCACCTTGCACCTGAAATAAAGGCAAAGCTTGAGAGCAGCACTGCAGGGTAGGCTTTTATCAAGTTCTAGCCCTAAAGTTCACAAATGCATATGGAAAATCCCCACTGACTCAAGGTTCCTAATGCTGAAAACTTTACAAGCTTAAATGCTAGAAGCACTGATTAAATAAAACAAAACAAACCAGTCTACTCAGGTCTGATCTGGAACTCACCTGTTGTGTAGCAGAAACAATATTCTTTATTTATCCAACCACTGTAGTTTATGGAGAAAAAAAAAAAAAAAAAAAAAAAAAAAAAAAAAAAAAAAAAAAAAAAAAAAGCGCATCTGGACAAATAAGTCCTTTATGATGCCTAGAAAGGATGCAGGCAAACCAGAAAATCTGACAACTGTACAAAAGCCTTTCCAAAGAAGCTCTGTCCAAAGGAGGGATGTGGCAGCTCCAGAAGAACTTCCACTATCTGGAGAAGACTCCCTGCCAACCTGGTGTGAAATGGAGCAGAGCCCTCCCTCCACTCCACACCATAACCTGCACTGCTGTATCCTTACATTCTGCTCCCTGTGCCAATGAGAGGCTTCATTTCTGCAGCACAGCACAGCCTTAATTAGGCTAAGGAACAAAATGACTTGAAAGACTATGAGAAATCCCAGCATTATTCAAAATACTACTTCTGATTATGTCACTTCTACAAATGCGGATGGGTAGATGAACAAACACTAAACAAACCCAGCAAGGAGGGAATGCCAAAAAATTTAAAATACTCTGTCTTTAAAGTAGTCTGAACCACAACAGCTAAATAAAAACCCATTTATCACTTGGAGGCCCTTCTGACCTTTTGTTATGCTACCATGTGGCTGTTTTTAATGAGTGATAACCTCTCTCTTTGCTAGTCCAAGCTGTGAATAAGAATTTTGTTTTTAATTAAAGCAGAATTTTCAGATGGTGCCTCTCATCACACGGTGCATACTGGTAGTCTTACATTGGTGATTACAGCAGAGGGATTTTCAGATATTTCTTCAGCAAGTAATTACAACTATTTCCTATTTTCTTATTGCTGAAACCTACCTGAGTAATAAATGATACAACCCCAACATTGTGGGAAAGAAGCTTTACATACATTGTCTGGAGATGTTATTCATGCAGACCACTCCAGCACTACTCCAATACATGTTGTTAATTGCTCTTTATACAATACATATTTTAGCTGATGTTCTGATCCAAGAACAAGGCTCCAAAAGCTACCCATTTCAAAATTGGAAAGCTAAACATAATGAGCAAATGAAAAAAGTCACTCTCTGTTGAATAAAGCTACACTCTGATTAAAAACACTCAAGCAAGAGTCTCTGGAAAAGTAACAGGGAATCAGCTACCTTGGGATAGCAATGGATACAGAGCTTTTCACCTCTACTTCACCAATTTCAATCTAATCAAGGTCAGCAGTGACAGAGCCTTGCCTCATCTAGTCTTAACAAGAAATACACTTGTGGTCTTTTTTGGTCTTCAGTAAGAATATACAACAGAATGACCAAGCAGGGAATACATGTGAAAAATATGGGAAAAACCCCTCAGTTGTTAAGAAATGTACCCAGAGGTTAAAATCTACTGGAAAAAGAAAAAGTAGAAGGCTGCATCTTCCTGTCAAGCACACTTCAAAGGAGCACTACTTAAAGAATAATTATAAGAGTTAAAAAGCAAAGAATTGACTATAATGGGAACTCTGTCATACTGAAGATACTGTAGGGAACACTTTGAGGAGAAGGAGGAGTGAATGAACATAAAACTCACATGCAGAATACACATCACACATGTTGTACTTGGCTATCTAAAGACCACAGAAGTCAAAGTTAGTAAAATCATGCTGGATTAATAGAACTGGAGATCTGGCTCCTAGGTAAGAAGATACATGTACAGAATAAGGCTTTGAAAATCATGCATAGTTTCATTTTTAAATACATTTTAAGAGCAATTTGCTACCACATACTGCACAGAAAAAAGCAGCAGACCATCTGAATCCCAGCAAATAAAATTCAGAAGCCAAGCCCACATCATCAAGAACTATTGGAAGAAGAGAAAGTTTACAAATCTTCCAGTCCCTGAAGAGTGTATTCTAATCACCTGGTCTCTCATGCAGTTTGGTTGGCTACAAAAAGCCAGATATCATACTTAAGTACTCTTGTATCTGTGGGGGGAAAAGGGGAATGGATAACGAGGGAAACAAAATACCCCAACAAAAACCACAAACAAAACACCAAGTGGTATTACTATTCATTTATAGCCAAATCTCTTGCTGTCATGTATGACATTCCTTTGCATATCTAATAGGGCAAATAATTCACAGCCATACATTGTAATTACTTTTAAAATCTGTATTATTGTGCTGTCTGAAGTAAAACACACACAAAACTTTCTACAAACTATATAGTATTGCCCGGCTGACATTCAGTCTAGTTTAGAAAGTTGTTCTAGTAAAGTTAAAATATTCCCATTTCATGTAAAATCAATGATTTTGAAAGTAACAGACTCACTTGCTGAATTAAAAAGTTATGTGACCTTTTTTAAACCTCAGATGTGTTGTAGTTATGTTTCATGCTACTTCCACAAATTATTCCAAGATAATGAATAATAATAAAGCTAACATTTTCCTACATTAATTGCAACAAACTAAGGAAGACTCCATTTTGCCTTTTAAAAAAAATGTAATTTACTACATGTTGATATTTTTAACTTCTAGGTTGCAAAAGTTCTCAACTATTGTAAGTTGAACAGCTGAAAAAAAACCCCAATAAATAATGAAGAGAATAATTAAATAAACATTAAGATGAGGAATCAGAGTAACTTTTATGGCGACTGATAATTGTCACTCTCCATATTTCGAACAAAAAATACTTATATTACTATTCTAAAAGGCCCTCAGTATTCATAGGTTGCTGTGCCCTGTAGAAAACCATGAAAGCCTTTAAAACAAAGTTTAAAATGGAGCCAGAACCCTGAAGCTTCTCATTACCAAACAACAGCTTTTAGTTTGGGCCCTCCAAGTCAAAATCCAGTGCATATTAGGAGAACCTGGAACAGAAGGCCATAGAAATAAACCCCTAACAGACTAGTGAAGCTTTCTTTTTCATATTCTGTATACACAATGTATCTTGCCCTCCCTGCTACAGAAGCCAGATTCCCTCTGTTGGTGACCAAACTTGAGAAACAACCACCACTCACATTTCATTCACCTGTAACCTCAGCCCAGTAATACTCCAAAACATTTTCTCTCATCTACTACTGGTGTTCAAATATACATGGTTTTTCCCCCACTTCATTGCCTAAGTGAAGTAACGAGTACTAAAGACATTTGACTATAAACGGAAAGCTACAATAAATGAGAAGAATATAAGTGCCTTAGTTGGGTGAACAGCATTTACTGTGCTGACCACAGACAGTGCAAGAGGTCTCAAATTACACCTCATGAACTAGTAAGGACAGTTATCAGGGGAAGCTGCGTTACCCTTCATTGTTCTTCCAGGGACCTTAGCATGCCCTTGATCCACACAATTCCATAAGCTCCATGCATGGATCAAGGGCATAACATCACCTTTAGAATTCAAAGGTGGATATTCTTCTTTTACCCTTTCAAACAACTTTAATTTTCAGTGCCCAGTAGTCTGGAATACATGCTACTGAGGACACTTAACATGCCAAACTAGAAAACTGGTTCAACAAAGTAAATAAATAATTCAGAAATATTAAATCTCCATCATATTTTATATTTCTTTGGTTTTTAGTTGCCATGTTATCATAGGAATAAATTACAATCGACATTCACTGACAGTAAACCAAAAGTTGTTTCTAATAATTAATTAGTTGCATAGTATTCATATATTATGAATCTTCCGAGGTAAGTGAATCCTGGTCTTTCCCATCACTATACCAATGATGATCAAGTCTTTCTCCTAGTTACAGGAGTTGTATCATTGTAGAGCTTTTTGCTGCTAAATATACTGAGTAATTAAACATCTGAGCTCAAAGGCTCTAGCAGCATTTCATTTTTAAACACTAACACAGGGAGGGAGAGAGGTTCTGAAGGAAACTCTTTCTGCAACCTAAAAAATTGCTGTATTTCGTAATATGAGAATTCATTAAAATGGAAGTAAACACTGCATGTTGTAGTGTTATTTAATTGCACAAACTAATAGCAGTACAGTTACCATGAATAAAAATCCAGTGTTTTGTCATCTGAAGTACTTCAAACAATCGCCATACTTATCTTTAGAGTTAGGCTAAAATACTTCCCATCAAAATTAATGCACTCAGCTAAAAAAAAAAAAACCCAAAAAATCCCAAAAAACCAACAACAAAAAAACCCCACTAAAAACTCAAATACTCAGATTTGGATTGTGAAGTCTAAAACGCCAATATAAGGCACAAGAACTGAAAGATGAAATCAGCAATCAGAACTGGGTAGGTCAGGCAGAGCCCCTGCTCCCACAGCTGGAAGCACCCACTGGAGATCCCTGGGAAGCCAGAGGAATGCTGTGTGGGCAGGACACGGCCTATGCAAATGGAGTTACCCAGTTCTACTCCAGACCTCAATAGTAAATACACAAACAGAAAAAAAACCCAAAACACAAACAAACAAAAAAATAAACCCCCAAACAAAAACAAAAAAAAACCAAACAAAAAACCCCAAACAAACCCATAAACCCCCCCAACTTCGACCTTTTAAAGTTCTTTTCCATTTTAACGCCCCAGGATTTTCCAGTAACAAAGGGTATTGTTGTCACAACACTGAGCTTGCACAACGGCCTGCTCACTACATCTTGTCTTTACCCTTATCCATCACAAACATACCCAAAGTTTTTCACTAGAAACGAAGTAAGTCAACATGCAAAAAAATAAAGTCTAGGGTTTTCTTCCTAACAACTAAATGGGCTTTATATTGTTTAAAGTTATGCTGAATTACTCAGAGGGAAAACAAAACCTAACAAAACAACAAAAACAAAGCAAACAAACGAACAGAAACACCAGCAGAAAGCTCCCTGCCATGACGAGTTCAGATCAATGCTTTTGTCTTCCATTTTACCCAGGGCTCAGGAGAGCAACGCTGTGCCGAGGGCTCTCCCGGCGCGCTCGCGAGCGATGTAAACACGCCGCGGGGCTGGGGCTGCGCCGCGGGGCGCGGGCACGGCCGCGGGGTCACCGGGGCCGCACGATCCGGGCGAGCACAGGAGTTTCTGACCTACATTCTCCGCAGCGGGATAAAAACCCTCCCGCCGCAGACGGAGCGCGACGAGCGGGCGGCCTCCCCCGCCGGCAGGGTGTGTTCGGGGGTGGGGAAAGCGAACGGGCCGGGGAGAGGATGGAGGCTGGCGGAGGCGCCGACACCTGCCCGCCGACACCGCGGCCCCGCCGCCGGCTCCTCCTCCACCGGGGACGGACACCTGCTGCGGGACAGCCGCACGCGCGGCCCGGCGGCGGCCTCGGCCCGGCGGCCGCGGGCGGGTTCGTCCCGCCGGGTTCCCGAGAGGCCGCCGAGCCCCGCGGCGGGGCCGGGGTCGGGCGAACTCCCCGCGGCGCCGCGCAGGCCGCGGCAGGGCCTGTAGGGGCGGGGGGCTCGGCCCGAGGCCGCGGGGCCTGCGGCGGCGGCGCCGCGGGGCGGGCGCGCCAGGCCCGGCCCCGGGCCCTCCTCCGGGAGCGGAGCCGGGCGGAGGCGGCGGCGGCGGCGCGTCCCCCTCACTCACCGCTCTCGATCTCGTTGCCCTTCTTGGCGGTGGCTGCGTTCCCCATGGCCGGGCCGAGGCGGGGGGGGGGCGGGAGGGATGCCGGGCGGGGGCCGGGCCGGGCTCGGCTGGCGGGGCGGCGCGGCCCGCGGGCGCGGCGGCGGCAGCGGCGGCGGAGCTGCCCTGGCCCCGCTCTGGGTCTCTGTGTCTCCGGCCGCCGCGGAGGAGGAGGCGAGCGCTCTGCCCCCTCCCCCGCCCCGCACTCGGCGGAAATGACGGCCGGGGCGGCGCCTCCTCCCGCTGCGCCGCCCGCGGGGGCGCAGCCGACCACGGCCGGGCCGCTGCCGTCGCCTCGGGCGGGGGCTGGCCCGGGGCAGGGGTCGCGGGAGCCTCGGGCGGCGCCTCCCTCCCGGCAGCGGCTCTGGGGGCCGGGGGCGGCGGGCGCCCGCGGCTGGGGCCCGCGGGGTCTCGGCAGCCTCCGCATCCCCGGCACGGCGGGCGGCGGCCCCGGAGCGCCCCCGCGGCCGCAGGGCAGGCCCGGCCCGCCCGCGGGGGTAGCGGCCGCAGCGGGGGCGAGGCCGCTGTGCCCAAGGTGACCCCGGGAGGCCGCGCGGGCCGCGGCCCTGCGGCTGTGCCCGCCCCGCGCCCCTGAGCATCCCCGAGGACACTCGCCCGGGCCTGCACCCCGGCGGCCGACGGGAGGAAACTCGCACTTGCCGCCTGTTCAGTGACTGTTTTTACACGGCTCACCAGACTATAGAAAAAAAAAAAAACCGTAGAAAGTAAGCGGGCTGCCAGGAAAGAGGTTTTTTTTTTCCTCCCCCCCTTTTGCTGCCACCCATCATAAATAGCTACAGCTACACATTTTCAAGCGGTATTGTGACTTTCAAGTTGATGCTAGCTCTCTTTATATATTTATCATGTGAAACGCTTTGAGTGTTTTAGCTCTAGAAGGAAATGCT
Organism: Hirundo rustica; assembly: GCF_015227805.2. Lineage (NCBI taxonomy): Eukaryota > Metazoa > Chordata > Aves > Passeriformes > Hirundinidae > Hirundo > Hirundo rustica. Next base: position 14,047,743 of record NC_053458.1, on the reverse strand, counting down.
TATCAAAAAAGGCTCTATTTTATGTGCTTCAAAGTGGAGAGAGTGGAGAGCAGAAGTGCTAATCTTATGGATCACAAACTACATATATTCTGCCAGGACAATGTGTGTGATACCCAGCCTTTTCTGGCTGCATTCTTTCTCCAAGGCTGCAGGAATTGTTCTGGCTGCCATCCTTCACAGGGGTTATCAGAATCCTCTCCTAGCACCGTGGGCTGCTTGCTGGTGAAGCACGTGCTATCGCAGCCTAACACTGAATTACCTTACTATAAGACAAGGTTTTATACACAAGCACTAATGCATACTGAAGATACTTCTAGGAAATTTCCAGTTTCCTGAGCCTGTGCAGTGGGGTACATTGTATGGGATCACTGAGCAGATCTAGCCAGTGTGTGCTCTACCTTTACAGTTGTACAAACTACCTGGATTATATGGCTGCAAAGTTTTGGGAACACTTACCTGAATTATCTTGATGTTTTGTAGGTTGAAGTTTGATCAATGAACTTTTCAGTTTAAGGGACTGTCTCCTGATTTTCTTCATCTTTTCCCTTGCATTATCCTGATCTGTGTGATACTGCTTACTTCAGGGGAGTACCTGTGTTTCTGTGATTAAAGAAGCTGTCTCTGAGGAAGCCAAGTCTCTATTGCTTTGAAGATCAGAAACAAGACTCAAACATTGTGAGGAAATAACCTGCAAACCATTGGGGGCAGTGAAACAGCTACTATTGAAGAGGGCTGTCTCATTTTGCCAAAGCTGGAATCTGTGCATCCTTTATGCACTTAAAAAGAGGTTCAGCGATTTATCAGTAATTCACTCTGCCAAGGAATGGCATGTAGATTGCAATGGCCAGATCTGCACGAGGAGAACCTAAATATGGGAAAAGGAGAGGGTACTTTTGCCATCTGTTGTCTCAATCATTCATACAATGACAAGAAATAGAACTCTGAAGTGCTGCAGTATTTAAATAAATATCTGAAGATGATATCTCAGGTAAAGATCTTATCCCAGTTTTAAATGTTTTCCCCACTCCAGCCATCATAATTTTCATTTTGGCTAGATTGAGTCTGAGTCAGCTGATTTTCATCCAGGTGCTGACAGGCATTTTGATATCCTTGAGAAGACAGCAGTGGCATCCCTAACAAATGAGATATGCTGCAGCATCTTTAGCATATTCCTGGCGTTACAGCTCATCCCTTCACTAGAAAATTATGCTGTAAAGCCTGCATAGGGGGGAATCTACCCAGGTCCAACAGACACGACTGCCCTTTGGGTCTTGGTGGACAAGGATCAGCTGGTCATTGCATGTACTCCAGCAAAACCCTACATTTACACATCCAGCACCGTATATGTGTGCATGCGTGTGCACACCAATGCAATGAAACAGGCTCTCAAATAACCACATGCTCTTAATGCACATGCAGCACTTAGGGATTTGCATAAATGTTTTTACCCAAGGACTTTCTTTGTCAGAAACCTAACAAATATAATTCAGCAGTGCTGTGAAACATTAAATGAACCATATCTATAGTCCCATTAAATGTGTAGGCAAAGATAAGAGAAATAAGGAGTTAGGGCTGGATGTTTGTAATTTCATTCACACTGCTCATGCATCTTATGCTATATTAACAAGATAATGGTCATTGATTAATTGCAAAACATACCAATGATTATAGATATATGTATGCAATCACTTAGCATTCAGACTGTCAACTCTTATTGCAGCCCTAATCTTTAGTCTCCTTAATTTTCTTATATAAAATCCTTTTTTGCTGAAATGCCTAATATCCGTGCTTATAGACAAGTATTTTGTCTTCTTTCTTTCAACACAATTGATTAAAAACGAAAGTCATGCAAATATGAAAAATGTTCTGTTTGTGTGTTTTAAAATATTTCACTAAAGGCCTGATCTGAAAATTCAAGTTTCATCTGTTTTGCTGATCTATATGAGATTTTAAAAAATATACTCTAAGAAAGTCAACTCAGCAGTTTTAGAACTGTATGGATTTGATGATGTTGTTTCTATGACACTCAGCAGGTTTTCATCCATTTTTTTACATATTTGTTGGGAACTATCAATTAGAAATATCTTAGCAAGACCAGTCCTTCACTCTGATTAATGCTAAAGCTCTGTATCAGACATATAGTTCCTTCATGAAACTCACACATTTTACCCTACACAGACTTGGAACTAAAAATGAGAGGGTCATTTCAGGACAAAAAAGATAAATTTCTTCTAGATTAAAGACTCAGGTGTTTTCAGTAGAAATCACCCGTTCATATGGTAATTACTTCCGGAGCCACATATCCTTTCACTCCATAATCATTCTGATTTCTAGATGAGATGGTGGCATTTCTGTAGCAACTACAGCAGTTGTTTTCAATACACATTTGAAACAAGTCACTAAATTTAAATCATTACGTGTCTTCATTTTCTTCTCTCGTATTTGAGGTGTGCCTGCGTTGCAAGGAGTTGGCATATACAGATTGATGGTTTAGCCCATCCATACTTATCATCCTTACCCTGAGGGTGTGGGCTCTGCTTGGGTTAGGAATATGTACCTGCCTTAGTTGGGATTCTCTTTCTGTGGCCAGCCTGCCTTACCATTGCAGCAATGCCTGTAAACTGCAGGCTTTGAATACCAAATTAGACTGCTCTTCCCAAAATCCCACGTTCCTGCATCTTTGAATACTCCTGGCAGCCTCCTTCTCTCTCCTAAACAGAATGATATATTTGGCATTTAACTCCTTGTTTTCCTTTTGAGTTGTTCCAGCCTACTGGCACATTTCCTGCTCTCAGCTAACCCCTGTTCTGCCACTGTGGGATTCTTTTCTAGCAGGTTGATAATGTGCCAAGAAGCATATGTATTTCTTTGTGAATATGGAAGATATTTTCCAAATTTTACAGCTTCTGACCTAGAAACAGGAATATTCATCACTGCAGCATAATTTCAGACCTGCCAAGAATATATCAATTATGTCATGTAGATGTGTTAAGGGAAAGGATGAAAGCAGAAGTACAGCAATTTCCCCTGCTCCCTGTACTAGCTATACAGACAGCAATAAACTACATTCTTCTGCAGGGAAGGCTTAATCCACTGATGCCAAATTCATTCCAGTTGAGGACCCACCCACTCAGAGAGAAGTGAAAGGACTTACATCATGTTTCTACAATATCTGAGACTGCTGGCTCCTGAATCCACTACGAAACTAAAGCAACTTGGCAAAGAATTTTCTCTGCCACATCTGAAAAATGTTCTTTGATGCCCTTCAGTTGTGAATGCAAAAGGAATCTGGAGCCTCCGGAAAGTGTTTGACAGACCGTGGATGTTATAATTTTGAGGGACATTTTAGTTTGGGGGGAGTCTTAACTGAGGTCCACTTGGGCTCCCTTCAGTGTGAGTAGGTAGACTTAAAGCCAAAAGCTCCAAAGGAAGTTTACACCAGCAGCCAGTACTTCACCACTGCCACCCTTTCTTTCTTGGCATTTGATGTTTCCTAAATATTTCCCAAGATATCCACTGGTCAAAAAGCCCCCATGTAAATATAGAAGCAGAGTTTATGTATTCTCTTATTGATTTTTAACTGCAGTTCACCACAAGCCTCTCAAGAGCCATAAAGTTGCAAGGTGGGGTTTTTCCTGATGTTTGAGACCTAATTTAACAAAACAGGTTCTATGCTTTTGTTGTCAGTATTGCCCCCTACAAGAAAGCGTTTAATCAAATATTCTATGGATAGTAACTACATATTAATTCACAGGAGGTGACAGGTGCTGTGTTGAGGTCAATGTCTTGCAGAACAGACAGGTTTTTTGCAGAGATAAGCTACAGACTGCCTTAATGGGCAAGTCCAGCTGCTCCGTTCTTGGCCTTTATCTCCTATGATCATTTGGCAGAGTGGGTGTAGTCTTTTGCTATCATCCAAGCAGCACTTTTTTCAGTTACTTATAATTGTTCGGTAGATTATTCCATATTTGTAGAAGATACTCCTGTAAACTTGTGCTTCAGAAGAAATTGCTAATTACTGTTATGGAAAATTCATATTGACTTGTCTCTGTAACCGGCCTTGTGATTGTTTTGTGAGTGATCTGGCTGCCATCAGCTCATTTGAAAAAAATTCTTACAATGTATTTTATATTATCTTTATTTGCTGCACTTCTGAAAAGTTGATTTTGTACATATTGGGTAGAGGAAAGCAAACAAACAAACAAAAAAATCACATTTTTTCTTGTATTTTTAGTAGTTTGGCAACATATTCACATTGCTGCGCGTGAACTATAGAGGCAGTGAAACATAAGTCAGAGTTGGTGGTATACTTGTCTGACATTTGATTTTAGTTTACTCACACACATTTGGATAGAAATACTACTTTTGTAGTCAAAGTTATTAAAAAATGCATAGCTGTTTAAAAAACGATATAGTAAGCCACTTTCAGGGTAGTTAGTTACTTGCATATTTACCATAATTGAGAGGTTATCAATATTATACTGATTGTTCTTACTGTATATTAAGACTGAATCGCCTTCTACAGAATTAAGATTAAAAACAAAAAACAAAAATGGTGGTTTTAATTTATCTTTTTAGGTCTTTTCTACAGAGATCTCCAAGTTAATTACAACTTTTAATTTAAAGTAGACTAAGCTATATTAAATGCCTCAGTATCTATTTTTCTTCAGAATTAAAAATGACCTTAATTCAGTTTAACATAATTTTGGATGTGAAATATGCTAGGTTATCTGAAGGTCATTTTAATTCTAGCTGGGAAAGTTCAAAGAGTTCAGCAAGCTTTCCTACATACTCTGCACCCAATAAGTAAGGAATGATGAGGAATTAGTAGACTCACATCTAAATCTAGGCTTCACTGTATTCTGCTCAAATGTACATCCTGTAAATTGTGTCCCTCTGTCACATATCACTGTATTGGTTAAAGAAGTCTAGCTAAAAAGGTTCTTAATGCATAATCACCTCTTCTATTGTAATATCTTTAGTAGTGCCATCTAAAAATAGGAAGAGACTAAGATGGTTTTCCTGGCTTATTTTTTATTTCTAGAAGCGCATTTTTAAAATAGAAAAAAAAATCTCTTTCATAAACCTGTATTTTTACCCCTTTATCTTTCTACAACCTGCTGTTTTTATCTCAGACTTACAGCACAGTTTCTAGAAATACTGGGTGCTGTGCATATACCCCTAACTGAAGGTAGTATGTCCCATTTGCTCCTATGTTTATTATTTCTTCTGCACACATCATCTTTTGCTGCAAGTGTTTTCATTCTAAAGAAAACAGTTATCCAAGGCAGCAACATGCAGTTTCTTCATGGTTCAGACCACTGGCAGCTGAAGACAAATAAATACAAGCTTTTTCTTAATGTTCAGCATCTTTCTTCTGCTTTATTAGTGTTGTTATTCCTTGCTCAGGAATTCCAGCTCTGTGTTTTTCTGCCTCTGATATCTTTGTCTTATGGTATTTTCTGCTCTTGGTAATATCTAAGGTTGTAAAGTACTGTCCAGTCCAACACTTATTCAAGTACTAGTTTCTTGGCAGATTCTAAATTGCCTCACCTGGACTATGCTTCTCCCAGGAGTCTATTTCTGTATTATTTGCTCCACTTTCTGTTGAAATCCAGTGACTTTTTATGGTTGGAAGAGTTTTAATTTTTTTTTTTTTTCAATCTACAAATCTTCAATAGTTCTTATCCTATGGCAGGGTAATGCCACACTTTATCGTACACCACTAACAGATAAAATTGTCACTTTTAAGCATTCAGGACCAAAGCATATGACTTTAATACGTTTCATTTTTATTTAGAATGCAATATTCCTCATTTTTTTGTAACAGCTTCATGAATAGACTTCTTTTCTTGGATTGCTGAGAAGTGTTAAATATGCCAAATGCATCAGCACTTGCTATTTTCAGAAGGAAAACCTCCTTCTGATAGACTTGCTTTAAAATAACACTTACTGCTTCCAGATGTACACTGAAGTGTTCTTGCCTTCTTTCCCAGTAGTTTCTCATATTTCCAGAGTTTGAACCTTTAATTTCTTCTCAGTGTCTTTTTTTATTATTATTATTTTATTTTTTTATTATTGCTGATGCCATGAATGAGTGGTCATTCCAGGCTTAGAGTGTTTCACTAGATGTTCTTCAGTCAGGTGCCTGCAGTGCTTTTTCCTCACACTTACAAGCCAGAAAGCTAAATTTCTAAAAGAATATTTAGACCAGTAACCTTTCCTTAGGAGAAATAATAAGCAAAACCAATTATAGTATCATATTCATAAGTGTCAATCCATTAAAAAAAAAAAAAAAATTGTGCAAGAAAAAAAGAGTATAAGCCACTTTGCATATGAAAAAAAAAAACCAAACCCAAACCCAGCCAAAAAACATCTTGTAAAGTTTATTTACTATTTTTGGATTTCTTTTGGCTTGTCTTTGACTCACAAAGCTAAAAGGAGAAATATCTGCAGTGCATGCCAAGAAGAACTGATTAATTCTCATTAGCACAAAGAAGAAGTGGTTATTTCAAGTGGTTGTAATGCAAATGTCAATATAAGTTTTTTTCCTCTCAACTCCAGAGTCTGAGAAGCCATTGTCAGACTGTGCTTTGATATTAGTAGATGTTCTGCATATTTGATAGATGTATGGCTGATTCACCAAGAAAGAGAAGCTGAGTGTTTTCAAGCACTGTTTTAATCTCATGAAATAGAGACCTTTGACTTCTATTTGCATTTAGTCCAAGCCAGATTTTCTCTAAACTCAGTTTCACATCTGAAATATAGAGGTAATTTTCTAATAATAGCTGAAGTAAATGTAATGCTTCCAGTGAAACTTTTATTTTTTTAAATCTATTTTAAAAGATGGTAACCATGTGAAATGCAGTTTTTGCAAATGAATGTGAAAGAAAGAGCCTTTAAATTGGTATTAAGTATTATGATTTTAACCATCATATTTACAAGAAAGAACTCCATTCTTTTTGTGCAAAGAGCAGATGCATCCCCAAGTAATATATTAGCCAATAAATGTCTACTTATAAAAGTTATCCCCAAGCATTTCTAGTTTTCAATGCTGTAATTACTTTCAAATAATTTCAGGTAAAATGAATCAGTCAAGGTCTCTGACAGAGGATATATAGCAATCTGACTGTCTTGAGGATAACATCTGCATTTATTTCTTATGCTCAGGTGCAACATTTTAACTCAGATGGCATTATATGTGTAGATCACTTGAAGTAGCTAGATATCAAAGCCTGTCCTTTGATATTTCTCCTCAGAAATCTTCCCTTCCATCTGCTTTATCATAGTAAAAGTTATCCTGTGATTTAATCAGATATTTTTTGTTCCTCCTAGTTTTACTTTTTTAATACTGTTAAAGAATATTATAATTCCATTCCTCCCCCAAAAATGTTCTTTTCTATTACCCAAAGGACTTATATGTTTTTAGTTTCACACTTTACTTTTCCCTCTTTTCAGTCCTTTCTGGCCTCTGTTTTCTTTGCTACCCTATTCCATTTACTTGCTCTTTCCCTTCACTCTACTGCAGATTTACTACCAGAATTGTTATTTTGTAAGAGTTCACAAAAGCAGTGGAATTCAGCAGCACAGTTTGGTGGTGTTTGGCATCCCTTGCCTCCTCCAAATATTTGATACATTAGATCTTAATTTTCACTAGTGTTGAACAAAAATGAAGGGAAGTCTAAATCAGTCAGGGCCTTTCCTCATCATTACTGAGAAGACAAACCAGATTTCTATCCCCTGAGCACACACAAACAGGGGCAAAAGCCATAAAAGCCATTGCTGATGAGAAACTATTTTTTTCTGAAGTATCAAATGAAATCTTGATTTCTCCATACTCAATGAAGTTTTGCCATCAGTGACATCAGGATGTTACCTGCAACACTGGACCTGCACCTGTTTTCTAGTTTTGTGCCTGTTACTCTTCATAAGCTACCTCAAAGAAAATACTTCTCTTACATCTTTGAATTTCTGCAATAACATTGCATTAATTTATTGAAAAGACAAGAGTATAGTTGGCCATATCCATTCCTCAAAGTTAGCGTAGGGTAGTATATTGATTAGGCACAAAAGACATGTTAGAAATGGTTCTTGGATAAATAACTGATTCCTATAATTTCTTAGAAATGCTAAATCCAAGTTGCAATTGCTCTCCTTTGTTGCCCTGAGTTTTAGCCTTCTGATGTTTACATTCCTGTAGTGGAGTCTTCTCACGCTTGTAACATGAACAAAGTGGTTGTTTTCACATTCCCCTCTGATGAGGGACAGTTGATGGACTTCTAGCCTGGCCAGTGGAGTGGAGAGGTGACAACCTTATTGTCCAATCCTTGGTCATTGTCCAGAACCTATATAAGCGAGGTCATCTAAATAAAGTTCCCTTCTTTTTGTTCTGGACTACTTGAGTGTATCATTTCTCTTCGTGTCATCTAGCGACACCTTCAGTTTAAAGTTTATTTTCCCTCTGGATGACAAGGGAGGAATATTTTTTTCCAATTCATTGTCTGTTTGGAGGGGGAGCTAAATGGTTTGTATATTGATCCTTTAATATGCAAATATTAATAACACAATCAATACCAATACTTACTGTTTTATAGAGTGCTTTTTCATCCACAAATTTGAGGGTTACACAGTTAGAAGTAAAACGCTTTTGAAAGTTTCAGTGGTGTTAGAGAGCAGGATTTCCATGGCAGCTGGGATTTCAGCAAAGGAGGGAAGAGAAAGGCTGGGCTGCTGGACAGAAGAGAATGTTTGAAAATGGTAGGGAGAAGAAAATGAAGCCAGGAGAATTGTAGCACATATGTGTGCAGGAGAGAGGAGAAGAGATAAAATATTTATGGAAGAATTGTAGAATTTGCCTCATGCAACAGGAAAATATGCAATATAGTCTTTTAAGAAAGATAATAAGAGATGGTAACCTATCTCATTTGGAGAGAAAACGTGTTGCTCTAACAAGGAGAAACTGTGATTTTGTTACAATCTTGGCAATACACACACTGTCCAGGTTCATCCCTGCCTGTGTGTGCTCCATGTGTGCTGCTGTCTTTTCCCTGATGACTCTAAGTGGAATAATTTGCAGACTTCTGGTCCAGACACAGTCTTTTAATATATATTTGTACAGCTGCATCACAATAGGGACCTAATTTTGAATAGGGTCTCTGTTTTCTACTGTAACTGAAATAATTAATCATAGTCACTCAATAATGCCGTCACTGTCACTTCTTGGACATAAAAATCCAATGAGATCATAAGGAAATGTAAATTATGTTACTATTATCTATTATAGTTAAAAAAAAAATACAATCCATAGTCTGAATCAAAACTCACCATGCCTATGTAAAGTATAATTCTAGTAATCTTTTGTTTCTTTGCTGTAACAAGCAGCTGCAGGAAAGGATTTGCTAAAATCTGGAGGATTCTCCTACCCCAGACTGTGTTTCTCCACAGGCAGGGCTCCTTCCCTTGCGGGGAGTTTGGAGTCCACAGCACAGACAGGGCAGCCCCCTTTAAATCTCTGTTTTATCTGGTTGCCTAGACAACCCCTGTAAACATCAGTGGAACAACGTGTGGTCTTCAAAAAGCTGGGGACCTTGAGGGAAAAAAAGAGGTCATTTGGGGACAGACAGATCCAGTGTAGCCTTACCTATATGAGGAGACATAGATTTTTTCACAGGCTTGTTTTGCATGTTTCTTTTTGAATGTTTCATGCTCTTGTAGCTTGTTTTAATTTGTGATATATGGAAAAAATAAACATGTTTTCTGGCAGCAGTTTTTTTCTTGTTTTCTATATTGTTTTCTGTTGTGATATAAATATATACTGATTAAATATTTATCTGTAATGAAAGAAGAATATGAAAAGGATATTTTGACTACACAAAAGTGACAACTCCGCTTACTTTTTTTGATATGATTTTTTTTGATAATATGATTTTTTTTTTCATTTTGAGGTGATAGCTTTAGAAAGGTGAAAAGCCTATTAGAAAGCAACTAAAACTACTAGTGAAATTCAAATAATAGTGAAAAAGTTACCATCTGCATTATGTGTGGCCATTAAACGTGATAAATACAGGGGTTAAATATTTGTTAGCTGATAAATATTTCAAAGCTTTTTCTAACTGATATGAAACAGCAGGTTCTATCTTACACAGATTTCTGAAGAATTAATTTAAAAAAAAATCCCAAAAAAACCCCTAAACAAGAAAACAATCTGGCAGTTGTGTCCCTGATAATTCAGAACTTTTTTTTTTTTTAATTTTCCCAGCTAATGTTTTAAAATGTTTCCTCTCCTGGCAATGTTTCAATACAACAAGTTACTTCAGAAAATTATTATTATTACTACTGTATGTTATTGTTAAAAGTACTAATATAAAGTCATTACATTACTTATTTTCCAGATTTAAAATATTATATTATTCCTATATATCCCTCCTGCTGTCTATGAAGTAATTGCTATCCATGAGAGATATATAGACAGGTGAACTTGGTCATAGATTAAAAACTAATTAACTTTGAACTCCATTTTATATCTCTAATGTTTAAGATGAAAATCTCCATTTAGTTTGTGTTAGCATTATAGGTCTATAACTTGTACTCAATATAAAAACACTCCTCTTAAAATTCAGCTATAAAAAGCTTATATAATTTCATATGTAAAATCTTTGAGTTTGCAATTAAATGATGAAAAAAATCTGAAGTAGTAGCTTTATTAGGCTAACTGGATCTCAAAAATTAACTTTTGATTGAATCCTGTGAAAATCATCCTTGCCTTCATTTTTCTGAGAGAGGAAAAGGAATATAAAGCAATTCTTGTTTACGTAATCCAAATTCACACCATCTTAAGTGCTACATAGTCTTTAAAATGATAGCGAGGCAATCAGAAAATATAACTGAGTCAAAATAGGGTAAAATGCAGAATAATTGAATGACAATTTTAATCCTCTGTTACTGTGGCTGGATCTTTGAATGGTAAGATCTTACCAAATCTTTATGGAGCAGCTGAGTCCATTGCACTTTCTATAAAATGTGACATGTTCTTTCTCTTCTATTCACTGTATTGCAGCAGACTTTTAGTCTGATATAGGGAGTAGGATTGGATTTGGATTGTAGCAAACCTATAATCTGCCACTGTCTGCTCTGGATAGTTGGTGGCAAAATTCTTATTTTTAACAGAAGCACCATGCTTTAAAGACATGAAAGTTAATATCAGGCTATCTGTTCTACATTTGCATCCTCCTCATTATCTTAAAGAGGGATAAAACAGGTTTGGAGACATGAGTTATTTTGTGCATGGAAATTTGCATTTTCTCAGTGAGATCAGTTCATAGTGTGCTTCCACAAGTCCTCACTCTGCACATTTCAGTTTATTTTATAATCTTCGTTAATAGTTCCTGTTTGTGGATAGAGACAATAGAGACAAATTTTCAGTCTCTAAATGTCACAGAACAAGAGCAAATAGATATCATTCAGTCTGTAGAAAATGTTACCTATGTTAGGGTATTCTTAGTTGTCCTGCAAGTTAACCCCTATTTTGTTTACCTTTTCTAGAACCAGAAATTCCTGTTGTAAACAGCAAGCAATATTTGATTGAAAGGGCAAACAAAACTCTATTGCTGAACAGGGAAGTTCCTTCTGCACTCTGAATTAAATTTCATATGCCTATCCAGATAAATATTGGTTAAGTTAATATGAGATATACTGTACAAAAGTTCCTTGTGAAAGATAACACAAAAACAGAAGTCCTACAATCTCTGCTACAGAGTTTCAAATTAAATAAAATAAATTAATTAAATTCCAGGTTCCTCTAAATCCTATTTGCGTCAGGGCACTGAGGGCACTAATATGTGTTAAAGGCGCTGAGAAGCCTTAGCGGAGACCTCCCCACAGCCCTGGGCTCAGGAGCTAAGGTCAGCCCTGAGGTCACAGTTCCTGCTGTAGTTACACTGGAGGAGTACTGACCACCTCTACAGCCACCGCATGGCCGTGGCTCAGGCAGCTCCTCAGCTTGGATTCACTCCTGGTTCTGTTATGGATCTGCCTGGTAACTGCTGGACCGTATCCTTGGCTACTGACTGATTTCCTGGCCTGATCTGGGACATGCCTTGTCACTGTTATAGTGCCTTAGGGTATGATTCTTGGTTGGGTTTGTCCACTTTGGGTCTGCCTTGTTTAGGGCTGCTCTCTTGGGTTATGGGAGCTCTCTTAGCCCATGTTCTCTTAGCAAGGAGTCCTGCTCTTGCTGCCTCCTGATATGTTGCATCTTTATAATATAAAAGGTTCATTTAATTTGCAGAAGACTAAGACGGCTGCACATACCCAGATTCAATGAGTACTTTCTGTCAGTGTCTTCTTATGTTCTGTATTTCTTTTGTGCAGAGATGACCTATGACAGTAGTTTCTGATCCTGCAATACTTAGTGCCATGTGGCACAAACTCAGTTTTGGTAGAATTTATCACATGTTGCAAAAGAGGCTACTGTCATTCTAGACTTAACTATTCCAATAACTGCACATGGCTAGATAGTCTTTATCCCCACCACAGTAGTTTCTATTTTTTCTCTGCAGAAGCATCTTGCCATTTTTATTAATCTGTGACATCCTGGCTTGAGTGGACAAGAAGCAATGTGTGCTCCCTCCGCTGCTCACGCTGCCTGGCTAAAGGGCGCTCCAGGAAACAGAATTGCATTGTCGAGGCACCCGAGCATCTGACATCACAAATAGCTACTTAAGCCCTGATGGATCAGAATTCAGTACATGTAGTTAGATGTCTTTGCATTTTGCAGCCCAGCGTATCCTGGAGTATTGGTATTAAGAAGATTTTTCTGCTGTTTAATGAGATTTCTTTGTCTCACTGCCCTAGAGAAGTCAGTATGGATTCTAATGTCATCCTACTATGTTGCAGTGTCTCAAACAACTACCTAGTAATGAAATGTTTATGATTGTGAAAATATTTCATCCCTTCTTCAGTGTTTCACATGATTCAGAAACCTCTGTCATCTCCTTGTAAAGAAGGCTAAGTATTCTACTTTGAAAAATCTAAAAGAATTCTATAGTCCAGCTGTTGTCATTAAAAAGTGTTGGACACCATTGCAAAATTAACTTACAGTTGTATAAAAGAAATAAGCTTTCCCCAGCAGGCTAAAATTGTTATCCACACATTTGGAAACTGCCTTGAAGTACAATGGTAACCCAGACAAGGAGGTTCTCATCTAACCTAGGAGTATTTTTGATAAATTTGTGCATAGAAATATTAAGGAACTGAAATATTTCAGTGTTTTAATAGTGCATGCTAATGTAATGCAAACTTCGTATTAGTAGTCTGCATACAGTTTTATTCTATTTAAGCAAAAATCAACTCCTCAATAGTCCTTTTCATATGAAAAGTAGTGTGTTTCTGTGATATGAAGTTTTCTGTAGTTTAGCTACTGTAAAGAACTTGTGTCTAGAACAAATAGTTTGGAAATGAATTTACTTGGTATCTCACCTATAGAAATGCTCTGCAGAACACAGATTCTGAAGGTACTGTATGAAAATCCTACTTCATATTAAGAAATATTGAAAAGCATACATTAATATATATAAAATATGCTAAGACTTATCACACTCTGACATCTAATCTATTGAGCATGTCAATGGGACCTAGGTGGACTTGGGCACTTCCTTCAGCCAGGGCCTCCAGAGATCATATTTCAAGCGGTTTAAAAAGTGTGAAGTAAATTAGGTAAATGTTGATAATAGATTTTTCTCAACCTTGTGTGTATTTCAGATCACTGTCTCCTGCGTGGCTTTTGACAATGTACTCATCTGATAGGCACAAATTCATTGCCTGATGTAACATTGAACCAGTGGCCTTGGAATACATTTGAATTTGTATCCATTGCTTTAATAGAAATGCATCATTTTTACCTGATAGGAACATTGGGAGAATAACTTTTTTATATGGCATTGCCAAGTGAATACACATCCTTTGTTTAGGATGTGTATTACCCCATCCAAATTACCCCAAACAAATTCTAGCATCTTATGTAAAATGATTTCTTTTCCTCCCAGGCAAAATTTAAATTAAAAAGCATGAGACCATCATAATAAAAATAAATGCAAACTTTTCTGTCAATTGAATCAACACCTTCAAAAGACGTAGAGCTTCTTTAAGCTGTAAAGTTTAGACACCAATTATCTATCTCAAATATGGTTATGGTGATAGTAGTATAACACCCAATAATTGTCACATTGCAATATGTCAAAGTAATGAGCCAAACACTTCAGACATTTCAACAAACCTGTATGGATGAATTTCCATTTACACCTGGTAAGATGGATTGAACAGATACTGAGAACTTTTACACCATGAAAGGACACGCATGGGGAAAAAAGCACAATTTTGCTGGGGTGGAAGTCCCATGCCCACTTTTCTCGTTTTTTACCATATTGCTTAAAATAATTATTTTATTACTATGTCCAACTGCAAAGGAGGAGCAGCTCACTCCCCTCTTCTAGTTGGGCCTGCATGCCAGCAATAGCATAAGTATTTAGTAACATTGTATGAACATGCCCCAGCTTGTGAATATTTACAAAAACTGGTTTTATTTCCTGGATGACCATAGTATCAGTTGACCAACAGATGCAAGTTTGCACCTTCCTTCAACTTATGCCTCATTTGATCTTAAAGCCTTCATACAGTAGAATATTTTTTTTCTTCATGGGTGCTCAACAAAAGGAAATATTTTTCCAAACTGCTGAAAATCTAGGACTTCCTTTCTTAAACAGAGGAAGACAGCAGATGGAAACTTGAAGATATTTGAAGAAGAACCTCCAAGCTTTGATTACTAAACAGATAAAGATGCTCTGAAATTATATTTTGTGTGGTTTAAAATATAAATGTTCCTACCTTAAAGCTGTTCAAAATTATGCCTGAACCAAAGGAACCTCATTAAGCTTGAGGATAATTGCCTGTAGTCTGTGGATAGCCTTGGTGTTATGGTATCTGCTTACATCAGAACTGAGTTTCACCCAGAGCATGTTTGGAGTGATGAGGACAATAAAAAGTTATTGTATATGAAATGCTACGTTATGTCAATATCATATTGCTACAGCTTGTAAATTCACATTGATCTGTATAATAAAAGATGTTTACAGCACTAATGAACTCAATCAAGTGCATGTTTGCTAACACATAAAAAAGTAACAGGCCATCTTGCTGGGCATTTGATTTCCAGGAGATAATCCCAGACAGTACTATGAAGATTAGAGAGAGAGAGGAGAAAAGAAGCTGTGACAGGCTGGCAATATCTGCCTGAAACACCATCCCCTGTTAGCAGGTGTTGGTGCTGCTGGGAAGCTGATGCATGGATTTTGCTAACATGCTGAGCAGATGGCTTATAAAAGAAATGGGTGTTGCTTTTTTAAGCAAAAATTATGTATGAGCTGAGAAGTATTGTAGCAAGAATCCTAAGGGAATATAAAATATAGGGATGGCAGTTGAGCTGAACCTTGTTTCTTCATTGGTAATGTTTTCTAGGCTGACACTAGGAAATGGATGGTTTATGATAGCACAGATTATGTTTGGACATAGCTTTATAGCAAGTGGGAAAATGCACCTGTTTAGAGAAGTGTAATTATCTACTTAGTAAATATATTCTGAGTGTTATGCAAACAGAAGAAAACACACTATTTTATAGCTATTAGCTAAGAGGAATAGTTATAGCTAAGAGGTATAGCTATAACTGTATAGCATAAATCTATATGCTGATTCTGTTTCAAAGCTTTTGAACTTCATGATTGTCCCATTTAATGTTTTGAAGCTCTTTTTGGCATTTGCCAGTACTAACAGTTGCACAAGGATAGAGCCTGTTTCAGCAGCAGTGGTAAAATGAAACTTCAAGTTTTATGGACCACATCAGACTGTGCTTCCTGCAGCTCTGTAAGCTGGTGGTTGGGTGAGCAGGAGAAATAGGTCTGCATTTCCAAGTGTATTTTGTGACTTTGTTCAAATACCAGTGTTCTTTAAAGAATTGAATTATCCTCTTTGTAATTTGAGGACATTTTATTTACTGAGTTGGAGATGGATTACATATTCAGCATCACAGTGATCATAGTTATACAGGGAATATGTTCATAGTAACAGGAAGGGCGAAATAGGAACTGTGTTCAAATAACTCATCAATATTTCTCTTGAAGATAGAACTGATCTGATTGCCCTCAACATTCTTTAACTGTAAAATTTAAAATTCGTAATGGACTCCAGAACTTTTATATGGAAAAACAGGAAAAACCTAAGAAAATTCTTAGAAATATGTAGATTTTTGAGAAAGCACTTTCTTCCTGATCTCTGATTTTCTGTCTTTCCTGTTTGTTCATTTGTGAAATTCATAAGATTATCTCCATGCCATATAAAAAGTATTTTTGATACTATTTCTATTTGCAATTATTATCTAGGCACATCTGTTCTCAAGTGCATCAGTATTCAATATTTAAACTAGCTCAATATCAAAAATATAATTCTATTTAATGCTCCTAATTAAGCATCTGTGTATTTAATATCCTGCTTTGGTTTCTTACTACATTTTGTTAGCTCTAATGTTTCAACATGGATGTAGCCAGTACCATTTACTTTCAGAGTGATTCGGAATGCAGATCGCATTAAAAAAAGTAAATCTGATCTGCTTCTGGGAAACAACTACTAAAAGCACGTTCAGGAAGAGATTAATGCCTCCTGCCCCCCAGGAATGGAGAGGAGAAAAAGTATTTCTGCCAGGATGCTCTGGCCTTAGCTGCAAGGATGTGTCATGGGTTGTGCTTTCCCAGCTCAGAACAGCATCCACTGGCACCAGCCCTCTGAAAAGAGGAAGCATCAGCTGCATCTAGTAGGGGAGGCTTTCCCTAAAATCCTCCCAGGAGCTGATCAGACCACAGCTCTATTCCCAAACTTTAGGTTTGCCTGTGAATTATAAAGCAGCAGCTGGGTGCAACCTCCCATCACAAACTCCTGCTTGTGGTTTGCTGCTCTTCCCAGTATATAGTCTTTGCTCAGCAGAGGTGTGCACATCGCTTGGGGTGGAGAGGCTTGGTTTGGGCTATGGAATGTGGACACACCTCTAAAACAAAGCAGGCAGGGTCTGCTACAGGCCCAACCCGAGCTTTGACCCAGAGACAACAAGCAATACATGTCAGCCTCGTAAATGGTTTCATCTGCAGTCAGCGGCAGCATTCCAAATGACTAACGGAAAGAGAATCAAACCTTTCCTCAGGAGCATCCTGGAACACAGCTCTGGCACAGCTGTCAGAGAAATGACTGTTCACATGGGGACGAGCTTAGATCCCAGTGCTTTAGCATGCGTTTTCTATCACTAAAATTTAGACCTGTTACTGCAAACACTTACCTACACAAACAAGGATGGGAGCTTCTATCAGATTACAGGTTTGTGGCCAGAAATTAGATCTCTTGTGGTGTTTTTTTTTTGGTTTTTTTTTGTTTTTTTTTTGACAAGCTCAACAAAGGTTTTAGTGGCAAATAAATCATAATTTCTGCATATCATTAAAACCACAATGTAATCTGTCATCCAACCCAATGAAAAATACCATGTCTGTAAAAAGTAAATTCTTCAACTTTACAAGCTACAAATTGATACCACACATGAGAAAACAATCTGATATCTCTCTAGGATTTCCTAAAGGATTTTTCATGTGGTTTTCTGTCCTTAAAAATAATTTGAGCATTTGCAAGAAGGCCACAATCTGTTCCTATTAAAGTATCAGCTTACCTCAAGAGACGTTAAAACAGAGAAAAGTAACTTAATGCCGATCAAGTTGCAATTAAATTTTCATTTAACATTGTCAACTTTGTTTCAGTTCTTTCTCATCAAGAAATAGAAAACTTGAAACTAGACCTACTGAATATATTTATTTCTAACTGCCTTAAAAGGGTAGTTGTAGACATTCACATGGAAGGCATTATTTTAGACAAGGGATTGTACAAAAAATAATTGATGGAATTGATTTTAAAGGTATGTAGTAGTGAGGAACGTGTGATATAAGAATGCAATAGTATGAATAATTAAGATAATTAATTAATAAACCTGAAGAAATCAATAAAATATTACAGCTAGTTCCATGGCAAACATAATGCAGCCAAAATCAAATGCCATGGTGACTTCCACTGCTTGCGAACTGGGCTCCTAACCTTGATAAACACGGTGGATACTACATAATCTACTGAGATAACTGACTAAATTTCAGTTGGGGTTTTATTATTTATTCTTTAGGTATTCTTTTTTTGTGAACCTTTTAAATCTTCTGTTAAGTCCTTAAAATTTTTTATTTGCTAGGTGTTTCTCTGTTTTTTCAATCTTTATTGCATTTATCTGATTAGGTCACGTGCCTTTATGTGAGGATGCAAAGTCTCTCAGGAAAAGCCCGAAATGTCTGTTTCAGAGCGGCAAGCAGCGGTTGTGCACACGGGAGGAAAACATTTGGCTACGGGTTCAAACGGGAAGAAGAAAAAAAAACTGGAGCCGCGGGCAGGGAGCACGGATCTGCGGATCGGGCAGGTGCCAGGCCGCGCGCAGAGAACCGCCGGCAGCTCCGGGCCCGCGGGCGCCTCCACCCGCCCCGGCCCCGCGGGCCCTCGGGCAGCGCCCCGCGCCTCACGGCGGGGCGCGCTCGGGGCGCCCGCGAGGCTCCTCGGCCGGGGAGCGCTCCGCAGCGTTACTAAGGCGCTTCCTGGCAGCCGGAGCCAGCCCCGTGTCCCGCGGCTCGGAGGGGCCGAAGGGAGACGGCCGCAGCCGGCCCTTAGGGCGGCGTGGGGCGGCCCACCCCGCTCCTCCCGGCGGCCGCGGGCCGCTCCGGCCGCTGCCCGCGCGGCCGCCGGATCCGCTCGCGTCCTCGGGCGGCGAGACAGCGCGGGCCGCTCCACCGCGAGCGGGTGGGGGGGTACCGGCGGACCGGCGGCGCTGCCCCCGCCAGCGGCACCGCCAGCTCCGCTCCGCGGACGCCGCCCGCCTCCCCTCGGGCGCAATCCTCGCTCGTACCTGTGTGGGAGGGCCCGAGCTCCCCGCCCCGCCCGGCCGCCGGGCCGCCGGCGGTGCCCCCTCGCAGGGAATGGTTTGTCCCGGCTCCCCGCCGTAACCTCCCGCTCCTCCTCCCTCCCGTGCCCGGCGCGGATGCTGCCGCCCGGGATCGCCCCGCCCGGGATCGCGCCGCCCGTGAGGCGCAGCACGCGCCGCCCGCGAGCAGCGGAGCGCTCCAGGACCGCCCGCCCGCGCCCCGGCAGGTGAGGTCAGGGTGAGGGGCCGGCGGGGCGCGACGCCTCCTCCTCCTGCGGCGGCGGGGGACAGGCTGCCACCCCCGGGGAGAGGCGGCGGAGCGGCGGCCCGCCGTGATTCAGCATCGCCGGCGGGGAAGGGTAGCCGCGTCCGGCCGGGGGGGCTGCGGGGATGCTGGGCGACAGGGGGATGCCGGAGCGGGATCTGTCCCCGGCTCGTGGGCGATGCCGCGGGGCGGGAGCGCGGGGAAGTGCCGGCTGCCCCGCCGCTTCTCCCCGGTGCCCCGGGGCACACGGAGCAGCGCTGTCCGGCCGGGGCCGCGGGCAGGTGCGGCGGGAGCGCGGGCAGCCGCCCCTCGGGAAGTTTCCTCAATGCAGCGGGCAGCCCTCGCGCAGGGAGCGAGGATGACTGCGCGTGTCGCAGTGTGAGGAATAGGGAGCCAGGAGGCGTTTCAGGATTAAAGGTATTAATTTTATCTTCTCGCCGCCCTCCCCCCAGTTTTCGCATGCGAAGCCCATCGTCTTGTGCGGGTCGTATCGCATGTACGGCCTGGTCTCTTCAGAGCTTGTTAAGGTTAAAATGGGATCGTCTTTTGGCAGTGGTACCCAGTGGAGGCTGAAATGTAGAACAAGTTAAATCTCTGGAGATGCAAGTCAAATATCTTCCTGTGCTTTCTGTGCTTAGCTGGAAGCCCATAATCTGTGGGACCTTTTTGAATTTCTGCTGCTGAAACCACACAGAATTGCGAGCAAAAGGGAAAAGCAATTGATGCTGGAATTTGAACATACTGCTGAACTCTGTGAAACTGACTTAAGCTCCCAATATTGATTTCTTTTGTGCCTTTCTTGTGTATTTAAGCGAGTTTGAGTACTAAAATGAGGTTTTATTCCTTCTTAAACCTCCTCCATCTAAACCAACCAAACACACACATCCCAACCACCCTTAGTTCAGTATACTTTTCTCTCTAAATCCTTCATTAATTAACCAGTGTTAGTACCTATCTAGATAACATTCAGAGAAATCCTGCTGGTTCTTTCCACATATGAATGATTAGAAGTACTTTTCTCTGTGGGTATTGGTTGTTCCCCAAATACTGCAGATAATCTCAAAATATACAGTGACTTGGCATCTGTAGAAGCTTTTATCCCTATTTTAAGTGCTGTGATGGGGGTTTTTGCATATTATGCAAGAAAGCCTAGAAAAATAGTTATCAATTTTTTTTTTTTTTCCCCTTAGAAAAATGCCCCTATTCTAGATTTCTAATGGTTTGGATACATTCCACATATTTCTAAAGGGATGTGCCCAGCACTTTGGGAGTGTTAAAAGAGGCCAGGAGATCAAGCCTGTCAGCAGTTATTAGGTAATTATTCCAGTAATCTAACAGACATTTTAGTAATCTGAGGCTCAGGTTTGCCATCAAAATAAAATTTGTTCCCGTGTTCTTCCAAAGCAGATAGTGATAAACTGGCAGCATAGATTTAGTTGTGGACAAGTTTGAAGAACTTCGAGCTTAATTGATCAAGAAGCAGTTAAGACACAAAGCCATCTTGCATTTTTTGTATAGTTTGGATTTTTCTCTAAGATGTTTCTAATGCTGTATGTTGGTTATGAAAGCCATAAATAGAATTTTGAAGGTGAAATGTGGCAGATTGATGCTGACTGCTGAATGTGCTTGCTCTGATTTGTCGGCATCAAAAATGACTGAAGTATGATTTGATTTTGAATCTCCATCCTTGGATATTTATTATAAATTTAAAAAGTCTCTATAGGATACATATGGCAAATTTCTTGAACATCCCTATTTTCTAATGTTCTGTGCTTTCCCCCTTTTTTTTCCTTGCCTATATTTTAATGTTGTGTTAAGGAATATTTTTGCATTTACTGGATACTTGCAGATGTCTCTTACTAATTGAGAACACATTAATCTAAGTATGTAAATCCTTAGGAAACAAGAAATTGAAATGAAATGTTAATGTCTGAAATAGAGAAACGGATAACATCTTCCAAGCTACCCTGCATCTACTTTTGCGAAGCCCCTGTCTTAGAAAATGCACGTGGCAGCGTGTTGCAAGATAATTTTTTGATATGAGTTACTAATGTTTTTTAAATTTTGTGTTACAATTTTATCACTGTAAAGATACCCTATAGAAACCAACAATGCTAATTTCTCACTTCTATATGTTTCCCCAAATCTTCAGAAAATTTTGAGTGTTATTAACTGCGTGGAAGTGTTGTGGCTTTTGGGTCAGTCCTAAGTTGTGAAGACACTGAATTTTTTTTATAGGCCTTGTATCAGTCCCTGATGAAAAAGATGAATGCTTGCCAGTCTGTTTCTTTTTGATATTTCCATCATCCATGGATGACACAGTGACTCTACAATGATCTGAGTGGGAAAGGAATAGTTTGGATTTCCCTAAAGGAGGGAGTTCATTTTATTTGGAAAGGTGCATACAAACTGTCAAAGCTAAGAAATTTCACTGCAGATAGCACAGCACTCATATTGAAGCATATTATCTGGATTTTGGTTTTCCCTTGTGAATATTTCAGAATGCTTAGCCCTCGATTAATTTTTATTTTCTACATACCTAGAAGTTAATTGAGGCCATTTGAATCCTACTGGTGGAAGTCTAATGGCCCTTATTAAGCACAAGGAGCTCTTTAGAGCTCCATTAATGCTTACCTAAACTCCTGCCAGTTATACTTTGCAACTACTCCTTTTGCAGACATTATGAGCTTCCTGGAAAGTTTACCAGAACCAGTGAACCTTTTAAACATTAATATTTAAAATACTAATGTATTTTTAAATTTAGAATGGAATTTGTTGATGTCTACTACATTGATGGGCAAAAGAATCATTTGCAGTTGAATGGATATGTGAGAAAAAAGGTGACATTTTGAAGGAGTCAGCCTTTGAACCTGGTGGGCATTAGAGCAAATGGTCCTGCTCCAGGGTTGCAACCCTTTTGAGCCAGAATCTTTCACTCTGGGAGATTCCATGGTGCCCCAGTCTACAGAATTCTCTTGTTCATGGTGGTGAAGGCAAGAACCTACAAGTTCTGTAGGGTTTAAAGTAATAGCTTTTTGCCAGGAGCATTTCCCAGTTTTCCTCCTTGCCGTCTCTCTGAAGCGTTCGTACAGCTGTACAATATAGCTTCACAATTCTACCACATTAATTTACACTCATTTACCAACATTTTTGCTCTGCCTTGAATTCCATATACCAGGAAACAAGCTCTAATGTATTAGAATAAATTTTTTGCTTTGTGTTTTGAAAGGTTAAGTAAAACAGATATAATGGTTCTTGCTTTCAATATCAGCTTTAATCAGAATACAGGATCTCCAAAATGAAGACCACTGTATACAATTGTACTATTTGTTTTCCCAGTGTTAAGCATTAAAGTTCAGATTATTGAAAATGTTAAAATATAGGTCCACATTGTTTCCAAGGCAAACAATAAAATTTTTATTTTAATTTTAAAAAATTTTAAAAAATATAATCACATATGGGTTTTGTGAGCATTCCTTTCTGGGGACAGAAGAACAGTACAGCTTTCCAGAGAGCCCAAATTAACAATGATAATAAAAGAAAGACAAAAGAAGATGCTCTGATTTAGGGATCACTTTTCACTTTCTGGAATGGAGTGTGTCATGCCACTTCCCCCTTATGCTTGTGTTTGGTTTTGGAAGGATTCCAAATTGAAGCTTAATGTGCACCACTGTCCAAATGCACCTTAGATGGCTACATTAGTGTTAATTGATAGAAAAACTGCCTGCCTAAAAGGATGGAAGTGCTTTATACTGCTGTTTAGGAGCTCTTTGTGGCCAGCAGTAGTAACAGAGTACTAATAGTCACTCTTCAGAAGAAAGAAGTGAAGACTAAATCCACTTTTCATATATAATAAATGCTGCAGAAAGAGTTGACTAGGGTGTGGGTTTCACAGTTAGACACAGCGATGTGTTGACATGTTTATTTTCATCCTTGCTTAGTAGCAAAATGCTAAATATATTCTTCTTTGGTTACATTAAAGTATGTTTCCTTTCAACTTTGTCCTTGAGTTGGCATGTGTTTGTTTTATTTTTAGCACTGAAAATCAACACAGTTATATCCCTATAGGGTGCAGTGGAAGCACTGGAGTATAGCATGAGAAAATGAAATCAGATGCTTAATACTGAATTGTTGCAGGTGAAGAGGCAAAGATCTTGATACTGATTATGACCACAAAAAAACAAGTGGACTGACAGGACAGAATATCGTGAGATTTGATGGGGAAATCACTCTTATCTGCTTGTTCTGAGTGAACTTTCCTTGAAAAGTATAGAATAGAGCTGTGTGATAGAAGATTGTGCTTTCTATGCTTTTGTGGGTGGTTGCCAAGTCTTTAGTGTTCATTGAACGTGAAATTTCTGTGAATTTGTAATAGTGTTTTATCCTTCCAAGCTTATCTTGGTGGTGTGGAAGGTGGGAGAAACATGCGAAAACACTTCATATGAATTATTGGTGAAAGAAGTGTCAAAGATATGCAATTTACTCATTCAGGAAAACCTACCCTTTGAATTACATTTTGTTTCATGGGGGTTTTAGAGGGATATAATATTATCCTAACTTTTTATGTCAACTTGAAGTCTTTGAAAGACTATAAATTACTAGTGAGCATTAACAATTAGGCACTAATTTGAATAAAAAGTTGGGGATTTTTTTTTTTTTTTTTTTTTCCCCTAAAAATGAGCAAGAATGATTCGAGAACATGAATTTGGTACATTTTGTGCCACTTAAAAGATGGGAGCATTTACTGAAAAGAATGTTTCTGGGAATGGAAAGGAGCTATCCAATGAATAAAATAAAGCATGGAGATACAGGAATCAGTGCTGTTTTAAGCCAAATCTGTTTCAAATTTCTAGAGTTGGGAGTCTTGTAGGATATTGTGCTGCTTTGGGCTGGGAAAATGTTAATTTTCTTCACAGTACATAGTTTGGGGCTACATTTTGCATTTGTGCTGAAAACCGTCTTGATAAGAGATGTTTTTGATATTGCTGATCAGGGCTTACATAGAGCCAAGGCCTTTTGTATTTCTTGTACTGCCATGCTGGCAAGGAAACTGGGGATGTGCGGGAAATTGAGAGGGACACAGCTGGGATAGCACATCCCAACCCACCAAAGGGGTATCCCATAACATATGACATCATGCTTGGCAAATAAAGAGGGGGGGAGAAGGAGGAAGGGAAGGATGTCTGGAGTGATGTCTTCCCAAAGAACTGGTACTCACGATGGGGATGGTTGAACTACCTGCCCATGGGAAGTGGATCATGAATTCCTTGTTTACTTTTCCTGTGCATGCAGCTCTTCCTTTCCCTATAAAACTGTCTTTTATAGTTTTATAGAGCAGCATCCACAAGTGCAGAAATAGAAGACATTGTAGAGGAACCAATACAGAGTTAGATTTGAAAGTCTGGACACCAGCTGAGGAATTATGCAGTTAATGACCTCAAGCAGTCAATTAAAAAAGCCTATATATATTACTTTGTTCTGTTGCCTCTAGGTGTGAAGAGAAAATGAAAGGACATTGTGGCCTTTTTGCCAAAAGCAACACTCAGGAATACTAACACATACAGGAAGCAAGTCTTTGATATTTTATGAGAAAATAAAATAAAATTTATTAGAAATGAAAATAAAAATGAAGATATAGTCTTGTGAACGTGTGTTTGAGAAGGTCTGACACAGAGAGTCAACACACCATTTAGTTTCATTGATAAATAAAAAGTCTCAGTCATAGGATATATGTATACATAATACGGTTCCAGTTTGAGGGTAATAGATTAATGGTACAGTTGAAGTTGAATTTCTGCAACATCTGGAGATAAGACACCTGGAACTAAGACAGTGTGAAGAGCCATGGGGAAAAGTCATCTCTGGGAAGAGGCCCAGATTTCACTCCCTCTTCTATTCTTCCACATGAAATTGTGTGTCAGTTAGTTATACTAAGTTTCCTCCTATAATTTTTTAAGTCCTTGAAGTAATTTCTTCAATTTTGGAAGCTGTACCTGGCCAGTCATGACTGAAGTAGAGGCCTTAATCCTTCTCATGAACGGGCAAGCAAGAGAAACATTCTCTGTTGTTCAGAGAGAGCTTCTGCTCCCATCATTTGCAAACTAAGAGGGTAGGAAGTAAGGGGAAATGTCTTTACATACATTGTACCCTTTGCATATTCTGCTCCCCTGCTGCATTCTACCTACATTTGATTTTCAAAGACTGGCATTTGGGCTGTAGGACTAGCCACCAGTTTATGTGAATATATCTCTTCCCATCTCACTAGAATCTATTCATAATACTGCATCTGATGCCTTGGGAGGCTTTAGAACAGAGGCTAGAGAGTGTTAAAGGAATAAAGTAGGTTTTTATAAAAAGGCCTTCAAAGGACACACCTTGGGCAGTACAAGAGTCTGGCTGAGGCTACACCCAAGATGGATGGTGTGTCACAACTTTTATAAGTTTTGGGCTATTTACATATTGGGTTTAATTGTCCATTTACAGCTTCAGGTCATGAAGTCCCATCCTCCCAGTTTGCTCTCCTCAGTCTGCTTTTTGTACTTTTTGGGCCTGAAGCTGCAATGGTGCCCTTGGTTCTTGGTCTGGAAAAGGATTGTTTTGTCTAACTACATTGTGAGAAGAACTTGCTAACACTTTATATGAAATTCAGAATTATATACTAATACAGTACAGAATCTGGATAATATGAAAGCTAAAACTTCAAGCAACACATCCTTGTAGGATAGGTATGGCAGTAGTGGTGCAGTCGGTCTTGTCTGGCACATCTGGTGGGCCTGACTCCTATATAACTAATGCACAAGAATGTTTTCTTTCATGTTGTGTTTTTTAATTTTTTTTTTTTTATTATTTTTTTTTTTCTTTTTTCTGTGGGGGAAGAGAAATCCATTTGAACAAAGGAACTTTCCAAACCTTTTATTGTCAGATATCCTTTGTGGTCCACAGTCCATTAAAATGTACTGAGCTGTCAAATCAGAGCAATCTTTTCTTTCTTTGAAAGAATAATATGACAAAGAAAAGCCATCTTTTGAAGTCATGTCAGAAAACAATTTCTTATTTGTATAAAGTGACATTGTAAAAGAAAACAACGTCATTTGAGGAATACAAATGGTTTCTGAATACTAGAGAAACAGCTATTCCAGTAAAGGATGTACCTTTTCCTCTTTCCATCATTACACTTAATATTTCATTTGGTTTAAAAATTGATCTATAAGCTTATAATGCTGGCTTCACTGAAACTAGATAGGTTTGATTTCAAAGCTCAGATCTCATTGGTCCAAGTCTGAAAGAGAATGAGAATCTTTTTTCTTATTGCAAATGATTAACTTTTTTAGCCTTCTTTTATACTAGTGTCTTGTGTTATTGTGGTTTTGACCTCTTAATTCTATGCTTGGAGAAACCATTGTCCTGGTTACAGTAGCTCATATCCCTGTTATATCTCTTTCCAGTCACTGAGTCATTTTCTGTTTATAGATTTTACTTCTTGTTAACTTACTGTTATGACTAAATCCTACTGACTTTCTTCCCACGATTCTTGTCACTAAGTAAAGTGGGAAATAATGCAATCTTTTCTTATAGCATATATTGTGCCTTTGTCTTGCCACCCAAAACACAGGGAGAAATACCTAGAAAGGGTTAAGAAAGAGGTCTAAAGAGTACTTGAGATAGGCTAAATGGGAAGGAGCTGCTGCTGCAGCGATGTTACTGCCTGAAACTGTATCAGCTGTCAATTATTGATAGAAAAACCTGTTTCCGGAGGGCTGACTCTTGGGATAGTTTCAGCAATGCAACACTAACCGTAAGTGATTTCATTTTGCTACTTCTACTGCAGAATTATTTTAAATCTGTTTCTATATCAGTGGGAGGTCCTGGTATGACCGTGTATTCTGCAGTATGTAATCTTATCAGCTAAATCCACGATAAATAAATGTTTTGCGCTATCAGTAATTGTGTGCAGAAGAATTTGGTATATCACCCTGCCACGTGCTGCTGCAAAGGTTTTGTTTGTTTGTCTGTGATTTTTTGTTTGTCTATGTTCTTTTCACTAAGACTCTCTACTGCAGACTATGTTAATTGAAATCCATTGCCTTCAGTTTGAATACTCATGCATTCTGTCCACCACATATATTTTGCAATGAGTTATTTTTCCAGGATTCTTGTTACTTTATTTTTTTAATGCTTTTTCTCATCCATCCTTGAGCCTGCAGTTTATCTTTCCTTATAATAGAGAACTAGATTCAGTAGCATCTACTGAATGCAGTAAATTGTGAACCATTAGTTGGACAAAACATACTTGTGGAGAGCAGCATGAAGCATTTTCTGTGGCAGTGTATCTGTATATCAACTGCACAGTAATCCCTGTTTCTAAACATGTAAATCCTGAATGAGCTGTGGAATATGAAGTCCTGCCTCTAGAAGCAATTCTGAAAGTGATACTTGAACCTTGTAATCTTTGTCAAGAAAGAGAGAAATTTGGAGGCAACTCAGTACGTTTGAGCTGTAATTTCTACAGTGAAATGAAAATTTGATTTAAATGCACTCTAGTTTTGACATGGATGAGACCAGACTCTTAATTATAATTCTGAATTGTGTCATGAGCAGATCTGTCCTGGAACTGACACATCAAAAGTCAATAGAAACATCTATATTTACCTCACTAGGTTACAGAGAAAATCCTTTATGGCTGATCTCATTTATACTATAGTCTTGAGAAAAAAATATGTAATTTTTGTAAGCAGCTTCAGAATGACTGAACTTGGAAATTTCCTGAAGAAAGCTTTTTCTTCCTGAGCAATCAAAGGAGCTAAAAAAATTAGGAAGAAGTTTCATGTTTGTGAAGTAATATTCAGAGTCCTGCATCAATAGCCAGCTATGAATGCCAGTTTATTCTTCTTTGTTTTTCTATTTGGTGTGTCAGTTGTGATCTCCATTCTCATTTGTATTGACACTTTGCATGAAACGTTTTCTGAAAGATTTATTGTTTTAGTTATTAGGTGTGTTGTAACTTTTCCATACCTTTGGATTTAAAAATGCCTTTCACTCAGTTTGGTGCTTTTCCTTTTTTCCTTACCTGTAAGGCAAAAATGCTACTCTCTGGCTTCTATACTGTGAAGGGTATGATATGTCTGAGAGAGTCAGAAGCACAAAAGAATGAATTCCATAATTTTCTACCTAGGATAATATGATTAAAAAAACCCAGAAAACCCCCTATGTGGCTCAGTTCCCAGTCACGTTTTGTTTTGTCTGGCAGTGATGTATGTTGCTATAACATAATAAGAAATTAATTTGTTTGCTTCTTTTGAATATTTGGAAAGCAGCTTTGCAGCCAGCATACATTTGACTTGTAAGTTTATGCATTTCTTTTTTGTTATGAATGCACCTTTAAGAAATATAAGATTAAAGCAATGGAAAATAAAATTGAGCCTTGCTAAATGAATGGAATATCCCACTGCTCCAGCCTCTGTTTGAGGACTTTTATTTCAGAATACTTTTCAAGTGTAGCTCTTAGCTCTTAATCTTAACCAACTTAAATATATATATATATATATATATATAAGTAATACACACATGCCAGAACCACTTACTTAGAAGTGTAGCTTTTTGGGACTTGACCAAGATGGATGAGGACAGGACTAACTGTGATATTGTTCCAAACTAGGAACACTGGTCTGCTGTTATTAAAGCAATGGAGGCATTAGTCATGTTTAGGGCAGTTATCTCCTCAAATTTTGGAATTATTTTAAACTACATTAAAAAGCCCTGGTGCTATTGTCAGTATGGGCTCTGCAGCTCAGAGATGGCATGTGAGTACTCAATAAATAAACTACTGAATACTGCAGGGTTACCTCAGTAATGCTGTACTTATCATTTAGAAAGTACATTATCCGGATCATATGAGTTCAGGCAAATCCCAGAAAATTAATTTTTTAGGCTATTCTTCATGTTTTAAGTAAAAATTAAAGGTAGTGTATATGAAGTCTGGTGCCCTTAGCTTTTCTTTCTGATTTGGGTATTCATGGTATTTAATTTAGGATCAATATTTAAGATGTTCTTTTTCTAGGCTTTGTGACTGCATGCTCTATTTCTCTCCAGGTGAGCAGTATTTGCACAAAATATTCCTATAGTAGGATAAGGGAGTCTCATCTCACCACGGATGAGGATAGTGACTATTTAGATCCCCCACAATGGATAAAATAGTGTGACACATGGGGTTTGGAACCAATCCAGCCTTTTAAGGGAATTTCTATAAATCAGGTCAATTAATTTAAAGAAGCTTCTGAGGGCTCACATCTTTTTGAAACTGCTTGGCGTTCTCCTGTTTTCATGTGCAAAAATACTTTCAAATCAGTGGTGCCCCACTGAGCCCCAAGTACTAAGCTGTGGGGTGGAAAGCATGTTTTTGTGAAATGTTTTGTAGCTGCTGGGGTTTCTGGTTCATTTATCAGCTATTTGCAAACTCTTACTAGCACAGAGTGTTGGCTGCAGTAGACTCAGTGATACTGTAGGCCAACTGTGAATATTTCTGACTGTCACTTGTTCTTTAGAGCAGAGGTATGTGACAGTCATTAAAATGTTAGAGGTCTACCAACACTTATACAAGAACACAAGTATTGCCACTGGAGCTCAGCAAATGGTTTCATGGTTGGTAATGTCAGGATAACGTGATAAAGAATTTGATCATGTAAAAGCACCTTTCTTGTACTTTCATGGTTAAAAAGCCTTTGAATAAGTGTTTCTTGTGATTGAAAGAAACTTCTTTTTGGTGATTTATTCAAGACCCGATTATTGTCTTAACTTTTGCACACTGGGTGCTGAAACTACAGGCTTATGTCTGCCAGTTTAAATTTCAGACTGCTGTGGGAGTGTCCCCCTTGTTGTTAAACTAGACAACAATGTTATGTGGCAGCATGTGGGTTAGGATGATGTAATCTTCCATCAGAGTTGTCGTGGGCCGTGTGTGAGGATTGCAGCCCATGTCTAGTGATGCTGAAATGAATCTGTGAATCTCAGACTTGTAAAATATGAGATGAAATGAGGCAGACCAACACAGGGCTGAGGTGTGGCTCTTGTAATACACAGAACTCTGTAGAAATTAATTTAACCACACTTGTGTTCTTGCGTTCCTGAGCTTGTGGTTGTTTTCACAGTAAGCCAATGCTGCCAGCTTGAAGCAAGGGGGGGAGAACTTGATGTGTAAGGGGGAACGGTCTAAAGATATCTTTTTCTTTCTTTTTCTTCTTTTTTTTTTTTTTTAAATTTTATTTTTTAATTTTTTTTATTATTTTTTTTTTCCCTTCCCCAAGATCCTTAGCAAATCTCTCCCCAAAGTCTATTTATAATATAATGAATCACTGCAAACATATCAGCTTCATTAAAGGATTAGTGCTTTTTATGCTAAGACAGCTCTGCTGATATATGTAAAATGTTAAATTGTCCTATCTTGTAGATCCCTAAGGCCTTTAGCTCTTACTAGAGAAATAAATCTTTTGAGAAGTGAATAATAGAAAAAGAAAGGAGGAGTATAATTCCAGCAGTGATTAGTGTGTCGTGTACACAATTTAAAGCAGCCAGTGATAGCTGTTGGTGTGTGTTGACATGCCATAAGGAAGAGAATGGACGGCACACTGTGAAATCAAAAGCAAAGCACAGATGCTCCCACAGGTACCACAACTCCAATTCCTCTTTTAACTCTCTCTTGTTTACCTTTCCCCCTACCAACCCCACAGTGTTAATGTCACACCTCAATATTGCTATAACACAGAATCATTATGAAACATTATAGTTTCTGTTTCGTTTATTCGAGGCCATGGCTGTCTCGCCGCAGCGTGTTGGCCGCTAGCATGTGTCAGTCCATCAGTGAGTGTGACTTCCTGCACTCAGTTCTCAAGACAAAGCAAACAAATGTCCTTGTTCTGTTTGGTTCAAGGGACTGCTTCATTTGAGGTGATGGGGGTCCAGCCCTCCTGTGGCCATGGGTGTCCGGCCACTCAGCTGCTGCTCGCAGAGCTCGTGTGGCTGAGGCTCTGATGGTGTGTGTGTTTCTAGGCTGCAAATGCCTACAGCATACCAATGCTGTTTGAAATGAAGGTGGAATGGTTGTATATAATATGATATATTTATATAAAAACATTTCATACACACACACACACATATATATAATAGTAAAAAATGGCTGTATATAATGGTTCTGTAATAAATAGAGATTGGCTTCCATTCAGCAGTTTTCCGTGGAACTTACTGTGATCAGGGGATAGGAATACTTTATGTTCCAGAGTTAGTGAAATGTCCTGCTGTCAGATTTATGGTGTTATTGACA
The DNA here is from genome assembly GCF_015227805.2 of Hirundo rustica. Taxonomy (NCBI): domain Eukaryota; kingdom Metazoa; phylum Chordata; class Aves; order Passeriformes; family Hirundinidae; genus Hirundo; species Hirundo rustica. Next base: position 14,016,132 of record NC_053458.1, on the reverse strand, counting down.
CTTAGTGAAGAGGTGAACAGTAGTACAAGATCTATGCATTTTTTCTGGTTGTTGCTGGCAGAGAGTAGAACATGAAAGCTGATATTTTTTAGCAGCAAGTGACAGAGGTATGTCTTTTCTGAAATTTAGATTTTACTGTATAAAAGCATTGTTACACTTGCTTGTTTGAGCTATTTTGTCAATATTTTTCCTTGCAATTATGAATGTTAAATAACGTTTATTTAAAGTTCACAGCATTTTATTTCCGAATTATTGATATGTAAGTCATGCAAATTATTTTCTCTTGCCTTGTCAATTAATATATTTTCTGTTTTACTGAACAAGTAAAAGATTCAAACCTTCACCTTTTATTGTGCTTTTCTAATTTGGTCTCACTTTCTTTGATGGTCTTTGTTCAATATTCAAACCATAACTATGAAACTCTATAGCACTCAATTTGCTAACAGTTTGAAATATGTTATCACATTAGAAAGGGCTTTTGAAGGGTGAAAATGAGCTAACAGATAGTCACATTGTGTGCTCTGCTCTGAAAGTCACTTTGGAGGTCATTTTTTAAACAGAAAATCAATCTTCAGATTTGAAAGATTTGACATTGATTTAAAATTTGGCCAGCGATTTGAAGTTTCATTTTGGAAAATGGATGAATGAAAAAAGAATCAATATTACTTCAAGACAACACTGAAAGTAAAAAAATTGCTTCCATGCTTGGTTATGATCTCTGTATTTCGTAAGTAGGAAGTGATTAATGCCTGTGAAACTGTGGTGTGAAGCTTCTACCATTTCCTGTTTTCTGCACGAGGGCCTCTATACTGATCATTTCATAGATGTTTTGTGATATTAAACAATGAAGGATTTCAGTCCAAAGCTTTGAAGTGCAAAGTCAGGAGAAGACCAAAGTAAAATCTCCTGTGAACTAACACTGCAAAGCTCCCGTGGCTCTGTGCCACTGTGTGCTGCTGAGCCTTGGAGCTGGCACTGCAGGGTCATCTCCTGGCACGGCTCCAGGCATCTAAGATAATGCACTAGAGCTTGGCTTCGTCGTTTGGTTTGGTGGCTTAGGGAAATGTTAGAAGCCTTAGAAATGCTGGCATTCAGATAAACCAGTTCAGAGGGTTGTTTTACAGAACTGCATGATTCGAAAAAAGTTGTGTAAATCATGCTGTTTGTATTCCTTTGTAGCTTGTATCTGTCCATTTAGCAAATCAAACAGCTTTATAGAGAGCACAAGGAATTTTTTTTTTTTTTCTACTATAAATAGCAGAAAATTACAGCAAAGTCAAATTCAGCCATGACTTATGATGTCAAATATATGTAGTCATAAGGCTGGACAAGATGTCCATTAACAAAATTACTAAAACATTACTTACAAATCCACATTTTTTTCTTTTTCTGTGTGTGTGCACACAACAGAGGAGAGAGAGATGCGGGCATGTTCTGGACAAGTCACCCACCTTTTAAGAAAATAAAAAAGCAGATATTTTGAGCTGCAAGATCTAACTTCCTTTCAAGACAGACATTTACCCTTAGCAGCCCAGTAATACAAAAAGATAAAAACAACAGATTATGATTCTTTTATGACTGTCACGAACATACCAGGAGCCAAATTCTGCTTTGTACCAAGACAAATCTCCGTCATGCCCATTTAGTGCCCCTGTGTATTTATCCACAAAGAACAGGAGATGTTTTATACACAGATACAATGTCAGACAGCACAGCAGTAACCACCCAGACATTTTGAAGTTTGAACCTTTTGGATGACACTATCTGAGAAGGTGGCCTGAAAGTCCTCAGGCCCACTGGCACACCAAAATTAGACACAGAGTTGGGAAAGCAAAGCATTCGTCCTCCTTAAAACTGCTGTGAAGGAAAAGCAGTGCTGGGCACAGTGACTCACTGGCTATTGCATGTTATCTGTGTCTCAGGCTAAGAATACCACCAGAGTACAAGACTTGTTTAGTTCCTGGGAATAATACTGAAGTACATCTGTTAGCCAATTAAGGACCTCTATGAACATACAAAAATGTCTGTCAGTTGTTTTGTTACGGTACTGACTAAAAACTTCTAATAAATTTGGAAGAATGTTAAGAGACTAACATTGCCCTGTGAGAAACTCCAGCCCTTTACTAACACAGCATTATTTACAAGCTGTGATATGCTAATAAAAAGCAAGCAGCTCATAGAACTTTCATTCATCCTACAATCACAGAAAAATTGTCTGCCCAAAGTTACTGTAACACACTGTATTCTGAAGGTGGATCATAAAATTCCAAACTGCACCGCACTGCTGAATTACTGCTTTTCTTTAGATAGACACTGTTCTATTCTTCTCAAAAGAATACTCTTTAGGGTCTAAATAGCATGTACCAACGCTCAATGGCTGTGACCAGTCAACTTTTAAGCACATGTACATGAGTTGATAGTAAATTTTATGGCCACCTTTAGAGTATTTTAAGGACAATTAGTAGTTCAGCCATATGGCAAACAAAGTAATGGGACTGTACTCTGTACTCAAACTTACTTTAGGATTTTAACTTTTCAAAAGCATCATTCCATGCTTAAACTGTATTCTGACCTAAGTCTGTGTGTAATAATTCAAAATTGTTTTACAGCTGCTTGACTTCTCTTCAGTAGCCAATGTTCAACCAACCATTTCACTGAAAACCAGAACACCAGCAGTTCTAAACCATTTGTTTTCCAAAATATTTTACATAGGATGCAGTCCTTACCTTTGCTCCTTTCCAAAGGGCAAATAAGGTCCAGTGAAATGGTACAGCTGAGGCTTTTCTTCCCACCACGTCAAGTAACAGATGAGAGACACTGCATCTCATCTGGAGGGATACATCACCCAGAGCAGTGAATTGCTGCTGTGAATTGTAGGCTAAGCCACGGGAGCAGTAGGCTTGCCCCTGGTTAGACTTCCCTGCTTTGTGCATCCCCAGTGCAGCAGCATGAGATGTTCCAATTCTACAGCAAGAAAACCTAACACCACCCTGCTGAGGAAGCTGCAATCTTCCTAGGTAAACTGCAACTGTTCCTCTAACTGCCCTTTAGATGAACATCTCTCTAACCCGAGGAATGGATCACTTGGCAGAGACAGGAATACACCTCTCAGAGCAATACATGGAGGGCTGCTGCTGAGGGGAGGGAGCTGGAAGGAGGAGAGCGCGCTCGGGCAGCACTGACAGGCAGTGCACAGGCCCTGGCAGCCACAAGCTCCTACATGTCTTTTTAAATTCTATACAGCAGAAATCATCGCAAGGTTACTTCATCCTCTCAGACCCAGGTTCTCCTCAGGCACCTTCTTCTAGCTCACATCTTCTGATTTGTTATTATTGCCAAGCCCTACTCTCAGGTCAGAGCACAGCTGAAGGAAAAGACTTGCAGCACAGACTGCTCTGCAGGCAGTCTTTACAAATTACAGGCCAGAGCTGATTGCAGGACTCACCCAGATCATGCACAGTAACAGCAGCAGCATTGTCAGCTTATGATTACATCAATTTTTGAGTCAGTTCTTGCACCTGTGACAAGTTTTTGCTTATAAAATAAGCATAACCTATAATCCTTGTTGAGCTGCAATAATGCAGAGGCATATCTCACGAGTAATCTATCTACCTGAGAGACTTGTTTCTAAGAGACTGCTTTTAATAACACAGAAGAAAGCATTCTATTTTCAAACTGGGACTTTTGGAGCAAGTCAGCTGAATTCTGAATTCACACTCAGGCAGAAAAAGATTGCAGTTCCTGCTACAAGTACCACTTCCCTCCTGAAAATCCTGATACACATAAATTGATGAAGGTTTGTTGCTCAACCATACAGGTTCAAGGGTAGCTGAACAAAAACAGTTGACATATAAATGGAGAAAGACTTGTGAAGAAAAAACTAATGCATCTTCATCAGGTTGGCACATTCTTATATAAACAAGCACGCTGACTAAAAGTGCTCTAAGGGGAAAAAAAAAAAGATGAGCTGTTATCTTTACAGCTGCCTGGCAAGGGTGTGAGGGTGACAGTAGGAGACATATATTACACCATTGCACACAATCCTGCCCTAGAAAGGCAGACAAGAAAAAAAAAATCTTTTTTTCTTCCAGGGACAGGAGAGGCAGGATTCTCTTGCTGGAGAGGTAAATGGTGTACACAGACAGAGAACACAGCAGATGCTCAAGTCCATTTAAAGGAACAGTCTGAGCAAGACATGAGAGTTTCTTGGTAAAGAGCAGGAGACTGTACAAAGAAGTGGTTTCATAGTTAATAGAATGATTCTTTGACAAGCTGTAACATATTCTAGAAACTCAAAAATTAATAGTATTCTATGCTGTTACATAAATTAAGTGTATCATAAAAAGTTAGAAAATTGCCTGAAAAATATTCTTCTGGTCTAGATTGTAGGTAGGTATTTTTTTAACAAATCCCTCTCTAATTTCCTTGTTTTTTTTCTCCAGACTACTCACAAGTGACCTCTGCCTTTCATGAACATTCACTTTATGTCTTGATGCAGTCTGGAAAGTTTTTAATCTCTAAATAGTAACTGTATGTCATTAGAACCCCACCCCCTTCCCCCCCCCCCCCCCCCCCCCCCCCCCCCCCCAAATAATAAGCAACCCAGAAAAAGGTTTAATTAATCAGATCAAAAATGAGCAGGGAGAGTCAAATTCAAACTGAAAACAAGGTAGTTCAATTGGAGAATCTCTTCCAAACAACTCAAGTCAATGAGATTCTTCAACCTAGTTTGGATCATACCAGTAACTAAGAAACCACGACTGTGCGCCCTAAGAAAAAAAGACTAGATTGCATATGCACATTTAAAATTATTTAATCTGATATATTTAATCACTCAGGATGGTAGAATCACCTGCTACAAAACACTCCATGTTCCAGATATCACTCAGGGTACTGTTTGTAATGAGAACTTCCTTCCTTCTAAGCAGTTGTGACGCTGCTGGTGCCCAGATCGAAAAGCTTCATGGGTTATACATGTGCTTAACTTCACATATATGAACAGAAAACAAGACTTCAGATCTTAAGGCATGGTACATATGACAAGACCTCTCAAAGACAGCTAACATCCTGCATACCTAGGTGAAAAACGAATTGTCAGGGTAATTTCCTGAATTCTTTGACTACAGATAAGTACTCACTCATCCACAGTGGAATATTTTAGAAGAGATTTTCAGACTAGCATACTGCTTTCCTCTGAGCCCATTAGTGCAATATACTCAGTGCTGTCACAAGTGTCTGGAAATGCAGAGGAGCTGGAAGGAAACCCACAAAGCTCCTGACATAAGGAGCTTTCCCAATGAAATGGGGACACACTGGAGTTACAGTTACAGATCTGGGCAGGTGACCACAGCCATGGAAGGACAACATCACCGTTCTGCAATCCCCACTCTTTACTGAGCTGCAAAATTAAATTAACAAAAATTTCACGGAAACAGGAAAAAGAAAGATGTGAACATAGTGTCCAGAACATTGACCTAGCAAACATCTGAGTTCTGTGTTTTTTTCAATCTAGCATTTAAGCAAATTACCCTTAGATCTTAGAGTGTGGAAGTCTGGACGCACCTTAGTGAGAGGTGTGCAACTTATTACAGTCATGCAAACCTATAATCAACTGTTGATCTGGAATTAAGATAGAAAATGCAGATTCAAAATGAGATTAAGAAATCAACAGAAGTTATAATACAGAAAAAATGCCTTTTTCAGTACCATGATCAGCAAGATAATAACAATTTTCAGTAATGAAACTGCAGAACTAAAAGCTTCCTACCCTTTCATAATCTTTTTAATATATGGCCTAATAAAATGTATGTTGAAGTGCTCCTGCTACAAACAAGCACAGCAGTTTTATTGTTTATGTTCAAAGAGCAATTTGGCGGCAAGTTCTCACTCTTACAGAGAAATTCTATATGCAAAAAGTAATCTTCATTTTGAGGCTTGATATGTCAAAATAAGTCTTGCAGTCTCCAAAAGCAGCAATGTAAACTGATCTAAAGCTAGTGTGAGGAACTTTAGCTACACGTATAACTGCAGAAAAGAAAAGAAAGCTTTTAAAGATCAGTAACGTATTGTAACATATTAAATGTTATTATATTATATAATTATATCAGTAACATATTATGTTTTGAAAACTTGTAGATTTGTTTGAGGCAGCCTGCCAAAGACAGCATTTATTTCCTTGCAGACTTTGGTATAACGGTGCTGCATGCCTGGAGTCATGTAGCAGTGTGTTTGGAAGTGATGTATTCCCAAGGTTTTTTTCCTAATATTTTAACCCACTGTTCTTATGTGCTTGAACTGGACCTAAAAAACTTATTAATATGTGTGATTTTTCATGTAGTGCTGTATTCATGAGGGAAAAAAGAAAGAGGAATTTTGTGTGACTGTAGATGTAAAAAATAGCACTTTATGTAAATAAATGCTCACTTTAAAAACTGAAAATTTATGTTTCCCAACCTGAAATGTCTTCAAATTATGTCTGTTGTGTCATGAAATGATCATGAAACTGCAGCCACATGCTTATTGGACAATTGCTTTAAAAAGCATTGGAAAGTGAAAAAGAGGAAACAGGTTATTAGTGTGATTTCAGTTATTTCTCATTTGGTATTAAGAACCTATCATACAGTATGTCTGATTTTAGTTTTTTACATAACATGGTTCAAAATGACTCTAAATTAATTGAGATAGAAAGTGGCAGTATTGATTGAATTCAGTGTTACCTATTTTCATGTCCAAAATGTCCCATACCTAAATGAAAATCAGAAAAAGAGGTAATATAATTTCATTTTGAAAACTAATGCTGCTAAATTATTTTTTCTAGAAAGAAAGTAATTGAGCTGCAATGAACAAAGTTTTATATTTCAATAGCTCGGTCAGTCTTCTAAAATAAGCAATTCTTTATAGCAACTGAAAGTGTTTTCATATTTAGTTTCCTGCTATTTACTTTTTTTCCCCAGATTTTGTCTATGACAAAATCTCTCTCTCTCTCTCTCTTTTTTTTTTTTTTAAAAACAGGTATCTATCCATTCCAGAACTAATATTTTCTACAACCAGAGACTGAAATGGCATGACTGGAGTTTTAAGTAATCTGGCTTTGGCAGCTTCACCGTTTACTGAGAACTTGGAACAGAATTTGAACTATTTCTGCACTATCCTAGGTTATAATGCCATCCTTTCCTAATGAGGGAGGTATGTTAGTCTTGGATTTTTAATATACCCTATGAATTATTCAATATGCTTGTATCTATAAATTGTGATGGAGCACCATTTGTATTTTTAGTGAATTTGTATATGTTATTTGAGATGCAAAAATGTTGATAGTTACATTATTTTTCAAAGATAACCAAGGAACTGCTCCTCTGACTTTGAGTTCGGAATTGCCCTATCAGAGCACAATTAAAAGAAAAGTCAGAAAGAAGAAGAAGAATGGAGTCATCACTGCCAATATTGCTGGCACAAAATATGAAATCGGTAGGAAGCTGCATATTTTGTTTTCATCATAATAGCCTTTGATGTGAGAGAGTTACTGATTAATGGAGTGAATTAATGGACTTTGCATCAAGCTGACAGTGAGACATTTCAGAAGGAGTTTCTTTTATGAGAAACCTGGTTTTCTTGTAACATTTAATTCATAGCTTTGGATACTGGGCATCTATTAATCCTCATTTGTTACTCATAGTAATCCCCATTTGTTACTCATATTAATTCCCACTTGTTACCTTGAAATGTAAAAACTTAAGTAATCAGGAAATCAGGAAGGCTGTGGAAGAACCTTCTAAATACATGTTATTGTATGTGTTTGGAAGTTTACTTAAAGCCTTGAAAGACGAGCAGTGTAAATTCAATGTTAAATACTTTAATTATTATACATAGGCTTCTCAATTAAATCTGTTAATGTTTTGTATTTTCATGTTTGGTACTAAAATCTTTTTTTCCTAGAATCAGAGTTATGTATGGCACATAATCAGTCCTTTTTTTTTTTTTCTTTTTAATTAAAATAATGCATACATTTGCTTTGGCTACACTGTACATTGTCTAAGGAAGCATTTTGACCTATCTGCATATGATTGTCCCTTATAATCATCATTGTTTTAAAATTAACTTATAGCATAACCGAGATTAAATCTAATCCTCTGCTGTACAAGAGGATTTTTGCTGGATGACTGGGGAATACCTTGAAGCTCTTTGTGGTTCACATCAGTGGTTGTGCTGATTCCTGCCTCACCATAAGGTGCTGTAACATTGCAATGGCAGGTTTGCAATAGACTGATGGAAATATTGCAAGGTAAATAGCTTGCAATTTACCATGCTAACATTGTGCTCAGACAAAGGGTTCCATATTGGAAGTGTTTAAAATCTTAACTGATTTTTTTAAATGTTGAAAATTCATCTATTTTAGAGATTCAAAATAGTCCCTAAGTGTGTAATTTCTCCGTAGTGCGTGTAGTAATACAAGAAATGGGATTTGTCAAAACGCGTGATGAGGATGAAACAGCAAATCTTATCTGGAGTGATTGTGCTGTGCAGCAGGAGAAGATTGCTGAACTGCGGAACTATCAGGTACAGTGGTAAGATTTTTGACATGTTTCAATAAACTGCTTCACTCTGAAATGTTCAGTAATTGTCAGTAACTGCTCAGTTCCAATTGTGTGGAGGGGAAAAAAAACCCCACACAAACCACAACCGATCAGGCTGCATTAAGGCTGTACCACTGCATAGCTTAAAATCCTGTTCTATTTTCCAGAGTTATTTGTTCTTGCCATTTGGAATCTGGTGTGTAAATATTTGGGGCTGTTCTTTAATGCTTTTTTTCTGCCAGTTGAGTGCTGTGAATGATCAGTTTAAAGAAGATACAAAACATAGGTGTCTCATAAGCTTCGAAGCAATAACTTAACTACCAGAGCTCTCTCCACAGTCCTGTGAATAAATATTTTGGTTTTTACCATTACCTTGTGTTTGCATTCTTTGTTTCTTGATAGCTTTGTGAATAAAAGTATGATAGTCTCGTGTATGAAATTAAATCAATGAGCACTTACATTGATGGAAGAGGATACAACCTGCATCATCTTTAGCATTGCTAAGAATGTATAGTATAGTGTAAGATACTATCTTAAATAATTTAGATGTAACACTACTTGTGCTTGCCTGAGCATGCAGTTGAATATTTTACATGATTGTAATTAGATATGCCAGAAAACCTAAAAAGCTTCAATTAAATTATTAAATTTCCTTTTTTTTTTTTGTCCTGCTTTTTCAGAGAATCAACCATTTTCCAGGAATGGGAGAGATATGCAGAAAGGATTTTCTGGCAAGAAACATGACTAAGTAATATTTCTTTTCATATTAAGAAGTTTTCCAGCTGTAGTATTTAATGCAATAATATACAGAACCATTGCTTTTGAGACTCGTTTTTTTTTTTTTTTTTTACTAAGAAACTAGGAGAGGACCAAGAATAATTTCCAAAACTCTTTAATAACTTTAGCTTTGGTCCTGGATCTGAAGTGTTGGAGTGGGCTACTTTATTTGTCCAATTGACTTCAGTGGAATATTATGTGGGTTCACTTCTCTGTCTAAACATTGCAGAATATAGATGAGTCTTGAATCACTGTACAATAAGCCTAATACATAATACATCCATGTATGTATCCTATAATAGTAGAACAGAAAAAAAAACCTGTATGTGGCTGGATAGTGCATCTGGACTATCCTGTGCAATGGGCTGGACCAGAGGCCCCACTGAGGCCCCTTCCAACCTGACCAGTTCTGTGACAGTACTTGTTTAAAATAATTAATGCTATATTTTTGTGTATATCAAATAAAAAAAAAATGAAGTGTCTTACTGTTCATATAAGAAATTAGTGAGGCTCATTTGTCTAATTACAAATTCTCCTCACTCTAGTGGAATAACTGGGCTCTGAGGAATTATCCTAGTTGATAATCTGTGAGTAAGGTTTGTAAGAAAACAATACTTAATAATGATCTGATAGCCTGGTAGTAAGGAAAGGTTTGAGGGTAAATATATGTCAATATTTTATTCTAATCTAAATTAGTTTGCAGAGCAATTATTAAAAGAGTTAATCTTTTGGCCCTCAACCTGACTCACACAAGTTAAATGCTAACAGAACAGAATTTGTTTTCATATGAAGGTAATTAATGTGATAGCCTCTCTCTCTCTCTCTCTCTCACACTCTCTCTCTCTCTTAATTTCTTTCTCTTTCATTTTCTGTTTTGTAACTAGAGCACATAACATGTAGAATGCATGCAACCATTCTGATGAAATATTATGTTCCTTGCTGTGGTGTCTCCATGTGCTGCATGTGGAGCAGAGCTCCCCTGTGTCAGTGGTGCTGCAGAATTACTTTTCACTGCCCCTCTCAGACTGAAAGTAAAAACCCAGAGATAGCACATGGAGGCTCTTTGGAAAGCTCTTGGGAACAGTCGGTTGGCTTGGTACACTGTGGTACCGCTGTGTACTGCTGCAGTTCTGTGATCTTTTTTAAAAAGCATGGAAAATGGACAAAAAGCTCTTGTTATCATGCACACATTCTTTCAAATACAGTCTGATGATACCTCTCTCAACCTACTTAATTCTGAGTTTGAAACACATCTTAAAGTCACTCAGGGCTGAGATTGCACGTATAGATAAGAGGGGAATAAATTCTCTTACAATGTGACGCTGGGTCAAACATCTATGCCGTGACTTCACTTAATATCAGTAGATACAGCAGGGCTTAATCAGTTGGGTTTTTTTCTCAATACTGGCCCTCACAACTCAATACTTAGTATTCATACTTTATAAAAATCAAAATTATATGCCTTGAGATTCCTGGTGAAATCATAAGTCAGTTGGGATACGTGGCTGAGCAGGCTCTTGCCTGTAGAATGCAGGATTTTGTTTCCTACAGCTCTTGTTCTGTCTTAAAATCTGAATGTTCAGAAACATGAATTCTTTTGCCTTGCTTACTGCTGCATGCCATCTTTTCTATTCCCATTACTGACTCTACTGATTACTGTCATTGAGAGATAATGAAACTATATTGAGCATTGGTAGAAAGTGGAGGTTTTTGTTTTTGTTTTTTTTTTCCTTCCATGTTTGCTATTGTACTGATTTCACCCTTACATTATATGCAAGTTCTTGGGAATAAAATGAAAGAACAAATCTACCTTACTTTGAGAGGAAGATACTATTCAGGAGGTAATGCATTTCAGGATTCTTTTTGCAGGCAATATCCAGTCACTCTGGATCACAGGACAGTGTTTTCACATGCAGAAAGGTGGAAGGGAGCAGTGTAATGCATAATGTGTAATGTGAAAGAAGACAACTCAGCAGAGAAAGTGTAGGAGCACAGAATAATGGAACAGATGGAAAGAGGAATGTAATTGAGAAAAAAAAAAAGGCAGGCATAATAACCATTTTCAATGATAATCAGAACACAGAAAAGAAAAAAGTAACAATAGAAGTGCCAATGTAGGGCCAACTAGATCTTAAGAGGCTGTTGTGAAGGGTCTCTTAGATGAGAGCTCCTCTTGTGAAGGATGTGTGGTTACAAACTGAATTCAGTAAATGGGAGAGAAGGTGCACAGGATGAGTGGGAAGGGGCACAGATTCATCTGTGAGATACTGTTTTTTCCAGCACCTTTGTTATTATATTTGAAAAGTTCATGAACTCATCATGTGCCAAGAATCATTCTCATCCATACATACCCACTAACTTTTCATACATGAAACGTCAGAGGATTTTGAAGTTTAGGCAGTGGAATCTGTGCTATTAGATTGAAGGTTGTGCCTGTAGTAAGCTATGTTTTGTTCAACACCATTGATTCTTTTGCACAGAAAGCACTCTGAGATCAAGAGCACACAGTCTGACCACATTTGTGAGCTAAAATAGTACTCAGAAGAACAATAATTTGCTGTTTATTTCTCAGACCTCCTGATAAGGACAGCAAAGGCTAAAGGATAGAGCAGCGCAGTGAAGAAGTGGTTACTCATAGTAGTGGATGGCCCATGTGCTGAAAAATAGGGCTATTGTAATGGAACAGGCCTTGATTCCACAGACTGCTTAATGATGTTCCTAAGCCCTTTCTGAATAAGGCCTTGCAGGAAAGAACAGAGCTGAATTCTTATTTTGAAAGTTTTAGTGAGCCCCAGAACCTATAAACAATGCTGAAATATTCCACTTCATAATATTAAGTGTTTGTAATCCACCCAGTTATGCATTAAAAAGTCATAAAGAACTGATATACTTTCAGTCACAAAATAATATCAATATATCAGGAATATCTTGAAGTTATATTAAATGAGTAGGGAGTGTGTGTATTGAAAGCCCTGAGTAAGTTAAATGGCAGGTCTCTATCATGTAACAGGATGCATATGATAAATAATCTGGAGAGGGATTTAAACTAACACAGAAATTGCTTTTTGCCTAAAAATAGGATAATTTTTGCCTAGATAAGGTATTCAGTTGGCAAAGTGATAACATTTGTAAAGACAAAGCAGATGGCGAGTAGTTTAACAAGATGAATGAATCAATAATTATAATATCTACTTCTTTTTTCAGAAAGTTTTCCTGAATATTTAGTGGCTTTCTTTGAGCTAGATTTGTAAGAATAATAGTTACAATGAAGCTGCAGAAGCACTGAACCTCATGCAGTACTGCTGTAGCTATTGTGGTTTCTGCAGAGTGTTTGTTGGGTAGTTGGCTACACAGTGTGGTGACAGCATATCCATTATACCAGTAGGGCTTGGCTACAGTCCTAGCCCTACACATGTGGCTGACAGCTCTGTTTTTTCCATTTGTATTTTAGCCACTTAAAGAAAAAGTATGTGCCCAGGAGTGTTATGTAAGCTCATGGTAGAAATGAAAAATAAAAATGATACTGCCTTTTTTACACATTAGTTTTGTTGATGATCTTAGTTTTCAATACAAAAGGAGAAATATATCTAAAGCTGTATTTAATTAAAAAGTATTAAACTTCACCATAGTGGCATTTAACAAAACAAAACAAAGTTGGGGAACCTCCTGTATCAGTTAGTTTCCCTTTAAACTCCTGATTTCTTTCTGTTGGCCTGTGGATATTTGTATTTTAGACATGTCCACTTAATGCTACAGAGTAGCTGTGAGTTACCTGAATTAATTTTGTATGAGATTCTGTATGAAGGAAGTTCCAGGTACTCTGAGTACCTGAAACAAGCTAGCTGCACCAGGATGTAACTCAGCAAAGACTAAATTTCTCCTGTTGGGAACTATGGTATCAGTGTGCACAGTACCACCAAGTCCCCGTTGCTCCTATACCTTGGCTGCTAACCAGCATTAAAGCAACCCGTGAGTACCTCGGCCACACTGACACTGGGGTGTGGGTGCATCTTCCTGTCTGCCACCTACACAGCTCTGGGTGATGGAAACTTCTACTGCCTGAATTCTTCACCATTCTTCCTCTTCCATTTTTCTTCACAGACAACAGAGGTATAGAACGAGATACACTCACTACCTCAGCTGCCACAGCTATAAAAGCAGGGAGACCAGGACCTTGCTGCATCCTTTCTGCAGATGCAGAATTTGATTCCCTATTTTTATTTTAGTTCTTCTGTTCCACCCCTTCACCCCTACTCCCTCCCTGCTTGGTCTTGCTTTGAATGTCTTTGCTTTCTTTTGATTAAATTAGGTGCTCTTGGAATCTTAATCCCGATATGCAGGGACCAAACACTAATCAAAGCTTGTGTGATTTGTCTAGTATAGGAAATGAATGAGTTGCTTGGCCTGTGTAAAAGCCTGTTTACTACAATTCCTTATTTTTAACATTCTTAAATTCTTTCAAAAGGAGCAAAAAACTCTTCCTTAATTGCTTCCACTTAAATTTTAAATTCACTTGTTATTGCACCCAAGAAGAAATTCCCAATATCCGAACTCGAACTCCTCTTTTTTGTGTCTGTTGATCCTCACACCTCCCCAGACACCTACCAATATGAAAATTAAAATACTTCCCAAATACCACCCCAACCCCCCCCAAAAAAAAAAAAAAAAAAAAAAAAAAAAATCATCTATGGTTTGTTGTAAGTTCAGTATTTCTAAGAATAGGAATTAAGTCATCTGAGTAACTGGCCAAAAACTGTAACAGGAGTGAGATGGATGCCAGCAAATGTGATTGATACCAGTAACATAATAAACACATAAGCAAAAATGCTCAAGATAGTCTGCTTTTGAATATAACATACATATTCATAGAGCTCTAACTATTCTTACAGAAATGCAAAAGTTTGCTTTCATATTACAGAATTGTGCTAAAAAAGTTCCCTTGTCAAATTGTCATAAGTGCTTTTTAATCCTGAGGACTGAAACATCAAGGTAGTTAAAAGATTTTAACTCAATTACCCTTTTTTTGCAGAATGATCAAGAGTCAGCCTCAGGAGTACAGTTTCATTCCTCGAACATGGATCTTTCCTGCAGAATACACACAGTTTCAGAACTATGTAAAAGAACTGAAGAAAAAACGTAGACAGAAAACTTTCATAGTCAAACCAGCTAATGGTGCAATGGGACATGGGTGAGTTGTGAGTTAACTTCAGTCTTCTTACCTGTTAAGGTGAAACCCAGTGCTACTTACAACATTAACAGAAGCTGTGTATTAGTAAGGAGATTGTATTTTGAGTTGTGTGAAAGTCAGTATATTGGGTGAAGGCTTCACAAGCCTTAAGCAAACTCAAATAATTATTAAGAATACAGTTATTTTATTGTGATTTTTTCTGCTGTGCTTAGATTTATAGGGTGAGATTGTATTGGGCATAAATGGCAGGGTTTTGGTGGCTGGAGGCTGCAGGGATGTCATGTGGGAGATCAGGATCTTTCACAGCTTTAAAACCAGCCCAAACACCCCATTGTGTTCCCAAAATGCAGCCAGTCAGAGAAGCAGAAACATGCTTGAGAGCAGCAGCCACAAGGTTTAGGAGAGACAGAGGAATGCTGTTGGGGATGTGGCTGCATGTACGCACTTGGAAGCAGGGCATACCCCTGAAGAGATGGAAACCTGCAGTTGAGCTGAAGTTTTGTTTGTGACAGAGCTGCACAGTAAAAATCCAGAGAGATAAATATTGCATTTTTAGTTATCTTTTTAAAGGTATTTTTGTTATAGCTTTTATAGCTTTTAATATAAATTTGACTCATACAGTGTAGTAAAGTTCTTAGTTTTTCAGCATATGTCAGAATTACTATAGAAATAAGGCCCCCAAACTTTTCCATTTCCTCATTTTTCAGTCCTCTTGAGAAGGGCAAAGATAAGCTAAAGGGAAAGGTACCAGCATAGTTCTGAGAAATTTCTGTGAAGTACTTCACTCTATTAGGGGTATTCAGCACCAGACCTCTGAAATGTATAATAAATAATAGAGAATAAGATTAAGGTAACATTAAGGTTCTGGGAATTTTAGGTTAATAATGCTGTACTGAAAATATCAGCTTTTACAGTTATTTAAAAGTCTGTGTAGTTAGAGACTGGAAGTTCATAGGTCATATATAAACCTTCTTTCATTCTGGTGTGAGGGAACTGGAAATAAAGAAATACTGAGCTTAATCTATGCCATCCTCAGTCATACAGATCAGTGTCCTGCTTTGCAAACTTCATCACCTGAGGTTAGCACTGAAAGTTCTTTGCAAGCTGTACCTCAGGCAGAAGTTGTGACAAAGACTAGAAGTCTATTTTTAGAACTGCATGGGGAATAATCACAGAAGCTGGAGACTGGTCGTTCTGCCAAACAATTTCTAAGTGGAGAGCAAACCCATTATTACAAATTGTTGAATCAAAGCAAGCAGAAAGTTACTTTGAAATGGCTCGTTGCCTTTTTTCATCTAGTGAAGAACAATAAGGGATGGGAAACCAAAAGCTTTGTTAGGGAATGAAACTTTTTCTCTGCCCTAAAAATCAGATATCTAAGTCTCTTTCTCTAGGTAAACTTTAGCCTCACTACTTGGCTGAGTGACCACAATAATCTATTTCAAAGAGTAATGTCCAAGTTTTAAAATGACTCTTGTTTTTACCAGGATCTCTCTAATAAGAAATGGAGAAAAGTTACAAGCTCAGGATCACTTAATTGTTCAGGAATATCTCGACAAACCATTTCTTATGGAAGGCTACAAGTTTGATTTACGTGTGTATATTCTTGTAACCTCCTGTGATCCGTTAAAAGTATTTTTATATCATGACGGACTGGTGAGGATGGGCACAGAAAAGTATCATCCCCCCAGTGACTCAAATTTGGTAAGTTAGAGTTTGTTCCAATTTATTGCTTATGGTGTAGACTTTAACCTGTGTAGTGTTTGCAGGTGGTAAAATTACATAAACTGGGACTTGAGTTCATCTGGATAAACTTCTGCATTGTCATTGAAGAGAAAAAAATTTATGTGAAAGATACTTAACACATGCTTTTCTATCAAAATCACAAGTATAGCCACCTTACTGCTTATATATAAAATTTTTGTATGACTTTGCATGTATGTGTGCTGAAGAGTTTAAATATATTCTAGAGGAAAGCTAAAGATATTAACCCAAAAATTAAAGAAAATCAAATCACTTCGAGAACAGGCACATTGCCTTTATGTTCATCTGAGCCTGAGGCTGGGGTGGCAGGTGGTGATAAGGTTTATCTCCTGCTCGATCATTGCTTAGTATCCATGAAGTCTGGAGCCTTTGCTGAGGGTCCTGCCAGGTTTCAGCCATTGTGTTGGGAACTTAGGCAGAGAGAACCAGCACTGCAAGGGACCAGGGCTCACTGCAGCCCCTGAACACGAGGGAATCTCCTGCTGCTGCTGTTTGGCAGTGACTGCTTCAGCAGGGACAGGAGTATGTACTTGGCAGCTTTAGGGTGATTCAGTAGCTCTGCCTATAAACATAGAGAAAACTGAGAAATAGTAAGGGTCATGCTAAAGATTTTGCACAATTTCCTCCTCTTGTTCCACTGTATAGCATGATGCCCTGTTGGGGGATGTAAACCCTTCTCTTTTTGCTCAGACCAAAATGCAGATGTTTAAGAAAGACATAGATTTGCAGCAGTGGAAGGTATTAGTAGATTGATGTTTGTTACACCTCGCTCTGCTCCATTGCTTTTAGAGCAGCTTATGTGTAATTATGCAACAGAAAACACCATAGAGCCTTTTTGCCTATGTGAAACTTAAAATTGTTACTATTTCTTGGTGTGCCTTTGAAAAACGCAGGTACAATTTGAAGCCCAGTACAAATGCTCTATTTGGAAGTGTTCCAGTACTATATCTGGAATAGTTTGCTTTTAATATTTGTGTATTGCTGCTAATCTCGGCATTAGCAGCACTGAAATATGCTCTGAGCAGATAAACAGAGCACGCAGTTGTTTCTATGTTCTCAGAACTGCTCATGCTGGAGGTTGTCTATTGTGTGAAATAACCTGCTTGCCACTAATTACATTGTTCTTTAGATGACATTTTTCCACAGTGACATATTTCTAAATAACTCTGACTATTAGTTCAGATGCACAATTTTTTTTTTTTCATGGAAAGGTGACTCAAAACCAATAGATTTCAGAATGATTCTTAAAGGAGCAATGAAGCCATGGGAGAAATTCATTGCTTCTAGTGCTATTACAATATACTGTTAACTAGCTTGAAATTAAATTGATTGGTTTTGGTAATTTCATTAAGTTTTTTAAAGATAAGGAAGTGTAGTGAGATAAATGACAGCAGAAGGCTTGTGTTATCTATTAAGATGAATTGGAACGGAAGGCTTATGGTCACCTTAAAATATCATCTACTCTCATGTATGTAATCAAACATGACAGAGAACTGTCACTGTGATGAGGACAGGCATCACCATAGCATAAGTGAAAAGCTGAATTAATCTCTGGGAGATAATGTAAATGTACAGATCATGATTATAAATTGGCCTAGGAAAGGGAATGCTTTCTTTAAATTCAACTGATAACGTGAGTCTACTGCTGGTGACATTTTGCTCCATAAAGGAACTGTAGCACTCAGTCATTTATGTAAAGTATGTTTTGAAATTTACCTCCCTCTGATGTATGGCTACCAGCCAGTTAAAAATGAGCAATTTTGGCAGATATCAGCATGGCAGATGAGTTTATATGTAAAAGATATTTTAAAATATCACTATCATGAGAATACTTCTCATAAAGAAGTTACACTGAAAACTGAAATGTGGGATTGTCTATGAAGCAGATGCCAGAGTGTTTTTTAGCACTTTTAAAGTAGCACTTCAAAATACCGTCACTATTGTTTGCTTCTTGTGGAATGGAATCATTCTCTAAGTCATGATAATTGCTCTTTACTTTTTTAGGTAGTTGTTTACACACATACCTGTAAAAATGGCACATATACTGTATTATTTAACCAGATGTAGAGTGGTAGATCAGTTCACTGCAACTGGCTTAAGTAGAAGCCCAGGTTTTGTTGTAAAAATGCTACAGAGCATTCAGTCATGAAATCTCCCATAATCAGAAACACTGAATCTGCACGTAGTGTACTTGCAAATATGAGCTGTTTATGTCATTATTGATTTAATGTAAATTTTTCTTTACATGATTTTGAATTGACTGCTTTAGAATTGTTTTTAAAGTTTTTAAATTGTCTTTTCTTCCTTTTTTTAGAGTCAATTGTATATGCATCTGACTAACTACTCTGTCAATAAACATAATGAACACTTTGAACGGGATGAAACAGAAGACAAAGGAAGCAAACGCTCTATAAAATGGTTTACTGAGTTTCTAGAAACAAATAATCTTGATGTCTCCAAATTCTGGAGTGATATTTCAGTAAGACAGACTAAAGCACTTTTCTTTATGTTATGTATTTTTAGAAAATGAATTGCTTCTGCCATCTGCTTTACTGCAATTCAGAATGATTTTTGAAACTTTATTAATCCAAATTCTCAGTAATGGATGTTACAAAGGACATACTATAAACTCTTACTATGGTTTTTAAAAGACTAAATTCATAGTTGATTACATATGTTAGCATTTTTCTGAGGATCAAGAGTCCTTTCAAACTGTTATTCATATAAGTAATATGGTACAAAGGAATCATGCCATTTAAATTTTTGGAGACTTTATTTTAGTGTATAAAGTGAATTTTGTGTGTAAACATTTACAAAATTGTAGTCAGTGTTGCATATATCTATGTATGTATCTATGTAATTAATCAAGCACCATTGAAGTGGTTGTGTTACATGTGTCTTCAGATGAGGAATAGGCTTAAGATTGTTAGAGCTATTTTATTATTTAACTTAGTGCGAATCTCAAAGTTTGCATGTACCGTGGAAAGTATAACAATATAGTCCAGAACTGAATAAATTTACACATATGGTACTACATAGGAATAGTTTGTTTATTATAGACTAAGGCAGATGCCTTATAGACTACTTCTTTGGAATGTTAAATCTTTTTTTTCTAGTAGAAATGTATATGAAATTTGAAATGGAAGCATGAAACGCTGTAGTTCAGTGTATGCTGGTGTTTTCTCTCCTGATGAATTTTTCTGCAATGAATCTCTGCAGGAGCTGGTGGTGAAGACTCTGATAGTTGCAGAGCCGCACGTTCTTCACGCTTACCGCATGTGCCGGCCAGGCCAGGCACCAGGGAGTGACAGCGTCTGCTTTGAAGTCCTGGGATTTGATATTCTGCTGGACAGAAAACTAAAACCATGGCTCCTCGAGGTAAACCTCTTTACACTGATGTAAAGTAAGTTTTTAGGGGAGTTGACTAAGTCCCAGCAGAATCCGTATCTGTGCAAGAAAACTTGCAAAGAAAATATTTGCGCAGTTGTTGAGTATATAAAATGGTTTTCTGCAGCATCCATACAGAATTGCAGTGATCACCTTGCAGTGATTCTTGATACTGAAAGAAGGTAATTCTTTTCCTGGACCGATGTTGCATTTCAGATGCTTTTGAAAGTTTTAATGGCAAATGTAATGTTAATGTAGTTATTGTAGCTGGAGGACCTTGATTATGGCAAATGGGTACTATGTAGATTTCCTTCATGAGTGTGGCTATGTAATATGGCTCTGGTAACTTTTGTGACTGTATGCTCTTAATCTTCTCATTTTTGGGGATATGTAAACTGAGAAAACAAATTTGATATACAGGAAATTCTGCAAACAATTGATATGATAGGACTGGAAGAAACATTTCTTCTCTGATATGTTAGTAGTACAGTTAAATTATGTGGTGCTTGCACACATTTTCAACCAGGACTGTTTAAGGTTTGTCTGTTGTGTCTCTTATATTGCCCTATTAATAACATATAGATGAAGTTCACTTGTCTTTTTTCAGGTTATTTCATTCCATTAACTGGCTGGGAGGCTGTGCAACTTGGGGAATAAAGCAAAATATATTCAAAATCTCTCTATTGACAGCAAGCCATGAATATGATTTGGCTCCTGATGAACAAAATGTACACAATTAATTTACTGAATTATAACCTCATTTGCAGGCCATTAATACTGTCAGCAGTCGCTTTGTCATGCTTATTTCTCTCAGGGATTCATTATAATTTTAATTAGAAAAATAAAATTCCTCCACTGTTGCCATACAGACATAGCATATTTGGTGGCTTTGATGTTTTTGCCAAAAGCAGAGCATGACATGAACTTAGTCTGTACTACATCAACATCTTCTGTTTCTGTCCAGTGAAGCTTGCTGTCCCTTTGATTTAGCAGTGCACTTGCAGATGATCATCTACAGGTTGCCTGTAGTTTGCATATAACTGTGTAGTTATTTAAGTGCAGACTGAAGGCTCTGTGTTACATTTCATTCAGCCCCGTAGCAAATGCTGACAGACAATTCCGTGAGAGGTGATGCGTCAGCCGGCACAGGGAGGCCATCAGAAGGACACCTCTCTGTCTGCTCTGATGTTTCCATGAAGTATGGAGATTTTGGGGTGTTTGAGTCACCACTCTGATTCTCAGAGGAGAATCATACAATCCCAGACTCTTTGTTTCTGAGGGAGTAAAGTAGTAAATGCTCCGCTGGTATTTTGAGTTGCTGGGGAATACTTCAGGTCTTGGAATTGTGTACCTGATAATTATTTTTTTAATGCAAAAGTCTAAGTATTTCCTTTTCTGCTTTTGGTAATACAGGTATCCTTCATCATTTACCAAAACTAACCAAAATTTCAAACTTCAGAACATTAATTTTGTACACTCCTTTACTGTTTTTTACCTTGCTTGTTCAGGCTTTTTTGCAGCACTTCCAACAGAGTATGTAGATGGATACACACTGTATGTATGCTGTATGTAGTGTGGTACAGGTCAAATCTGCAGTGTATATACATAGACTATACACAATATATATGTGTGTGTATATAGATGCACAGATATAGATATTTATTTTTTTCTAAAACACTTCTGGCTTCTTCCACCGATTTCTACTCTTATCTCTTTCCACCATTTCCCTCTTGCCAAAACCCCCTTAAGGGAGTGAATCATTCTTTCTAACCGTGGTAACATCCTAATCACAAGGCCCTGAATGTTCCCAGTGTTATGGGAAAATTGCCAAAATAGGATTAGGATGATTAGTTTCATGTTTCCATCCCTCATGTAGCTTTTCTGTTATAAAGATAGCTTAACAAACTATTAAAAGAGATAAATTGTGCAACATATTATAATGACTCTGCTTTCCTGGCTTGACTTTTGTTTATGTTGCATTGATGCATTGTAGCTTCCCTGCTCCTTGATGCTACTGAACTTCCGGAACCTTCTAGGGTAGTGAGGGCTGTGGGAAGTGCTTGATTGCCATCTTGTGGCACCAAATGTTTCTGGCAAGGATCTGTGCAGATTCCATCCTTCCTCAGTAGCAATAGTGTCCTAGATATCCCTTCAATTCCCAGGAAATCCAGTTTTACTTTTTGACCAAAATTTCCAAGTTAGTTTATTTTATGTTAAAAAAACCCAAAAAACCACCATACAGTTGAAGTTCTTGGATGGCCTCCAGCCTTGTTCACCCTCATTATCAGTTAGGATCACAAAGTTGTGATCACTGGGGAAAAAGATAACATGCATTTTAATGACTTCCTCAAGTGTAGGGTACCTGACTTCCCTTGTCATTTATGTGGGCAAGGCAAAAGAAACCTTACATACACATTCAGAAATTTATTATTTAGTGTCACAGAGCTAGCAAAATCTGTTCAATCAATCCAGGTGAAATGAATATGAACATCTTAAACCAAGGAATTATTGCTAATTCCTATTAATGAAGAAGATAATTTCACATATACAAACTTTCTGTCATCTACTTGTTTCTTTTGTGTTATGCTTGTCCCATCTGTACCCCTGGAGGTCCAAAGGCCGCCTTGGTGTAGGAGAAGTCTACTTCTCTGAAAAAAGATGGATATGTGGTTATACTAAGTTTTCAGTGTCTTATGTTCCTTGCTAGGAAGAAAACACTGTTGATGGTGACATTTTCTTTGTCTTTGCTCTTAATTTCACTTAGGTTTATTTTTCTTAGTTTGCTGCCGCTATCCACTGATCGTTTTTTGGCCAGCAATTCCACATTGTCTCCAAGTTTTACCGCAAGTCTTTTACATCTCCTGGAATCATGCCATGTGCTTTCTTCGTTACCCTTAGACCCAATATTATCTAGTTTACAAGGTTGCATTCCTGTAGTGAACACAGTTTGGCCACTGGCATCAGTGTCTGGATTTTCAAGGCCTTTGCACTCATCATTTGCTTGTACTTTTGGGGTCCCTTAGACAATCCTGCTTTTGACAACAATCTTCAAGAGATGCCTTGCTGATAAAATTACTGATGTTGTATTAACACAACCTAGTTGTGCATGTCCTGGTTCTCGGGTCACTGAGCTCTAAATAACCATCTCCCAGCAGACAGGTGCACAGACAATGGTTTGGTAACCAGTTCTTATGAGAACCTATTGTGGCATATCACTAGCACGTTATCAAGATTACAGTGTCACAGTCTTGCTGATTAGTCAGCAGCCGTATTTATAATCTTGTGATGTGATAGGAGATGAACAGGTCAATCAAAGAGGTTGGTCGGGTACATATTTGGATGAAAGTCTTCCAAAAAAAGAATATGTATAAATCTTTTCACTATTTCGGATGAATTTTTAAGATTTTTCTTTGATCATTAGATCTCACTGCTCACTTTGCCAGTCTGCCTGCAAAAGCAGTGAAGGAGCTGATTCCCAAAGCCTAAAGGTAGCTGTCAGTTATGAGCATAAGTGATGGGGCAGCTGGAGCTCTGCAACAGGACACTGGGTGGCACAGCAGCCACAATAGCTCTGTCCCACAGCTGTAGAGGCTCTAAGATCCTCTAATAAATTTAAAGTGCTAAAACAAAATAAACTGCTCTTGCCTTCTGCTTTGGACATGCAAACTGTATCCCACTTCTGATTTGTGTGAGGCACAAGGTATTAGTTTTGACTTCTGAAGCTCTTTTTTATCTGTCCCTTCTGTAACCAGCACTGCTCATTCACTAGCAAGATGAGATTCCTGCTGGTCATTAGAACCCATTACTCAAGTATAAATTTTTATGCCAATCTGGAAGGAGTCCCCAGAATAAATCATTATTCTTCCTCAAATACTCCTGAAAACTGAGGTTCTGCAGGGAGTCCAAAAGTTGTCAGGGTTATAGGATGGCTGATTGAGGCTCCTGGCTGTTAAGTGTATGATTTAGTCTCACTATGAGATTCCCAGTTGCATTTTCCTTGTTTCTCTATATTTATGGTACCATTTTTAGTCTCTTATCTTGTACTTAGCTTAAAAGCTTTTGGTAGCTGAGACTGTTAATTATCTTATGTTTTCACACTATGTACTGATTTAATAACTCAGATCTCTATGTGTTGCTGTCAAGTGTATCTGAAAAGTTATTTAAGTATGCTAAAGAAGACCTTGGATTAGAACCTCTTTCTTTCCTTGTATAGATGTTACTTTTTAGAGTAGTATTTAAAGTTTCTTTCAGACTGGGAACTAGGAAAGGGTTTAACTCTTTCTGTGCTGGACCACCATAGCATGGCACATTTATGTTATGTTATGTTATGTTGTGTTTAACTGCACTTTGTGCGTTAAATTTTCTGGTGGCAGCAACCAAGAGTAGATTAGACTGGATTCACAGTGGCAGGACTTGAATGGTGTTCACTGTAAATGTCTGGATAACCTGGTGACTGAAAGGGTACATTTCCCAGCTCTCAGTAGCTGTGACATCCAGTACTCTATTTAAAAAATATACAAATGGAGAAGTACTTCTCAACGTGTATCCTCTTAATCTCTGCTGTATTTGAAAGAGCCAT
Organism: Hirundo rustica; assembly: GCF_015227805.2. NCBI lineage: Eukaryota > Metazoa > Chordata > Aves > Passeriformes > Hirundinidae > Hirundo > Hirundo rustica. The sequence goes on along the minus strand of NC_053458.1, from coordinate 13,991,864 downwards.
TTCTATAAAGTCTGTTACAATAGGTGTGTTCCCAGTGAACCTCAACATTCCTGAGTCTTCTGTGTCTCATTTTTTTTTTCAGATTAATCGTGCCCCAAGCTTTGGAACGGATCAAAAGATAGACTATGATGTAAAAAAAGGTGTTCTGCTAAATGCATTAAAGCTTCTCAACATACGGTACCTTGTCCTCTTTTCTTCAGTCCGGCTCTATTTCTGTTGCTTTGATTTTTATTTTTTTTTAATTTGAATTGCACTCCGAGAAAATGAAAAACCTTTTTTCCACCTTCATAATTTCAAAATGTAAATGTTTCCCTTGCTGTAAGTTTTGCAATAGAAATTAATCTGAATTTAATTTTTCTTCATGCATAGGTGCTTGCAAAAAATGAATGGTAGTAGTAATTTTTGTACTTCTTTTTAAAATTTTTTCAACCCCATCTTGAAGTTGGCATATGTATGCAGTCATGGGGTATGTGGCTGGAAAGGAAATTGGTTTGAGTGGTAGTGTCATGTTCAGTCAAAAGCCAAAAAGCCATACCCCTCTAGAGGAAAACTTTGTAGCTGAGATAATTTGAAAAGAATCTACACCTCAGGAAAATACATACAACCACGTTAGTATGTTATATTATAGCACAGAGTCAATTCAGTATCCCTTAAAGGGTGAAGAAATTATAGCCATGAAAGTTAATGTTAAAAAAACCCCAACCCTTAATGAATGTTTCAATTATACTTTTATATGATAAGCACACAACTGACTGGAAAATACAGATTATATACTTGATATGAAAGTGCATCTCATTTTGGCTGCATTTAATTGGCATTTCTTAATATCATCTGTGTTTCAGGACAAGTGATAAAAGGAGAAATTTAGCCCAACAGAAGGCTGAGGCTCAAAAAAGACTGTATGGCCAAGGGCCAGTGAAAAAACTGTTGCCAGGTTCCTCAGACTGGGAGAAGCAGCGCCACACACTGGAAAGGAGGAAACAAGAACTGGTAGGAAGGGAAAAAGAGTGCTGTTTCTGGCTCATGGTTTATACTCTCTTTTGTTTTAATTGTCTTACTTTCTTGATTTGTAGAAGGAAAGACTTGCACAAGTACGTAAACAGATTTCCAAAGAGGAACATGAAAATAAACACATGGGGAACTACAGGTGAATGTTTTTGACTGTATTAGTAGGAAGTATTCAGTATATTCTTTAGGAACAGTGGAAACAAGTATTTGTGATGGATGATAATTTTCTGCCAAGAATGTGTAGGCATTTATAGAAAATATATACGTGTATATTTGGTATCTTTTTTCAGATGTTTCTTTTCCTGATTCCATTTTTTTCATGCACTTAGGAATATGACATCACAAGCGATGTTTGTGCAAGATTTGTTTGAAAGATATGACTGTCCACATTCAGTGTACCAAGAATCATGATTGTTGTTATGGACGTATTCTCTAATCACATATGATCATTCTTAGTGGCAGGGGATGCAATATGATTATTCCCCTGTAAAAATGTAGTATTTGAATTGTATCTCTGAGGCTTGCCAAAATTTCAGAAACTTTATGGGTGCTTGCCATTTTGAATAGTGTAACATTTGAAATACTTTATTTGTATTTTTGCACTTTGATTCTGGATCTTGGTAGGCTGAAATGTAAGTACCTTCAGATTCCTTGGTAAAATATGTTCAAAAGAGAACATTTTATTCTTTTTTAATGAACTTTACATTGTCAGTTATGACAGGCATTGACTAGAAAACAAACATTTTGTTTTGTGATGTTTTTATTATTATTTTTTTATATTTGCTTCATTGAGAAGTGAAAGCATGGCCTAGGAATAGTGGGTGAAAGGGAGGAGAGTATGGTTAGCAAGAGATGATGGGAATATTTTCCCAGTTTATAACATTCATCCAAGGTGTGAGAGGTCTGAGTTGACATATTTCATCGTGAACTAGTCAGAATGCCTTTATTGCTGTTCTTTATTGCTGCCATTTTTTTTTTTTTGAGCAGATGTTCTGTGATTCCCAGTAAAATTCTCATTTAAACAGATAGATGTTTCTGTGAAATTCGCATTTTTGATGACTTAACATTTTGCTTACAAAGAGTCTTTCTTTGTAACTTTTAATTACATATTTTCTTGATGTGTGGAGCTCAACTAGTAAGAAAAAAAACCCCCTCTAGATGTACAAGGAAGTGATGAAGTGGTTATTTTCATGCTGCTAAAAGAAAGAGAAACACTATGATGCTTTAACCGATTTTTCTTTTTGCTAACTAAAACGTCTAGCTTATTAACTAATCACATTTTAAGTTGCTTATTCAGTTCTTGACTGAAAATTGGACACATGTTCTCTTTATTTAGCTTTTGGGTTAATGTAAATCAGTAAAAACACAGGTTTTTTTCTCCTCAGGAAAAAGTAAAGTGTCACTTCATGAGGAATGTGCACTTGTAAAAAGGCAGAACAGCTTTGTGTTTTCTTATTACCATGTCTTTGAGAAAAGGCTGAAGGATCAGCAGAACATGAGAAGGAAAGTAATTTTGGCTAGAGAAGAAGAGGAATTTTATCAGAGCATTATGCAGTATTTTCTCCATGTGCTGTTCCTCTGTAGAGCAGGACTAGCTTGTGTCAGACGTCAACATAGAATCATGGAGGTTTTGGATGCTGGTATTGCTCAATGGATTAATATTGCACTCTGAATAAAAATCCAGAGAAACCTCAGTCAAACTCAGGAGGTTTGGATTTAATCTGTGGATATCAGCTCAGCAATTGGCTTAGTACATGTCTGTCTGCAAGCCCAGCAGGCTCCAGTAGGAGTCTAGGGGCAGCTGAAGTAGGAGCTACACTTCTGAGCTCTTGTGAAATCATGAGGAATTGGAAAGGATGTACATGGCTCTGAAATAGCTGCAGTCTATTTCTAAGTACATGAAGAATATTACCCTTTCTTTTAAGCATTCTTCTATGGCGCTTTTTCTGAAGTAGAATCAACACCATTAAAAGGTATTGACTGAATCTAAATTAGAATGTAAATCTCCTTTAGGTGTTTAATGCAAGCTGGAAACATCTTCATTTTTTTCTAGAACTGCCCTGAGACTAACGGTATCAAATCATCCTTTTTTTCATTGTGACAAAATCCTCATGACAGATACCTTCTCAAGGAGAAAATGTCTGAAAAGGAAGAACAAGAAAAAAAAGAAAATTGTAAAAAGTTCAGAAAAGACTCACAAATACATAAAAGTCACATGATGTCATGCACTGTATAAATGGTGTCCATGACTTGCACAGGGCAGGCAAAATTAACTTATGGATTACTCCTTACAAAACATTAAAAATCCATCTTAGCCGTATTTCTGGCTGTGTTTCAGATATTCATGACAGATGGGTTGAAGTAGTTTTCTTCAAAGCCCATTGCTGCTTGATGAACATGAATAAATCACCAAGTCCTGCTTCTGATATTGTCATAATCTCCTTACCTATGATTTTAGAGAACAATGGCATAGCTGCTCTAATGGAAAATAAGTCACCATATATAGCCATGTACCATTTTATTTATTTATTTATTTATTTATTTATTTATTTATTTATATATATATATATATTTTTTTTTTTTTTTTTTTTTTTTTTTTTTTTTTTTTTTTTTTTTTTTTTTTTTTTTTTTTTTCCTTTCTTTCTTATAGCACCTATTTCTTCCTGTTAATTTTTTGGAGGATTTAGCATTCAAGTGCAGTGCATACTCAATCTTTAATTCATATCCTGCCCACGAGATCAAAGCTATTCAGATTTTCACTGTTTTGTGTCCTTTGATTGCTAATACAAATTATCTTGTGGCTCTGAATTTGACATACAATATTTTGTTACTATTTCATTAATCATTCACACCTGTATGCACCACTCACACCCACTGAAATTTTGAGCACTGCAAAACTGGATTTTGGTGTACCTCTGGAATGACCTACATGGTATTTCTTTTGAGTGACTAATTGCTGGTTTAAACATGAATGTGTTCACTGAATTAAAAGTAGATTTAGAGAGCAAAGTTCACAGTTTATGTGTTATGATTTGATATAATTATTATAGAAGGGATGTGTACATGTTAAAAAAGAGATTGTGTATTAGTGACGTTACTTTTGTGTGGTGAATATCTCAGCTTCTATCTTAAACTCTTATTTTTTTTCCTTTTTCAGGCGAATTTACCCTCCTGATGATAAGTCATTACTTGAAAAGTATGAGAGCTTGCTAGCCACTGCTTTCCAGACGTTTCTTGCTGGAAGAGCAGCTTCACTTCAGCGGGAAATGAATAACCCCTTAAAAAGAATGAAGGTACTGAAGTACAGCGGGTACTGGCTTTAGGAGTTCCTATCTTTGAATTCATGACCTCATGGATTAGTTTCACTATAATCATGTATGATGGCTAATAAATAGCATTTGATAATGTTCCATGATCTTATTATTATTCTTTGTGCAGCTTGTGGGCCAGATCCTTGAATCTGGATGAACTGCAGTGGACCCAGGGTGGAGACAGGCTAGATGGCTTTAAGCTACTTTGCCATATCCCTGATCCTCAGCCTTACCCCTGGCCAAACCAAAGGTTGGCAGAAACTGCTTTTGAGCTGGTAATTGCCTCCTTCTTCCTCCAGTAATGTTCCCAGCCTATTCATCCACTTGTATGGACTGGAACAAGAGATATCCTAAAACCAGCTCCACTAGTTTAAGGATGTAAGGCATCCAAAGTTGTACCTGATTTGCCTACTAATTTAGTCAGAGACAGTAGGAAAACAGCTGTATTTATAACCAGCTAACATGATGTAACTTGAAATCTGAGAAATAATTTTGCGTCTTTGTAGCGGGCATCATCCAGCAGTTTTACAGAAATCTTTGTTCAATCTTTCTTCAGACTTTTATTTTTAATAACTGTTAAGACTTGATTTTAACCCTCAATTTCATGTTGCTTGCAAGGAGAGATGCATGCATGAGAAGAAATATTTCTATTTCCTCCTGTGGAGGAATTCATAGTCCTATTTCAGGAATTAGTAATCAGAGTAATTTCAAATTTATACCACTTTCTACTTGAATTTTTTAACAACAGGTTATGTTCTGCTTTGAATTAATAATAATGAAATGCCCATTTCTAGGAGGAGGACATTTTGGATCTCCTGGAGCAGTGTGAAATAGATGATGAAAAGCTAATGGGAAAATGCACCAGGCAGCGAGGACCTAAGGTATTTGACTTTAGATACCATTTTTTTATTTCACTCCATAGACAGGTTTTCTGAGTATTTTAAGTGGAGAATTTAGTTGGCTGATCCTGCTGGAAGTTTTCTTCCTCAGACTGCCATTAACCTTTCTTATTTTTTTTTTTTTTTTTAAGCATAATAGAGGCACCACTACCATTTGTCTAACTAAATTCCATTAAATTTTTAAGGAGATACCTCTTTCCCTCCCTAAACCATTTGGACGAATTGCTATGCATAGCAACAACTGCTGTATGAGAGATTGATTTCAGTGTGTGAAGGGATTATTATATCAATAGTGGATTTCAAAAGAATGCTTTCATCTCTAATTGATTAGTGCCAAAATTAGAATTTTTGAGATCATGGGATAAAAGGCATTATGGAAAGTCAAAGAATTAATTATAATTTTGATATATCTGTAGCTTGCTCCCTTGTTAGGAAGGTTGTACAGTGTATCTTGGAATCCATTTTGTATCCAAAATCTGCTTTTAATGTGAATTTATATTATTTTTAGATAAATGCTTTCTGCTTGTGTGCATAGTTCATGTGAGACTTTGCCTTAAATAAACTGCATATCTCTAAGCCAGAAAAGATAAATAGTGTTGGCTTGGCTAGAATAAGTATGTTTTTTATGTCCTGTAAACATTTTAGGTCAAGTCTGCTTAGAAGAGCCTACGCCTCTGTTCTGAGCTTTGATGGATTTGTTTATGGATGCATGTAAATTTCTTTACAGTGTTTTATGTTTCTGATGAGATGGTGTACAAATCTATGGAAAGCTGTACAAAATGAAAGCTGACAATTGTTCTGAGCTTGAAGAGGTACTTTAAATATGTGCAAGAATCCAAAGAGCTACATCTTATTACAGGCATGCATTCTGGAAAGAGGATCTACATGCCCAATCTGGTATTAAGATAGATTTGCAGGGACCTCATTAAAATATGAGGATTTTGTGAGCTTGTGCTCTAACAGCAGTGGCTTCATTTAAACAAGAGAAAAAAACCCAGTCCACCCTAGCAGTACACTCAGTGCATGCTATTACAGAGATTCTTTTCCTTGAAATTTTGTTTTCAGTTCTTTAACATGGGGTCAATTATTCAAGTTTAACATCATGTCAGTCACATTTTTCCCTTTTCCCAGAAACCTGTCTTTTCCTAGCAACCCTTAGAGAGCATCTGTCTCGTTGCCTGTACGCACACTGACTTTTTCTACCTCTACACTCCTTGCTCACAAGGCATTCCCAGGCTGGAGGCTGTAACATTTAATTAAACATTAATAGGGTACTAAGCCCAAATTGAGAAAACTCTCTCAATTAGTTTTAAGATGAATTTTGATTAATTTATGAGTAAGACTATATGCCGTGGTCTTCTTTTTTAGCAGGCAAATGGATTGTGTGGCTTACAGCTACCTTACTGGTACAATATTGTTTGCACTTAGAAAAAAATGCTTATGACCAAAATTTCCTTTTTTCCCCCCTAAAATTGTTGAAATCAAAACAGAAAACAATGAAACTAGTTTATCCAGGGAGACTGTTTCTTTTCTTTGCACTGTGCACCCTTCATGATAGGCAGGATTCTTATTCCTGCATTGTTTTTACGGTCCTGATATATTTCACAATCATTTAAACCTTGCCTCCAGTGAAGCCATGTAACCAGAGATTTTCCTGATTTCATAATGTCCTGTGTGCCCCCTTTGAAATACAGATGCCCATGCAGATGGTCCTGGTATCTTTTTCCAAAATAGCATCACCTTTTCCCTGTAAGGGTTAAGTTGCATGTGGCCAATTATACACATTTAACTGGCCACCTCTTCAGAAAGAGGCTGCTATGAGATATGGAACATCTAAACATATATCTATACAGAAATTTGGTGAAAGAGGGAGGCAGTAGAAAGTACTATTGCCTGCCAATCTGCCAGTAAGATAATAATAATCCAGCTGTAACCTCATCTTGTAACCATAAAATCCTACAAATAAAGAACTATTTGCCTATGTAGGATCTATTAGAAATAAAACCCAACAAAACAAGCACGGGACGGGTACTTTTCATGTCATGTAACCCAGTATTAAAGGTTCTTTGAGAAGGTCAGGAAGTCTGTCCCCCCATTAAATTCAGTGCCTCCCCTGCTGGCAGAAGGTACTCTTAGTCAGATGCCTTGTCTAGGGTTGCACTCTTCCTTGAAAAAAACCCAACAGTCAGAACTCAGAAAACTAACAAAACAACTGGAACAGTTAGGAAAGAGAGGTGTCTTCCTCCTCATGCTCCTCCATAGATAGAAACATGCATAAACATCTACATTTCCACATACATCTCTATACATAGGAGAGGTTGAGGGCTGTATATGTATAAATAAATACAAGCTTTGTGTGTAACAATCATTCCGTATTTGTTAGGAATTTCAGCCTTATTTTTATTTGAATGTGATTCAGCATAGGAAAAAAAAATAAATCAAGAATTTCACCGAATGAAGGCATTTTTTTCCCTGCACTTAAAATATCACTGAGTTTTGCATCGCTGGAGAAGTGCATTCTGGAAATATCCAGATTATTTATAGCCTCTAGAGGGCTCCTGACACCTACACACTGTCAGGGTTACCCATGCGTGCTGGACAGTGGACTAAGGAACCAAAATAACAGATACTGTAGAGAAAATGAGAAATCAATTTTAATTTTAATTCTTTTGGCATAAGATCAAATGAGTTTAATCACAGAGAAATTGGGTTAGCATAGGGGTAAAATCAAGGTGATTAGATGTTCTAGGCAATCAGATATGTCTTTAAAAGATCAGTTTATACCCAGATTCAGCTATCATTTGTCGTTATTGTTTTTTGTAATTTCTTTGAACTTTCTTTTTTTTTTTCTTCTTTGTTAATTGATATTGTTTACTGTAGAATGTGTGAGTAACATGTATATGGTCAGTGGAATAAGATCTATTTTAAAAGGCCCTGTGAGCTGTGATTGAAAATGTTTGTTATAACTTGTGTAACTCCTCAGGAATGTCTGATCAATATGTCTCCATCATACACAGCATTTCATGATAAGAAGACCTATTTTTAATAAAGTGGTATGTGTCAAGGCACGTTACTTTAATCCCTTTGGCAGACAGATACATATCAACCTTTTCTTTGTGTAACAGCAATTGTCAGGGCTCTCCTCAATGCAATATTCTTCTCTAACTTCTCCTTATCTGGTCTAACAGCTTGGGATGGCACAAACACACTATTAGTTAGTGGCAGAAATCCATTCCCTTCCTTGTCTGGAATAGAAGTTTAGGTAGGATCTATTTAGTTATAAAGTGTATCTTGAAGCAACAGGAGGTTTTGGGGCTTTTTCCTGTTACCCTCATAATAAATCTAGGTGCATTACATTATGCTAAGATGTTAGGAAAATTTAAATTCTTCCTGAGACTTCTTTTTTATTTTGACTCAAATTATATCCAGAAATTATGATTTTAATTTTTTTTTTTTTTAATCTGGGCTTTAATTGCAACCCATTAGGTAGATGAGGCCATCAGCACAGCTTCTTATAGCTGAGAGTGTGTAAGAAAAAAAGCGTGTAGGAGAAAAAGGTGACCACATAACCCTACTAAGGAGAGCAGATGTAATGAAAGTTACTGCATTTTTTGTGTCTGACTGATGGTAGATGGAAGATGTAATATTTTCAGTTGTATTTTGTATTCTTGGATCAGTTTCTCTGTCTCCACCTTTATGGTTTTTGTCTTGCAGTATCCTTGGTAATAGCACTGGATTAATTAGCTAATGACATTGAATCCCATGTACATATAAGGCACCAAGACCCCCCAGCACAGCTTGCTATGTATTGTTTGTTTTCTGCTCTCTGCAGGATGTGGATTAATCACTTTCTTTGTAGAAGTAAAACAGCCAAAGTTCCCTGATGTACATGTTGATCATTGTTAAGCTGTAGCTTCAGTTACTGCAAATACCAGTGAGGAACCTGAACTGATTGTAAATGGTATTCTGTATCAATTGATTTGTGATTTCAAACCATAATTCAATATGTTTGGTAGTGGGATTCATACTTAAAGTGATTCCCCCTGCCCCCTTACTCTATTATGCCACTCTTCATGTGAAAAAAATTAGAATTACAGTGGAATGAATTTAATGAAATATTTAAGCAATTATTCTAAAATTTAGGACAAACTTCCAATCTAATTTGGGAGGGTTTATACCTATGCAAATACTGCCTGAACCTGCCTGAATCAGGGATCTAGTGTGATAGCCAGCTGTTTCTTTGGGATTCAACTTCTTGGGTGTTTTTTTCTTTTTTAGCCCTTGTGTTCAATGCCAGAAAGTGCACATTCTGTAAGGAAACCTAAGAACTACAGCAGTGACAGTAGCTGTGATAGTGGCAGCAGTGTGTCAGAATCGGGAGAAGAAACTGAAAAGGAAGATCACAATGAAAAAAAAGAGAAAAAAGTTTCATATGATCTTGAAGAAAATAAATACAAATCTTTGGAACGATCAGGTAAGTTAAATGGTCACTTTTCCAAGGAAGTATGGCATTGATGATGAATTCTCTTAAATTCTTCAGTCTTTTAGAATGTGTCAACTTTGTATCTCAGGGTTAAGACCTGGTTTGCTTGCTTCAGTTCCTTTAAAATGTTTTATATTTTAATAAATATACCATATTATTTTTTGCTTTAGTGGTGTATTATCTCAAAAAATTTTATAAAGTAGTTGCATATGTATCATGCTGCTTCTAAAATTTTATTTTTCATAGCAGCATTTATTTAGCTGAAAACTGAATTAAGAAATGGTGTAACTATGCTGTAGCAAATACTGAAGATACTGGATCTGCAAATGTGGGATCCATTGAGCAGATTTTCTCTCCTGTTTCCATATCCTTTTAGTCAGAAAACCACACACAGAAGTCACGCACATTTTGACCTAAAGAGCACATGCCCTCTCTCATAAATCTCATGTGTGTTATACTGGATTGGAGTCTGCCTGATTAAAGCTGAATATGAGGAAGAAATAAATGTTCCTATAAGTATGTAAATTATGTATTATTGGGATCTGACACAACTTCTACATATATAATTGTTTGTCAACACACATTGTAGTACATCTGTGCATACATTGATCATATGCGTTTAGTTACAAAGACTGAAAAATGGGTGAAAATAATCGGTGATAACATCATTCATTTGATCTGTCTGCAGGTAGAATGAACTGCAAACCTTCAAATAAAAACGTAAAGTCTCCATCGTATTCATCCCCCACATCATCTGCAGGTCCAATAAGGCGTTCTGTCAGCTGCCCTCGTTCCATATCAGTACTCACTATGCAGTCCCAGGGAGCTGAGCAGCGTCCCTTTTCAGCCAAAGCATCTCTCCAAATGCAGCGAGCATCCTCAGTGAACAGGTCTCACTCTTTAAGTCGTAGCCCTTCTTCAGCCAGATTCTCTCAGACAGCCACCTTGGGAACTATGAACTCTTCAGGGGTGAGTTAACGCAGCAGTTGTGTTCAAATTGTGTTCCAATTTTCTCAAAAACTCAATAAATACATCAGTAATTTTTGCAACATCAGAAAACTCGAGTTTATTGTAGTCAAGATTATTTTGATAGACACTTGAGCATGTAAGATCTCTAGACCTGTATGTGCTATGGGATGAGTGCCAGCTGTGATGTCTTGGTGTTTGTGGTGCAGCAATGCAGATGTTACATTTTGTAGAAATGGAGATCTTAAGAGAATGGGAAACCTTCACTTTGTGAATGGGAAACCTTCACTCCTAAATAGGCTTTTGAAGATAGAAAGGATCATTTCCTCTCTTAAAAAGTTTCTGTGATTTGTTTGGGGGCTGCTGGTTCTGATGTAAGGCTGTACCTACCTTCCAAATCTTTACAGTAACAAGAATACATCCAGATTCAAACCCAGTGTATAATCCAAGGGTAACTACATTGTGCCAGAATAAAGCATTAGTAAGTTTTTGTATGGCTGTCCATTGTAGAAGAATATTAATTTTCGACCTACTGGACCTCTTTTGCATATGCTATACCACTGCAGTAGAGCTCTACTTTCGAAGTGAATAACTGAAAAATTTTATAGTGCTTGTGTTCTTTAGGATTCGCCACTAGAGTAACTGACTCAGAAGCCATTCTGCTTTTTAAAGAAGTGTCTTTCATTTGAACCCTCTCCTTGAGACAGACAAGCAACTGGCCCAAATAATTAATAGATCAGATTCAACTCTTTTAATTATTTGAATTTGTGTGATTAGTTGTACTTTCACAATGTACTTCTGGATCACGTACATTTTTTCATTTTATTAGCAGATTGTCATCCCTTTTGGCATTCCTTCACAGCCCAGGCATTTCTTCTTTTGTGTTGGCATGATGGAATCCATGTTCACTTATCACCAGACAATGTTTGCAGGGATCAATCCCCAGCCTGATTGAGGACTGCATTGCCTGCTGGTGCCAGAGCATTTCCATTCGTGCTTTGATGCCTGACCTATATATTTCATCACCCAAATAATTTGTGCGGAGATGGGGCAAAACATATTGGCACTTTTAACCCGTATTTGCTGCCTCTCTGTATTGTGGTGAGCTTTGATTGTGAGAAATCCTTTTGTAATGCTAATTAACTTGCTTCATAGTATTTACTATCTCTAATCATCATTTTTATCCAGTAGAACGCTCATTGTCTGTTTTGCCTCTGAGGCTTTGTCTAAATGATGAAAAAGGATCCTTTTAAAATTGTGTGCTGACATCTTGTGAAATACTCCTTAACATGGTTTTCCATCTTTAAAAGTCAGCTAATAGAATTGGAAAGACATTAAGATTGTGTCTTCACAACAACATGTTAAAGGTATTTTTTATCGCATTAGCTATCTCAAGTTTAAAAAGTGGCCTTTTATCATCACGATGTACTCTCGGAGTTTAATGAGACAGTGCTAATATGGATTTTTCTATTCACATTAACTTTATATCAGATACAAATTACTGAAAGATTAAAAGCAGTCTCTTACCATCTGATGTTAAAAATGGGCTACTCACTTAAATTAACATTAGTAAGAAAGCATACTCTCTTTTTCATTGAGAAATCTCCACTACAGAAATGATCTTGATGTGCAGAACAATTACTTTGGGTGACAGAGCTTAGGTCATGCTTCCTAAAAATGATGTGAATAAAATTACTTACAGAACGGATAAGAACTACTTATAATTTAGCACTGTATTCTGAATGGAACTTTCTTCATAATTATTTTTGCAACTAAGAATAATATAATATATATTACTGGTAGAATAACATTAAAATTGATAAACTGTGACTTACTAAGAAGAAATCATTTGTGCATGATAAAGTGTTAGTTTATCTATCCTCTGGGCAAGAAAAGAGCAGTACACTGCGATTTTTGGAGTCTGCTGACATCCAAATGTTCTAAATGTAAGGAAACAAAATCTAAAATAAATAATTTACAGTTGGGAATTACAGACATATTCTTATAAGAGTTATAAACAAAAATGAATTTGAAAATATTTGCTATCTTATTATTTCAGCCACATTAACATGTATCAAGTACCAAAGTATTTTTTTGTGCTTGAAAATATTTATCACTCACTTAAATAAAACTATCCTTAAGTTTTGTAGTTGTTACAGGATACAAAGATTAGAAGCGCCTAAAAATTTTGAATTTCCCTCTTGAAAAATGTTAAAATTAAACTGCCTTGATCTTGCAAATGTGAAAATGCAAAAGCATGTGAAAGTAAAGAAAGAAAGATCAGAAACACTTCTAACTGTGTGTTGTGTTTTAAAGAAGAGCCCCAAATCCTCCAGAGATGGTCCTCTGCAGACACTGCAGGGGCTCAGATCAGTGTTGGTGTAAAAAGCACCGGTACTTTAAACAGAACTCTGGACAACTGAAGGCACTGTCAGACCCCTTACTGACTCAAGCAGGAGAAAAGTGTCCTTTTTAATGCCTCCTGAAATCTTGGCCCTGTGATATATTGCCAATTTATGTTAAATTGTTGAAGTGAGGAACTGAAAGGATGCTTTTGATGACTAATAATATTTTCTTTATGTTGAATTTAAATTCAAAGTCTGTTATCTCAAATTCAAATTTATCCTTTAAATTTTGGTCACCATAAATATGGAACACGTTTGTTCTGTTTCAAACAAACTTAGATTTAAACTGTTTTTCTTGGATTTCTTGACAACTCTAAGTAATAGTGATGCATTAATGTATGTGATCTATATTAGTTCTGTATTAGATAATACATCTGTGTACTTTAATAATATATTTTGTCACTCTAGATTTTTTTTGTCAAGAAAACATCTTTGTAATGTGATTTAATGGAATGCTTGAAATTTTATCATCTCCTTCATGCTGGCTTTTAGAGTGAGTCTTTGCTGCAACAGAAAACAAAAGAGCAAGAAGTTGCTTTGACAAAAGAGACTCTTCTCCTTATCAATGACTTGAGAGTCAAGTTCCCAGGAAAAACAAATGAAGAATCCGAATTAATTATAGAAGATGTAAGTATCTATAAAAAAGAAAGAACAGGCTAGACACTGTTTAGGCTACTGAAATGAAGGAAAGTAAAAAGCTCAATCTATGATTCATTAGCTCCTGTGGCCCTAAAACTTCCAGTACTCAGGATAACTCAAAAGAATTTGAAAGCTTGGAGCTTTGCATGCTTTCTGACCTTAAAAGAGCAGCACTGAAAACATTCCTATGTCCTTATAAAATATATGAGAAATAATCAGGAGGGTTAGGAAAATTCAGTTTTTCATTGTAGAGAAAGTTCAAACTTTTAAGTAAGCCAAGAAGAATGTTACAGTTCATATTTCATCTGATATTGTTAAAACAGATCCTGACCTGTTTAACTTGCTCTCAAGCTGGCATACTGGAGAACTCAGAACGGTATGCTGCAGGCAGAATAGAGGTTTGAGGGTCATAAAGAACACCACTCATGTGCTTTTTGGCTCTTGTAATCTACCAAATTAGCCTTTCTCACGTCTAATGTTGTCCTGAGCCTTGTAGTTTGGTATCAAAGACATGTGAAACAATGTCAAACTAATGGTCAATTAAACCCCATTACTTAGTATTAATATATATAAGCAGAAATTCTATGCTGTCTAAACACCTTGTAAATATTTAATGGAAAGGAGCTAACAGGATGGAAAAGAAAAAAAATAAAGATAGATGTTCTCTTCTCAGTTTAGAAGAAAAATGAAAGGATTCAAATTGACACCTGTGCTCTGATGCAGTGAGCACAGTCTCTGATGTGTTAAATTCATCTGATTTATTATCTGTCCAGAAATGTCCTGAGCTCTGTGAGCTTCCAGAATGTTGATTATGTTTCTAGTAATCTCTGCAGCTACATTGGAGTGGAAAGGAATTCTATAATGATGGTTGATTTGGTGATGGGGGAAGATAGGATTCACACCCAGCAGATTGGACTCCTCAGAAGCAGAACTGAAATGCTTCTTTGAATGTTGTCCCTGATGCCCTGAGTGTGTGCAGTTCTGTACCAGGGGTTGTGAGGGCTCCATCTGGCCATGCTTCCTCACTCAGCACCAGCCTGGGGAGCCCCGCACCTTCCTGTGGCAGAACTCTTTTAAAATTCACCTGGCCGTAGCCAGGTCTTGATGGGAAATAGTTCATGGAGGAAAACAACTGCTGGTAAGACAGGACTTGTTGAAGGTTTGGAGAAGAGTAGAATGATAAAAAAAGGAGAATAAAAATGCATGTTTGCAGCTTGAGCTATTTTGTCAGCACTTAGATTTTTGTGGAAGGAGAGTGTTGCAGTTCAAATATGATTATTTATAGAAAAGATGATTTCCAGGTATGTCTAATGTCTGATATGCAGGAAAACCCCTCACTATTTAAACAGATCAGCAGTTATGCATTATTGAACTTACTACTCTCAAAAAATCTAAGCTGAGTCAGTCAAGACAACTTTCTAACTGCTTTGTAGTGTACGATTGTCAGAGTCAGGTAGAAAAGACGGTAGTATTAAAGTGAAGCATCACACGGATCTTTGCAAATGTTGCCCCACATAAATTTGCAAATATTTTGCTATTTCTTTTAGAGAAAACTTCTCACAGCGGGCTTTAAGATGCCCATATTTTTAAGGGTTAGGAGTGCTCATGAATGAAAGACCAGCTTTCAGTTGTTTTAATGTGTATTTTTATCTTGTGTGACCACAGATTATGGATAATTGGAAGTATCATAAAACAAAAGTGTCATCCTTTTGGTTGGTAAAACTGGATTCAGCAAAGCAACGAAAAGTAAGTGACATATTTCATTTTCAGAAGGTCGTCTAAAGTAGATGCATAGCAGTGTTTCTACTCATGTTTAGCAGTAGCTGGAAGTGACTCGAGATGCCAAAATACTGGCTGTTGGTACTAACATAGATATGCATTAATTCTACCATAGGACATTAAGTTGCTCCATATTTGAAGAAGCATGATTGTTCTGGATTATAATTTAAAAATCAATTTCTCAAAAAATTAGTCTACTGAAGAAAAAAGCGAACAAAAGATTAGTTCTTAAATACCTAAGTTCTAGCTAACATTCTTGGAAGGGTATTCACTCAGCAGATTTGATTGATAAGGGCTACACCAGTCAGCAGTTTCAGACCAGGCATATTAAAACTCCATTAGAGGCAGTGATACTGCACTTGGCTGTTCGAGTATTTGACCCACAGTATTAGAATAGATCATGTTGAATAAAAAATGGACCTACCAAGCAAAGAATTTTCTCCTTTAAGCATTATTTCAGAAAGCCTCCAACAGAGGGTGGCTCTGCCCTTTATTTGACTGGCAGTCATGTTAAACCAAGGGCACATGTACAAAGTCAGGATGACAGAGATTGATGTGCCAGGTTGTTACTTGCAAAAAAAATGCACAATCAGAAATGTGGACTTTTTGCTTTTCTTGTGCGGACATCTTTTACAACTTTAGGAGACTTATAATTCCTGAAGCACCAGTGAGCCCTTCATCTTTGCTTGCACTGGAAATGATTTGCCTTTTTTTAAAACTGCTTTTAACCTCAATCCCTTCAAGCAATCAGATAGTTATTCTTAGAAGGGTAGTTTATAAAAACGGATTAACTTTGACAATGACATTGCAGCTGAGGACTGCCAAATGTCTTTTGTTGATTTGAAAGAAGTATGTTTTATATTCCAATGAGGTGGGTGAAGGAGAAATGAGCAAGGAGGAGAATATTTATGCAAGTAAGAAATCTGTCTCAAAGGTACCTTTCTCAGCTTTGTGAAATACAAAACAGAATCTCAGTCCTCTTCACTCTTACTTACTGGGAAATTCTAACACACAAGAAGAAAATACCTGGGCAATGTACTAGATTTCATAACGTTCATCCCTGACAGCTGTATTTGCTTAACAATTATTCAACATGATATAGAAAAATTAAACTTAGACTTATATTCTTAGTGTGTAATATTCTGGCATTACAGCGCGGATACGGGAGGCATTCAGAAGTAAGTTGAGAGAAAACCAATTAAATCAATTCATGTTAAAAAGAAATTTAACCTCTAAGACTTTCAATACAAAGAGACTTTTGTACGGGAGGAGTTATGACTGCTTCATGTTGCATCATTTTACATAATTTCTTTAAAAGTGTTTTGATGATTACCAGAGGGTTTTGAATATGCCCTTTCATAACATCTTGTTCTGTTATACCTCGATAATTTGTTTTGTTAAAGTAAATGAAGTAAATTAAACAGAAAGATGAAGGCAAGCTAGGGAAATTAACTTAGAAAAATGAAGATGTAGGTTTCGTGAAGTTCCAGCCCTTGTGCAATGCCTTGTCTCTTTTCTTAAATGGATGATTTTTTTTGCCATGTTTGCAAATTAAGGACAGTTAATCGGCACATTTCCTGCTCTGGCATATTGGCAATATCAGCACAGTAAAAGCAGCAAGAAAGATTTTTTTCTTTCCAGAGTACCTGGCAGCCTGTGGCTTGCTCCAAGATGTTCAGTTCTTGGTTTTCTTCAACTCCAGGTACTACAGTAAAAGAAAAATCTCTGCACTGGCATTGTTGTTTTTAGCTTATGTCTTTTGGACTTCTGAGAGAGTTGATACAGGGTGGAATTCTTTTTCACACAGGGAGATACTATTAGTCAGTGAGCATTGCAAAGACATGCAGGGCTGATCCTTAGGTGCTTTAGGGACTAAGTTGTTTCAGATGTGTTTGACCACAGATAGCGGCCGTGTGTGTGGGAACGCCTTGGACAGGGGAGACACAAGGAAAAGGGCTTGAGAAGCATGAAGGTTAATGCTGCTAAGGAAGTGTCTGGCAGTCTGGGCCTCTTCTACAGGCATGGGACAGTCCAAAACCTGGGTTTAGCTCCTGCTGTCACTAATGAAGATCAGCACCCTTAGATTTGAATATCCTATTCTTTCTATCTCACTCTTTTGGAGGAGCAGGCCATGGGTGTGGGTTTTACTGCATTTCTGCATTCAGAAAGATTCCCAACAGAGAGAACAGTATTGTATTTGGGGTTATTATGTGCATGGAATTACTGCAAGACCTGTGCATGCAGACTAATCATAGGTCTTCAAAAAGAGTTTAAATAACATTTTTCCATAGTATGGAAAAACCCCGTATTTCATCAAGACTCTCATTATTAGGTATCTATAGATTTTCTGCCCATTAGGCATACTACACAGCTTCCTTGTGCTAGCACAAGCATTTTGTTTATTTAAGATTTGTTTCCTTCATTGTCAGACAATTTATAAACAACAGCTTGTTGTGTAGGACCTAAAAATTGCGATTCCACACCACTCTTCCATACTTTACTATTCTATTAAATCTCTTTCACCTTTTGAGAGCCATGATTCACCATGTGAATCAGTTTGTCTTACATATCCGGAAGTTTCCAGGGAAAGCATTGTACCTTCTGATTTATAAAATCTTATACCTCCATCTGTTTACCATCCACTTAAGCCTGATTGTTCTTTAGGAAGATTCTGATATGCAAAAGAGCAGTGAGAGTGTTTCCTTTAAAGAAAATTTCATGGATTTTACTGACTTTTTTGTTGATAGTTTACGTGCACTGTAGGCTTTTTTTGTAGAACAGATTTTACTCTGCTCAGAGTGTCAATATGGGGCCTAAATACAACTTTGGTCACAAAACTATTCCCAGACTTACTGACAGTACCTAAATAGATACTTTATTTAGTAAAGGAGAAGAGGGAGAGAGAGAAGGGAGAAGGGAGAAGGGAGAAGGGAGAAGGGAGAAGGGAGAAGGAGAGGAAGAGGGAGAGGAGACCCTCTGGAGTCTGATTCTCTCCAGGGATTATGAAAGGAACATAGAGGACTGAGTCAAGAGAATGTCCAGATATTTAAAAGCAGGCACGATGAATCCCACCTTCCTTCCATGCCCCAGTTCAGTGGGCTGTGCAAAGGTGTGTCCAGCACTCTGGTAAGTTGGATGTGCAGCTGTCTAGTACTATACTGAATGCAGTCTTTATGCTCTTGCATTTAAATGTAGTCTGTATGTAATAAATCCGTGGCATGTCTATAAATGTTTCTATTTTCAATATCTTGCTGATTATTTTCTTACCTACTGATTTTGTTACACTGTCTCCTGCCAGGTACACTAATATGGTTTGACCCAGAGTAACACTGAGCTTAAACAGACATTAAATCAAAGGCAGTTTGTAGTTTTTCAGGACATTTTAGTTCTTTATAAAATAGATGCTATTTTACAAGGGAGTGGGAAAAGAAAATATACAATACTTGGGTTAATTAAGTTGCTTCTAGTCTTTATTGTGTCCATTTTGTTTCTTTTTACCCTTTCTGTCATTTAAATGAGCTAGTATTGGAACAGACTGACAGAACAGAAATTAACTTTTTGGTAATAAAAATAAAATACTTTGATTTGGCTTTACCAGATGTTACTAACCAAAAGAACATACAATAAAAGTTAGCTCATGAATGCACAGAAATGAACCCCAGACCTCTGAAGGAATGTATAGGTATGCAGTCACATGTATAGGGATGGCTGTCTGTATGGCGCAGGGCATCAGCCATCAGCTGGGTTCTGGTTTTGCAAAATGTCTTTGATTTACTTGGAATGCTCTTTCCTAGGTTTTGGATATAGTTAGGACAAGTGTCCGTGCAGTTCTACAGCATGTCTGGAAAGCTCCAGACATTGAAAATTTACATCTCTACCGTCTTTTTAACCGTGTATTTAATCGCTTACTTTGGAGCCATGGTCAAGGCCTATGGAACTGTTTTTGTAATTCAGGGTAAGCTGATTTTTCTGTTCTTCTTCATAACTTCACAATTACAATCAATGCTGGTATACTTTGTTGCTCATTTTAATTCACAAGAATGATGTAATACATTGAACTTCTTTTAAAAGCACTGTAAGATACATAGTAGAATTAAACCTAGCAATCAAGGCCAACCTTTTCAGAAATTGAATCAAACATTTAGTAATGTATTTACTTATATAATAATCTAAGGAAAAAAATTAATATTCAAAGTATTTTGGCCTTAAGTCAACTCTTTTACTGCATTGTGCATGATTTTTAAGCCAGACCACTGTGTCAAATGTGGACTTGCTATCAAATCATTGTATCTGTTTGCACTGCAGACACAGGAGAGTTCAGTCACAAGTGCAGCTGACATCTCACACCAGATGCAATGTCACTTCCATGATTTACTAATAAACAGTTCAAATTTCTGTGCTTGATTATGTTCACTGTTTCCCACACTGGTAGAAAGTTAAGTATATGCAGAATATGAAATGTACATGTAAGCAGGTATTTTTGGTTTGGGTAGCAAATGCAGGTTTTCAACAGGGGAGAAAAGATTTGGACCTATAAGTAAGTTCAATAACCTACACTTCAGAATCGACATCCCTGAAATCAAAGGCATTGGTAGAAATATAGATTTGGGCAATTGTATCATGAGTATTAAACAATTCCTCCCACTCACCAATTTATTAATAAAATAAGAATAAAAAAAAATTAAATATGAAATATATTGCATACAAAAAAGGACATTTTGTCTGTTAGTATATAAAATGTCTAAAGAATGGGAGAGGGCTTTGCTAGCTTGCATAAGGTGTTCTAACAGATGTGCTGAAAATTAACTACAACAATTAGTAATCTGCTGGATATTGTATGTACAAAGAAATCAAGTCAATATGTTGTTCACATATAGTCATTTATCATATGTGGAGAACTCACACATTACCCTTGTTAGTTGTTTCCCAAGAAAATGGATAACAAGAAGAAGAGGGATCTAAGAGGTCCAAAAGATCAACAGGTCTTCAACCATCATCTTCTTTACATTTTTTTTTTTTTCTTCATGCTAGCAGAGGTGTGTGAAGTCTTGAGTACAAGCTCAATTCTTTTGTGGTCATAAAATATTATAAGTGGAGCCCTTCTTTGACAAAGATCCAGTTCCTTGTCAGAGGAAAAGATTCTAAAAATACTGTAAAAGTAATATATAAATATCCAGTATGTGTAATACACCGTGTATAATACTCTTGTTCCTGATAATACAGACTTCATGGAAGAAAACAGAAAGGCTGTTTGCACCTCGCCAGTATGTTATTCATTCAGTTACAAGCATATGTCTCACCCTGTAATGCACAACTGAGAACTCCCTACAGCACCTCTGTAGCAGAGAGGCCAGCTTCCCATCACTCTTCCCCAAGAGTTCATTGTGCCATTTTAAAGAACGGACTGGAATAAACAGGGCATGTGTAGAATTTGGAGAAACATGTTGGGAAAAGGGTATTAATGTGCTGATTCAGAAAGAACATTACTATATGAATATACATTAAAGAGTGTAGTATGTTCACTGTTTATAAGATAGATGTCTTGGGAGAAGAGTGGAGCTCATGGCCTTAAGGTTTCCTCTCGCTGGTTAGATCTCTGCTAGGTATGTGCAATTTTAATGAAAAGAAAGAACAAAGAAAATCTCTGTGAAAAAAGGTGATGTAGAGGGTTTCATAAAGGTTCATTTGTTTTACTGTATAATAAACAATTAAAACTAAGAGAAGAAAACTAGAAGAACCAGTTGACTTCAGATGGTTATAAAAAATAACACATAATTGGCCACATTGCACAATCCAGTACAATTTTTGTATCTGGTGAGGAGTCCATGATTTCTTACTAATGTATGGAAGATAAAGTTACAGCATAACCAATTACTTAGGAAACAGAATTCTGATCCCTGTTGATTGCAGTATAATGGAGAATAAACTGAATCTGTCTAACACATGGAGGAGGTTGCACAGGCACATACATATGAAAGGTCATTAAAATTCATGTTTGTGTTTACAGATCTCATCTTTTGTTGTTAGGGTAACTATATAGCTCCAGTTCATAGTCAGTCATGGCTGCAGCAGGCTGTATATTAATTGTCACTGAAGAGATGCCTCTTAACTGGGAAAAAGTTAGCACAAAGTCCAGAACTTAAGCAATTTATCAGGAAGGTTTCTTCTACAGATTTCTGAGTTTTATGGAGTGAATTATAATATAATTATGTGTAGCAATGTGAATCTCTGGAATGAATGTAATACTTAGACTGTCATCTTGATACTTTCTTCCAACATGACTTCATGAGGAAAGACTGAAGACAATAGATTAATTTCTATATAAAAATACATGTGGACAATTCCCAGACAGAAAACAACTGAGAAAAACATATTAAAGAAAAGTAGTAGTATGGCTCAATGATCTTAAGAGGTCACTTCCAACCTAAATGATTCTATGATTATTCAGTTTGTGAAATTAAACAGTTTTGATGTATACAAACAATACTTCTTAAACAATTGTATGAATTATAATTAAGGGCAATTTTTTGCATCACTGAAATTTATGTCTGCAATGAAAATTCTGTAGGACTGAATATTTTCAGCTGGAACATACCATCTAGACAGAGGAGCCAGGCTGACAAATCAGTTAGTTATACATACAGCTCATCTTTAAGTCATTAATGGTCTTAATTCCATCCTAATCATAGAATCATTGACTCATACAATGTTAAGGGGTTGGAGTGGACCTTAAAGATCATCTAGTCCCAGCCCTGCAGCCATGGACAGGGACACCTCCCACTAGACCAGGTTGCTCAAGGCCTTATCCAACGTGGCTTTGAACACTGTCAGGGTTGGGGCATCCACAGCCCCCTGTGCAACCTGTGCCAGTGTCTCACCACCCCCACAGTGAAATGCAGCCCAGTTTAAAAAAATCTTACTAGGCAGGAATGAGCTTGCTGTTTCTATGATGGTATTTTAAGGATGAACTTTTTTCACTGGCATTGTGAAATCTGCTGCTCCTCTCTGTAGGCAAGGCTAAATCAGCCTGGATGCTATGTTGAAGCCAGATGCAGCAAATTTTCCTCACCCTGTGAAGTGCTTCTTTCATATGCAAAAAAAAATGCTCAAGCTTACAAACCACCTGTGCTATTGGATAATAATTTTGTCCAAAAAAGTCTTCACAAGCACCATGTTGCCTTTAAAACAGATTGAATGATCTATAATTTGATCAGAATTTTGCACAAACAAGAATGTTGGGGTGTATGCAAAGAACTATTTATTGTAGTCTTCTGTGCTGAAACACACCTGGTTTATATTGGTGTTGTAGACCTTGGCGGCTTTTTTTTCCTCAAAGAAAAATGGCTTTTTAAGAAAACGAAAGGAAATTTTCTATAGATGTATTTTGCAAATTGCACTTAATTGTAGATAACCAACCCCATGTGATCAGAGGAAATAATAAGCAGTATTTGAATGACTAAACTGAGAGACTCTCTTCATATGATTTTTTGGATAAGGAAGCAGAGCACATACTAATCTCCTGTAAATTAATTGTGTATTTGTTTCTTAGTATCATGTACTTAAAATGAAAGTATTATTATGCTGTGTGGATATTTAGAAATAATTTATTACCTTTATTGATTCCTTTAATATCATAATTTCATTCAGGTGGTAGCCTTTTAAAAAGAATAAGTGTTTTGTGTCATTTCTGTTGTAAGACAAATATACAATTTTGTGACAGTAACTCTTTATGTGTTAAACCTAAGTAATGGCTCTGTAAACACTTCAGGGAACAAACCAAATGAAAAATGGCAGTGGACATTTCCCATATAAAGATTAACTTCTTACTTTGTGTTTTGGACTCAGCATCTGCCAGTATTTGTGTTAAATAGTATAAACCTTTTCTGTACACATTCGAGGCTGTGCTTTTTCTCTTGCTCCTCTGTTGTTAAATATGATATAAAGCAGTAAAGCTCTTAGATTTCAATTTGTGACAGAGACCATGAATTTGTTTCTTCTTCTGTAATAGGAGCTCTTGGGAAACCATATTCAGTAAAGGCTCAGAGGCAGTGCCTCCTGAGCAACTCCAATGTTGCCAACGAATAGTACAGCTTTGTAAACACTGCCTGCTGGTAGTTTACAAACATTCATCAGATTCAAGAGGATCCCCAACTGGGATGAGCCACCACTGGGATGATACAAGGTATAAATTTGAATATTTTCCTCCTAAATTTTATGTATAAAGGATAGTACTGGAACAGGTTTTAGTCCATGTTGCTACCACTAAACTTTGTTTAAGTCTGGTTCCCTCTGTATTTAGGAAAATACCCGAACAAATTCCCCAACATTTCCCTTGATCCTGACTTTCATTCTTATCTCACTATCCCAGTCATGAAGTGCTACCAGAAGGAAACTTTATATACACATCTTGTGTGAAAGTACACTTATTAAACTCTTGATTGCCTACTGCATCATTAGCTGCAGCAAAGGCTTTCCAAAAAGTGAACTGAAAATCTCCTTTCTTCCCCTTCTCAGATCCCTCAAAGTCACTGTTTCCAGATTTGCATTCCTAGAGGTATCCTAACATGTCAGATACTTCTGGCTTCACATTCGCAGTGGGAAGCTATAGGGGCACAGCTCCAGCCAAGGGTCAGGTAAGTGCCATCTGATTTACTGTATTGCACAGTTTTGCAAAGCTGATTTCCAAAACCTATAGATCAAAAGTTTTATTATTCCATCTTATGGAGCGTAAGTATATTTTAAACCTTGCAAAACAGCATCATATAGTAAAAGAATTATTTGGCACTTACCTGATTCTCCATTGGCTGGTTTAGTTTCCCAACTGGATACAATAGGGGTTATAATATTGTCAGTATAGGGATTACTGATAATGCTCCAACTGTGGCAGTCAACAATTCGCAATTAAACTGTCACAGATAGAGAATTAAATGCCCGTCTTAAATTACTTAGGATCCAAATTCTATCCCATTAATTATTGTGTATATAAAATTAAAAATGCTTTGTTTATATAAAATATGTTACATATATTATTACATAGAAGGGCTTTGGGAGTTAAGTATTATGTGAAAACCAAATTTTTGATATATTATCTGTTAAATTTATTTTATGACTTAATTTCTTATTTGATATATCTCAGATTAGTTATTTGATACACTGGACCCATGCGTTATTGACACGTGCATCTTAAGACACTCTTAATATAATTTAAATCCAACCAGAAATTAAATTTGTTTGATCACAGCAAAAGTAGAAGTCTGTTAGCCACAAACCAATCATATTCAATATTAACATCTTCGGACTTATCTCAGGGGTATGGTAAAGTCATTTGGATTAGCTAAGACTAGAAAATCTCAGGGTTTTTTTTGCCTTTGCTGTTAATACTGCAGAAGATTTTGCATCATGACCAACCACAAACTATTCAAACTGATCAGATTACTCTAATGTACTCAGCTAAGAGGCTTGCTTCATTCATTTGGAATGAAATGAAAGGGATGGTCCAAGAGAACTTTCTCATCTCCAGTTTCTCTATTTCTTTGGATGTTGAATGGAATTTGTTCTTAATTTTCATAGGCTAGAAGAATCTAAGCCCTCTATATCCTAAATATCAGTAATGGAGTGTCAGGACAACTCTGATTGATTAAAGGTTACAGTTTTTATATTAGTCTCCATAAATGTTTCATCTAGACCTGAGTACATCAATATGACAGTTAAGCATGATATTTAGAATTTGTGAAATGAAAGACACATATGGAAATAAATTCTCTTGTCCGTGAGAGCCCACAATTGTAAGGGTAATGAGCTACTTTTCTAGAAATGGGAGAACCACAATACCAATTCACTTTTCACTTAGATTTTTGTTTTTAATGAATCTCCACTATTAGTAATAGTTTTCCTGACTCTCCATAAAATTGTGTGGTGCAAGAAAATATTGGAATATAATGTAATAGTATATGAGAAGTCAACTAAAGCTTTCACAGTTTACAAATAGATAACTCTTTAGCTAGGAAAATTTATTTGTACAGGAAGAGATAAAAAGATAATGAAAACTGCCACAGAATTCTTTAATAACTTCTCAAATTTCTTTCCAATTCTATCTCTTAACTGTAAATCAACTAAGTAAATAAAACAATAGGACTGCTCAAAAATGATACCAAAGTCTCTTGAAAAAATTAGCTAAAATCAAACTGTGTAAAAAGTCGTAAATTAACCTGTGTTTAAAAAAAGAAAAAAAATATCTACCACTAGGTTCTTACAGCTTGCTAAATGACCTTATCTATTACATGGCATATTCTCAGGGAAGCATTGGAGTTTTTTACTGTATCATCAAGCAAAGGTAGGACTTGGTGTGGTGACACAGTGAACTGTCAAGCTCACCATCAACCCATTCTAGATCAGCCTTTATTTTTCCCCAAATTCCTAAAAAATATATTGGTGATAAAGTTTCTCTCAAGCTTAAACAAAGCACATATGTACACTTTCTTATATAGATTGTCTCCTCTAGACACAGTGCTGCTGTTTCTATCCATGAGATCAGTCTGACCAGTCTTTTAACATGTCTGTCATTAATCAATATGATTCACTAGAAATTTCTAAGCACAACAATTTTTAAGCAATAATTTATACAATGTGTTGTGTTAACCCATCCTAAGGTCGACATAATTCATTGTGAAATTCTGATTTAGTATGGAGGTTATTTTTGCACACTTAACTTCTACAATTAACTTTTATACGTAATTACAGCATGAAAATATTTAAGCATTAATATTAAGCATATGATAAATTCCTGTTTGTATTATTAGATGAAATACAAGCTATACAGTTGCCTGAATTTAAAAGGTAAATAGTCACTGATGTGAATTACTAGGTTATAGGATCATTTCTTTCTTTTCTAGAGTAGTGATGATAACACGTCTATACTTAGAGCATTAGAGCTGGAAACCAAAGCTGAAAATCGTAGTCTCTAATCAGATTTTTTTTTTTTTTTTTATGATCCAACTTTTTATAAGATGGTTAATGTCATTTGCAGTTTTTGCCCAGTTTAAATTAAACAGGATTCTGTTGTTTACACAGGATTCCATTATTAATTTATTTCATGGCTTGAAACATAGAGGACTGGAAAGATGTTTGAACCTCATACAACAGAGTTTAGATTCCTTTTCTGAGTTAGTTTGCACCTATTGCCCTCTGTGTTTCATAAATAGCATTTACTGTACTGAATTTCCTGCACACACCAATTATAAAGTCTGGCACATTAACAACTAATTATTTTGCTCTTGAATGTTGCTTTGTCTGTAAACTTTGCTGTATTTTTCATATCCTCTCTAGGTATTTATTGCCAAGACCTTCCCTGTTCATCCTGAAATCATCCTCATCCAAACTTAGCTGCAGTTCATCTGGAATGCCTCGCCCTAACATTTTGTTCACACACAGATACAGTCACTTGTGAAGTAAAAGGAAAATTGCTGATTGTAAATAATAGCACTCAATTTCTTTTTTTTTTAACTTGTGATGGAGCTAAACATAAGCACTGTTATATATTTCCTAGCATCATATAATAAAATTTAGCTGAAAACCTACTGTAAAAGCATAGCTTTTCTGGGAACATAATAAACCTTGTTAAGTTGTTTACACACACATGTGAATGTGTAGATCTTGCTAGGTTTATAAGTAATTCCTTCCTACTAGAAATGTTATTTTTGCTGCAGAATATATAAAATGGAATTGTTCTTGAAGATTCTATTACAGTATTACATTCTTTTGTAAGTACAATATTTGACTTGAAAATTATTTATTGTAAATTATATTATTTATTGTCTCAAATGTAATTTATCCTTTAACAAAGCAGATAATAATAAAAAAAATCTAGTAGAACAGTAATACTGTAACAGTTATAAAACATAATCTGATCAGTTCTTGGACATGTTTAAAATAAAACCTAAAACTCTGTAAGCCAAACCTAAAGCAGACATATTTTTATTTCTCCTCTGAAATGACAAGATCTATTTAATACTGCTATTTTTCTTGAAGGACATTATATAGTATCTTTTAGCCAAAGTGAGGGCATCTAGTACACAAACAGTAAAATATCAGTTTAGGCATTCACTTCCTAATTGGATTCTCTTAATAAAATGGAAGCCAATGTTTGTTTCCAGGTTTTCATTCACATTACCTATATCCTGTGCCTTTAAGTTTCCTTTGGGAGCAAGCAGTCATCCTCAGCTCCACACGCATGCATAGTGCTTAGGTTTTCTCTTATACTGCATAAGTGGTAAAGCAGACATTTTTAGGAAAAACTGCAGCTGTAATGTATTATTTCAAACTTAAACTAATTGGTTTGTTGTAGTTTTTAGCATGCAATCCAGTACCTACTGTACAATGTATCTTTGCAATGGACAGTATTTTCTAGATGGCTGACACCTTTAAATGTTGGAAATCTAATTCATTAGAAAGCTCTCATTCAGGTCTAGATTCCTGAGGCTCGCTGAGCAGCACAAAACCAAAATCAGCCAGAGCAGGAACCTAGTATTAACAGGATGTAGCCTGAAAACATCATTTGGGTTTTTATACATACATCCATTCATCCCACTCAGCATTGTGCCATGTGAGCCTTATTTATTAGAGAAATAATTATTAAACTAATCAGTTAATCTAGATTTAAAAATAATTAAATTTTTTAACTTAGTTAAGAACAGAATAGTTATTATTTACCAAAGACTCGTGTATTTATGAATCATTTAACCCTGAAACATGTTTGTAAATTATCAATGTATTTCAGGTATACTTTAAAAATAATTTGGGGGCTAATTATCCTCAGGAGCAAGTATGTTAGTGTTTTTTGATATCCAGCAATTGAGGACAAATTTAAGAGACTTAAGAGATTTGAGACTGAAGTTGTATGGAAATGACTTTTTAAGAAATTTTAGTCATAGGATATATAAAAACTGGGAAATTGGTTGAGATTTTTTGATGCTTGTGCTGTAGTGCCTCAGCTCTAGAATTGCAGAATATATAACAAGAATATTGGTAAACAAATAAAAAACCCTCTCAAGATTACTAAATCAAAGCAGTCTTTTGGTCTGGTAAAGTCTTTTTAAGTTTTGTGGGAATACTAGTTTAGTAATATAGTATGTTCACATTAATTGTATGATCTCTCTTGGTCCATACAGTGACTATTAAAGCATACTCTGATTATCTGTAACACCTAATAAAAGCTGTAAATTTTCTTGGAGGAGGCTTCCATTGTATTCTACTTTTGGCCATAAGGATAAGATCAGCTTCCATCTTAGCTTGCCAGACTCAAACAGAGCTTTAGGGTAGAAGGTTCACATGTCTTTTTTCTGCCCCCCTACCTTCACTATGATTTCTATTTTTCAATACCAGTGCTGGGCCGGGTCAGTCTGTACAGAATACTCTGCCAGAGGAAAGAGGGCTATTAACCATACCTATGGACAAATCTAGGAAAAAAAAAAAAAAAAATTAGCATGTACAAAAGTGGACCAGCTGGCGGTTTACATCTGACTTAATATATTTGTATTTCTGATAACCTTTCCTAAAGTGGTCATGTGTTCCTAATAACGTGTGCTTCAATACCTTCAATAAACATCATGCTACACTTCGCTGCAGCTCCTCAGAACCGGCGTGTGTGCTCTGCGGGTGAATTGCGGGCTGCGCGTGTAGCCCAGCTCCAGGTAGTGCCATAGGTGCGAGCACTTACCCATTTCTGCAGAACAGCGGCGATTTGCTTTGTGATCAAACCAGTGGGACTAATAAGTCTTAATTAGTGGCCCTGAGCACCTGCAGCCTTTTGACCCGCAGGTCTGCCCGCCCCTCATGCGGGCTTTGCTGAGGGAGCAGCAAGCTCAGCGAGCGTGGAGGTGAGGGCAGCGCCCGCGATGTCCCTGGTAGCGCAGCGAGATCGCGGCTCTGTTTTTAAGCGCCGTGGGAGCTGTGATGCGAAGCAAAGGAACGCTAGGAGGTGTTCCCCGCGGTGATCTTTACCCAGTTAAGACACGACCGAAACGAGGTAATGGGTTCTGTAGCGTTGTATCACAGCGCCTGGGACGCGCCCGCTGCGTGCCCAGCTCTGGGCGCCCGAGGCGGCAGCTCCGGCCCGCCCGGCGCTGGAGAGGAGCGGGGGAGCGCTGAGCTCCTCGTTAAATATCGCCCCCTTAAAAAAAAAAAAAAAAAAAAATATATATATTTATCCTCTGCGACAGGGTTTTTATAGTTAATTAGCTGAGAGCGGCCGGCACTGCCCTTTCCGGGCCGGGAGCGGAGCCGGCGCCGGGCAGGGGAGGGCGGCCGGGGGCGGCCCCGGGCGGCGGCAGCGCTCACCGGGCTGCGGGGCTGCCCCAGCGCGGAGATGGGCTCGGAAATGCCAATTATTAAAAATTACAAGCATTTCACGTGTTATTTGAGGTCCAGAGCAAGGAAAGCACCTTTGGGAAACAATTGTTTAAATGATGTTGGAGGAAATGTTACTTGAAGTACATCATAAAGACATCTATTTGTAGACTTTGGCCTTGGGTTATTGTCATGCCTAAAAAGAATGTCTTATACTCATTATAGAAAAATTAGTTTCTAAGTGCTGATTCTCTGTACAGGAAAGTAAATAAATTACTCAGTGTCTAAAACTACATCTGAAAGGTTTCTTATCTTGTCTAGGAGTTCTAGAACAAATTCACTTTATATATAAAACCTAAGCTTATGGTTTATGACTTTCTCTGCACATTCAAGTGAAAATATTAAAAATATGCTCTGAGGGATCTGGACAGGCTGGTTTGATTGGCAGAGACCAGGAGTATGAGGTTCAACAAAGAGAAGTGCTGAGTCCTGCCCTTGGGTCAGAGCAAACCCCTGCAGTGCCCTGGGTTTGGGGCAGAGTGGCTGGAAAGGGACTTGGGGCTGCTGGTCAACAGCTGCTGGGTACAAACCAGCACAGGCCAAGAAGGCCAGAGGCATCCTGGCTTATATGAGAAGCAGTATGGCCAGCAGGATTAGCACAGTGATTGTGCCCCAGTACTTGGCACTGGTGAGGCACCTCGAGTGCTGTGTCCAGTTCTGGGCCCCTGTGGTCAGGAAGGACGTGGAGGTGCTGCACAGTGTCCAGTGAAGCTGGGGGAGGGTCTGGAGAGTAAGTCCTATGAGGAGCAGCTGAAGGAACAGGGGTTGTTTAGCCTGGAGAAGACAGGGCTCAGGGATCGCCTTATCTCTCTTTGCCAGCTCCCTAAAAGGAGGTCGTAGCCAGGTAAGGTCAGGCTGACCTCCCAGGGAACTGGTGACAGGAGAAGAGGACATGGTCTCAAGCTGTGCCAGGGGTGGTTCAGGTTGGATGTTTGTGAGAATTTCTTCAGAGAAATGGTTAAACATAGCAGTGGAATGCCCATGGAGGTGGTGGAGTCACCATCCCAGGAGGTGTTTAAGAAAAGGCTCAACATGGCACTTGGTGCCATGCTCTGGTTGACGTAGTGGTGTTTGGTCATAGGTTGGACTTGATCTTGGAGGTCTTTTCCAACCTAATTGATTCTGTGGTTCTGTGAAAAGACTGAATTGCATTGACAGTTATAGCATTTAATTTAGGCGTTAGCAAATATGAGTATTTGCAAGTTAGCTTTGCATGTGTTGTTAAAGCAGTTAACTTGAAGCTGTTTCAATGGGAATCCATTTTCAGGAGGAAATAATATGCTGTTGAATGGTATTCTTACTGGAAAATCTTTCACTTCAGCATTTGCTAAAAACATCCGTAATTTTTTCTGTATGTGGTAAAATTCCCATGTGTTAGTTGTTATTCTGCATCTGTGTTCTTTGTTCTCTGCCAGCCACCTCTGTGCAGTTCCCTACATGATTGAAATCTCTTGTTAACATAGAAGAGTCTTTGTTAGTGTGTAAATACCTGTAGCACTTCAGAACTCTTAAGGAAATGGGGGTAATTTTACCATTTACGTAGATGGAACAGAAGACTCTGCTTGTGGGGAATCAAGGCAGATGCATTCTTGATGTTTTTAACATATCCTCATTTCTTCTTTAAAACAAAAGGCAATATTTTTGCAGAAAGGAAAACTGTTAATACTGAACTATTGCCCTCCTTTCAACACAGGTGCTGTGGCTTATGCTACTAAACAATGCAGTTAAGGCTACTGTGTATGGCTCCGAGTACCCACTGCATGGGTCAGCCAGCTTTTAGCACCACAGAGCAAAGAGCAGCCTGTGCCTGGCTGAAATGGTGTCTGGCATGGGTGCCCAGGGTCACCTCAGCGTGCCTTGCTGGCTCAGGTGGCTGCACAGCAGCCAGTCTCCTCTGAGCTGGCTCCTGCCAGGATTTATCCGCAGCGTTATGAAGCGTAGGGAAGTGACCCGTACCCGCCCTTCCTGCTGTGCCCTCACAACACCACTGCTCCCAGCTCCTGTCATGCAGCTCTGCTGGGCAGCAGCACACAGAGTGCGTGGGAGCGATGTTTGTCAGCACGGGCAGCCCGCTCGCTGCACAGCACTGCCTTTCAAGGCTGACGGTGGCAGCCATGAGGTAGACTGGAGCCCAAAAAGGATATACGAAGTAAGGGGATATGGTGAGGGAAAAAAACCCCATTATCCTGGAGAAGGTTTCACATTAAAAGTCTTCCTTGCGCCCACATTTGTGGAAATTATTTGCTGTTATGGCAAACAATTCTGCCATGGCAAAACAGATGGTTTCACTTTATGCTATATATAATTTTTAACTAAGTGGTGCAGTGTCATCTGACTATTCTATATCATTATACCCAGTCAGTTGTTCCTTACAAAATTCCTGACAATCTACTGTCTCTCTTGGAAGCTTATTTTCTTATTTTCTAACCTTATTTTCTAAACAGACACTTTCAATTTCAAGATTTTTTTTTTAAAAAATAATTCAATATTTGTATTTCACGCTTCTACGTAGTGCACAGATTTCTTGATCTTACCCAGATATCAGATATCACTCTGGTTGTCCTTGCACAAGAGAGATGGGATTGATTCACTTTACAAAGAGAAATACAGCTCTGAGTGACATGCAAGTGGACTCAGCAAAGGTGCATCTGGCACAAGAATAGACAAATATGAGAACTCAATATGCATTTCCAGAAGAATGCACCTGCGCCCTGAGCAGCCCTTGTGTGCAAGCACCTCTCTGCTGAGTGCTGAATGGTCTTGCTCAAAACTGAAATCATTTTCTTGCAGCTCTGACCTTGCTTGCTGGTCCAGGGACTTGTGGGTCACATGTAGCTACAGCTTTCATTAGTTCTAATGTTTGTTTGGTAAAATAGCTGATTTACAAGGTCCCTTACAAAGGCATTAAATTTGTCAAACAAGTAAACATAGACAATGAGAAGTAGTACACATTGTCCTGTGCAGAAATCTGGACTCTTTCTGGTAACTAATGAACTGGGGGCACTGTGCAGTCTAGACACATCCTTTTTGAAACTGACTATGTTGGCAAACTCAGAGATATCTAAGTGTTGGAAGGGTTGGACTTCCATCCCACCTATCCTTTCCCATTCAGCCCTATTGGGTGATTGCAGGTGTTTGCTGAGTCAGGCCTCTTCCCTCCCCATGCAGGGCTTGAACTCTTTATGGGTGTGATGTGCTTTTTCACAATTGTGTGGGATTCAAGCCACATGGTTTCTTTTATTCTGATTCAGAGACTGAACAAAGTAGCTGCATCAAAATGGCACAGTAGTAGACAAGTGTGCTGTGGGGCAGTTTAACTTCAGTCACTCCATTGGTTGCTTTGGTGTTTAGTACACTATGCAGCTAGAAGCAACTGAGAAATCTTACTGGCATGGTGAAAAATATGTTCCTCTGACACTTAAAATAACTTCTACAAGTGTTGGTAAAATGGACCTGACAGCATCTTTCCAAACTTTAATTCAGTTAATCTGTGGGATGGTTTGCCAGATCAATCACAATAACTGCCTAAAGCTTTGTGGTTTGGTTATACTCACTAAACTTGACTGTGTGTCACACCAGACAGAGTTGGTGCTTTCCTCTGTCTGCAGTGAATTCAGCATGTATGTTCCTCTCCTGTCACCACGGCCTCTGCTTTTGTTCTGAAACACAGGAACCCCTAACTTCCTTCAGCTGTGGCATGCCTTTTGACCAGCTGAGGAGCCAAATGCTTTGCTCCACAAGTGTGCCATTGAGCATGACAGTACTGGTCACAAGTGGTGAATAATGGGAACATAGATAGCAAGGGAATGTTCTTGAAAAGCAGGGTAAGGGCAGTAGTTCTTTACTTGCCGTCTTACAATCTGTTGGTGCCTTCTCACATGTGTTGTAGCTGTCAGAGGAGGGTGGCTGCTCTGGTAGAAGAAATTGTTGCTAACACAGACTGTTCTTCCTAAGCTGTGACATTTTGCAGTTTTTCTTCCCTTCCTTCCCTCCACCCCCAGCTCACTCAGATGGAGGAAATGGTAAATTTTGTATATCTTGTGTATCTTATAACTTCCAAATGCTAACAAATCTGGGTTTGAGGAAAAAGCTTTAATAGAAATATAAATCATCATCTGATGTGAAACAGTGCTCAAACTATCAAAGTATATGTTCTTGTCTGTGTTTGAATACTACTCTTTTATAGAAAATCCACTTCAGTTGCCTAAACGGTATCCAATTAGTATACTCTGCAACACCTCTGCCTGTTGTATATCTCCTTTCAAGTGCACCAATTCAGGTGTTATTAATGATAATAGAAAACCTACTTAGGATTAGAATGCTGAAGTAATTGGATGTCTACTCTTACTTGAGAAACACCTATGTTGTGAAGAAGCTTGGCTCTCAGTCAAGCTTTTGCAGTGATTAGATCTATTTCACAGTAAGTTTTTTTTTTTCTCCTGTGCAGGAACAACACGGTAAGGATAGCTTTACTGGTTGTTGTAGTAAATTCAAGTAAATAAAGTTGGTATACACATTTCTGTGAATTGGCAGCCATATAACTTGTTTTACAATTCTAGGAGGACAATTGTATATTTTTTTGTATCAATGATAACAATATCCAGTAACTCTAATATGTATATTGTCATGTCAGCATTTTTGTTATTTAGGAATTTGTACCTCACTTGAGTTGCAGCTTAGCTTGCAGAGCCTCAGCAGGAAGTATAGCACTTTAATTATTTAACCAACAATAAATTGTACTTTCCTGTGTAGTGCTATTGCATTTTATTCTTCTTAAATAAAATGTTGTGTCTTTCAGAAACAACTTTCCTTACATTATGCGCTTACTAGCGAGCTTCTTCTGTCTAGTAATTGTAGTCCAGCAATGTTCCCTTCTTGCGTCTGTACACCTATAAACCTGTCTAGGTTTGCTATTCTGTGGGGAGAAAGGATTTCACATTTTGTTCATGTTGGTCTTAAACTACTGAGTGTTGAGATTATTCCTAGTTCAGGAACTTTATGTGGAAATGTGACAGCCATGGAGCCCTGTGACAAAGCACGGAGGTGCTGCAGACTCTGCTCTCACACTGCCAGTGCCTCCCGTCCTCAGCAATGTCACCTGTGCCACTGCAACCAGAGTTCCCAATAGCAAGGGTGCTGAGAGCAGAGTCTGTGTCGGGCAGAGAAGTCCTCTTCCTCCCATTCCTCTAACATTGGGTACTCTTTGCATTTTAGTTTTGTAAATCTGCATGAGAAAGCTTGTAAAAAACAATTCTCCTTTCTGAGCTGGGTGGGCTCTCTCAGTCTGCAGGTTTTGCTTGTTCAGAACACTGGGGAAATAATCCAGTTCCTACTGTAAGTCCCTCAGCACAAAGGACTAGGGTTTTTGTTGTGCAATGGCAGCAAAGGAATTACTTTAGCACTGCTAGTGATGATTTTTCTTACCTATTATTATTATTATTATTTTCTTCAAAATTGTTAGGAGACATTTTTTCCCAACTTGACATTTTCTTGTTGCCAAGGCCAAGCAAGAGAGCAGTCGAGTAAAAATTACCCTGGCCTTTTTTGTACTGGTAGTTACTGTTTCTGGGAAAATTTCCTTCTGGAAGATTTAATTCCTGTTAACACTCTTTAATCTAGTAATGTAAATGACCCTACATAGCTGAGAAGCAATTCTTAAGACAACAGTAGTTTTCTACAAATCAATATCAAGTAAGTGGTTTGGTGTTTGTTTTGGTTTTTTAAAACTATAACCTTGTGTGGTTTTATGAGGTGGAATATAAGGGCCAGCAGCATTTGTGCAATCAGATGTTGTCAAATCTGATTCAAATGTCAAATCAAATGTTGTCTACAAAAATGCAAATCAAAGGCACGTCCCTGAAGTTTTCTCTTTTTTAAAAGCAGTTTGCTTTTCCTATATTTTTTGTACTGTGTGCTATCACATGAAAATTGCATTTTTAGTATCTTATAATGCACCATAAAATGTTATTCAGGAGTCTGAAATGTCACTAATGTGTGACTTGCATGATCTAAGTATGTCACGTATAATCTGGGGATTAACTTGCAAATCTAGTTCATGTTATCATAGTGATATGGGAAACTTGCAGTTGTTTGGAAGAGAAAAAGGTAGATTAACAGAGGTATAGAAAAGCCAAGTATTTTCTAATTATGGCTCTAGTTAAGGAAAAAACCCTTCTTGAGCTCCCCCCAAAGGAGTTCTCTAGTTTAAACCAGGAATTGCAATTAAGAACATCAACTAAAAGAATTATATAATGCTG
Organism: Hirundo rustica; assembly: GCF_015227805.2. Classification (NCBI taxonomy): domain Eukaryota; kingdom Metazoa; phylum Chordata; class Aves; order Passeriformes; family Hirundinidae; genus Hirundo; species Hirundo rustica. The sequence goes on along the minus strand of NC_053458.1, from coordinate 13,955,714 downwards.
CTCCATTTTGCTATTAAAAGCTTAAACTTTAGCTCCATTAAAATTGAAAGAGAGGAGAAAAATCTAAAAAGGATTTAATTAACTAGTAAACTTGAGTGTTTATCAACTGTAAAAATAATTTGATTTCTGTAGCAATAGGATACAAATCAACCTGGAGATTTTTAAAGATCAAAGTTATAATAATTGCAGAAACACTGATTGGCTATTTATTTATTTCTATTTTTAATTGACTTTTTAAAACTCAGCATTTCAGGATATTTTCCCTCAACTTATTATGGATTATTGGGATTTGGTGTTTAACTTTGCATTTATTTTGTAAACCGTAAATTAAAAGGCAAAATAATCTGTGTGACCTTTAATAAAGCCTCACTGGTAGAAAGTTGCTCTCAGACACATCAGCTGTTTCAAGGGACTGTAACCAGCAAATTTCTGCCTTCTATTCATGTTTGGGCTCAACTGTAACTGAAATCATGCCAATTAAGGTGTTATTCAGATCAGCAACTGAATTGACTGGTCTGAACTGTGAAGGGTCATGGATGTAACAGGTGGCATCCCAGCAGCTGCAGAGAACTCCAGCCTGAAAGAGTGCACAGAGCCTCGCTTCTCCCTTCCCCCTGGTCTCCAGCTTCTCTTCTGCTCTCTACAGCTGGCTTCCAGGATGGCAGAAAAGGAAGACATGCAGGGTAGTGAGCTGTATGGGGTGGGGATCAAGAGACAGTTAATGGAGTTGTATAGAAAATTGCCTTGCAGTTTATTGGGACTGGTTTCCAGAGAAATACAGCAGTGGGTGGTATCCAGTGGAGCAAGGGATTTGACAAACTCCAGATGAGTAGACACTACTTAGACTCTGCCTGTGTTAACAAGCATTAGATCTAAACTTGTGTCAAGTGTTTGAAAATGAGTCCTTACACATCATAGTGCGGTTTTAAAATGGCATTCTTTGTGTTGGAATTTATCTCACAAGTGACAAATCACTCACTATCTGAGGGGAGCAGAAAAATACTTGTTCTGCATTAGATTGTGGGAATTCACGCACTTTTCCTTTTGAACAGCACTGCCTCTGCCTAGCTTCAAGTGATGACCCCCATCGAGGCACTGGCAAGCAGTGTTCAAGTGAGAAACAAAGAACTATGGCTGTATAACAAATTGCAAGGGCACCCTGGGAAAATGTGTGACCAGGGAGTGTAGATATCAAACACTTATCCACAAGGTTCCTCCTTGGCTCAGCCCAGGTATCTCCCCCTTGGTTTTGCCATGAAGTACTCTGAAGTAGCAGCAATCTGATGCTAAGGTTGAGTAGGATGGAGGGGGCTGAGAAGTGCTGTAGCAGATGATTTCTCAGGGTTCTCCCATAGTTCTTCACACCTATTGTTTTGGGAGTGTTTAACCTGGAGAAAAAGAGGCTCAGGAGCGAACTTACTGCTCTCTCTAGTTACCTGAAAGAACAGGTAATTGGAGAGAGCAGTAGGTCAGTCTCTTCTCCCAGTTGACAAGAAGAGGCAGCCTCAAATTTCACCGAGGGACGTTTAGAATGGATATTAGGAAAGATTTCTTCACTGAAAGGTCCAGCATTATGATAGGCTGGCCAGGGAAGTGGTAGAATCATCATCCCTGGAAGTGTTCAAAAACATGTAGATGTAGCCCTTAAAAAAATATGGCTTAGCGGTGGATTTGGCAGTGCTTGCGCTTGATCGTAGAGGTCTTTTCCAGCCTTGATGAATCTATGATTTTACAATAATTCTGTTCCTCTTGATACCAGTTTCCATTATTACAGGTTATCTGATATCCTGTCCCCTGAATTACACTCTTGTTTTGGTTCTGTTGTATGTTGCAAAGATACGGGTTTGGGCCATTATTTAAAACACCTACTACAGTTTCTGCTCCAGAGGTGTGTGGCTGTTCATGAATTATTCAGTTCGTGTTCTTACCATTCATGACTTTGCTGGAATAATTTGACTGAAGTATGGCTCTGTTAATCTCTCTCTTCACGATATGTAATAATTAGTTTAAAGTTTCACTCATCATGATATCTGCATTAGGTATAACTTCTAGTTACTCCTGGGGCAGCAGCTGTAGTGGGATTTCTAATCAAATGGCATGGTCACAACAGTTCTCCTGCTAATACTCTGTTCGGTGTATGGATGCAGCAAGTTAAGAACACAGGCTTCCTCACATGAGTAGCTTTTTTGAAATATGTTAAAAGATATGATTTTTCTAAATATCACTTAGTCCTTGCATAGTTACTCTTTTTATACTTATGCAAAATCTAGGTGTTCCTTTATTCGTTGTTCGCAGAAGAAGAAAGACAAAGCTTTCAAACTGTGGTGGCTAAAATTATACATCACTGCAGTTAATACATCTCAGTAAAAGAAAGAGGATTTAAAGATGCTGAGCATTTCATTTTGTGCCACTGAAATCCAGGAGAAGCAATAAATTTTCTCTCATGTTAATGAGGAATGATTTTTACTTATTTTTATGCATGTAGGTTTGAAAGCTTCATTTTAGGTGCTTAAATTAAGACGACTGTCCTTTGTTGATTAGACTTTTTCACAAAAATAAATGGAGCAAAGTATTTGCCCTCCTTTAGTACCTTAAGTCCATGTGTACCCTGAGGATTAATCTCTTTAATTTAGATTATTTGTCCTGAATGAGAAATAGCCTGAAGGTTACTGGGCTCTGTATAACTACCACAGAGAACTGGTTATAAACATTATTACTGCAGTTCTGTGCAGCCCAGGTGGAAAGGATGAGGATTACTATCAAACATTTTTATAGCGCAACATATGTACAAGCAAACAGGCGAACACAGAGGAGACAAAATAGGACAACACATGAGGAAAACAAGGATTTAAAGATATCACTGGTGAGAAATGTTGGCTAAGGAAGAGTTTAAACTGGAGGATGGGGAGGGTAGGAAGGCCCACTGAGGGTGAGATACAGGGGAGTAAAGAAAGTGGGAAGAATTATGATGCTGTGCTAGGTCTCCACTCTATGAACTGTGATGAGGGTCTCTCAGCAAGCATGAAATGAACAAATCCATTTGCTTTAATTCTCATATCCTCTTTATTCTGCCACTACGCACAAACAACTGTATTTACACTGAATTTTTCAGTGAATGCTTTACTGTTTTCTGGCCTTTGCTTCTCCTTCCTTAACCTCCAGTGCAGTAAAAATACAGCTGCCATTGCCATGTCAAAAAACTGAAACAATTTATCATAATACTTTTTCCAAAACTATTCTTCCTTTTCAACATAAGTATTTTTGATTAATATTTTTGTGCATGTAGATAAGGTATTGTAAAACATTTAAGCCACTTTGGTAAAGTAGCCTGTGGCATATAAACCTGGTGAAGAGGCAGGGACAAGAGCAGCTAACTTTTTACATCATTAGCCTTTTCTTAGATAGATTAACAATGAAAAAAGAATCAGCGTTTTAATAGGATTAAAATCAGAAGCTAAAGGTTATTTGTAAGATTAGTTTTGGAAACAGAGTTGAATAAATATACTTTTAAGGCTGGAATTGTTGCAGAGATATTTGTGTCAGTACTGCACATTCACCAAAAGAGAGCAACATAGGCACGCTGTACGTGCTTCAGACAAGGGGCCATTTTACACTGTAAGCAGGAACATATTGTCCTCTGTTTTAGTCTATCTTTCACCTGCCTCTGAATGTGATGAATGTGGAGCAATTATTATTTAGGTTTATAGTTATTGATGATGTATGCTTTGTGGGTCATATTTTTGTCTTTCAGATGTTTATGTACAATATGTTTCCTCATTCATTATGATTGAATTTAGGATACATGCTTAGATGTTTACTGAAACGTTGTTTTTCTTTCCTGCTACAATTTTTTTCAACAGCAGAATTTGTATTAATGAATTTTCTTTGGCTAAAGTAATTAAAATGTACTTAATGTTTTTAGTTTTATTAAATGCTTTGGCATGAGATCAGCTACATGTTTGACTGACTTGGAAAAAAGAGCACTTGTAGGGCTAGAACTGAGCATTTTTTTGCATTAGTATTTGTCACCATCCTGAGTGTGTAGACTGTTTTCTTTAATATTCAGATTCATTTTGTTGAATAATCCTTCTAGCCCCAAAGCTAATAAATGCACTCAGAAATACTTATTTAGGAAGTTTGGAAGTTCCTTTAAGTCCCTTTCCTACTATTATGTCCATCTTGAGTTAGCAGCTGTGATTTTTTATTTTTTTTTTTTTAAAGGAAAACTAAACATAAATGATCCTCAAAATAAAAGAGCAAGGGCTTTGTACTGCACAAGACTTTATGGAAGCACTTACCTGGAGCATCCAAAACCTACCTGTGTCATTTCTTGTAACTTGGATTTGGGGGTTGTTTATTAGCAAGATGACTGTTTACATTGTCTATATATTTGTGTACCCTGTGGTCCCTGGCTGGCATCGAGGTGCTTGTGGCACACTCTTGTGACCTTGTTCAGAACAGTGCTAGATCCAGTGATCTTCATGGGCTGAAACAAGAGGAGACCTTACTGCAGTGGGAAAGGGAGACATGAGCAGCAAAGTCTGCCCTGTACCAGGCTGAGAAGGGGAGTGCTCTCCTCCCTCTTTTTTGTATGCAGGAGAGAAAGAATCATTTGTCTTCTTTTTCCATGTTAGTTCAGAAGTTGAATAAAAAGTGATCCAGCTAGTTTCAGCTATATTCCTGCTAAGCCACTAAAAACTGAAATCTGTAAACTTTCTGGTCATTTCCAATGTCCCAGTAATAGACATTTCTTCAGCACAGTAACACCGGCTGCACACAGTAGACCCATGTTTGGGAGGGTGTTCTGTAACGTGGGATCCTCAGGCAGTGATGGGGCCAGAGTTCCAAAGTGCAGCTTGTGCCAGTGGCCACCCACGACTCAACGGCACGGATGGCCTCAGGCACGCCCTGACCCCTGCAAAGACTCAAACAGACCTTGTAGTCCAAATCTTTACTAGGATTCACTTAAGAGGGCCTAGCAAAAAGTCAGCTGAATAATATCTTCAGGCTTGTGGCAGGATGGAGAGAGAGTACAAGAGAAGAGGAAGAGAAAATCCTGATAAATTGCTGTAACAAACCATCATCCCATTGTGGTTATTAGGAATGTGGATGATGCATCATAAGAGAAATGAAATATGAGATGTATGTAAAATAGGAGTGTGTTTGAATTTAAATGTGGCCAGAAGCAATGCAAATTATGGTGTTTTTAGCAGAAACCTTGCATAAAAGGTTTGCTGGAGCCAGGAAGTGCTATGTGTGGGTGTCACTGGAAAGGTAATTGTAGTCTACTGTACCCTGTACCCCTATATACTTTTGTTTAAAAATAAATAAACGGTTCATTTCAGACCTCAGTACTCTGTGGAAGTTCCCTTTGAAGAACAAAAGGGAAGCCCTGATAGATGCTTGGTGTGGGAGTGAGAGTATATTGGGCTCTGGAGGGCTGAGCAAAGATGCAGCAAGATGTGGCTGTGCCGGAGGCTTTGAGCCTGTGTTTGTTTGTTGTGGTGTGTCTGTTGGAATAAGTAGCTCTTCATCTGAGACCTCTGTGCACAGAGAGTGACCCTGTGTGTGCCAGGCAGACTCTGCCCCTGAAGAGCCATGCTCACATCTCTTTGCCAGCTGCTTATAACATTGGATTGAACCTGTTTTTCAATCTCACTAGAAGAGATGTCTGCATAAGCTGCCCAAAGTCTAAATATAAGGACTGCATGTAAATAAGAAAAAATGTGTGTATCTCCAGAGATCTACATGCATGTACACTTTAATTTTGCTCAAAATAATTAAATCCAGATTTCTGGAAGACTAGATTGTTCAATAAAGACTGTTTTTCTGCCTATGAGCCAAGGCATCATCCCTTTTCCAAATATTTTCATACTAAATAATCTTTTGAAAGAGGCGTAGACTAGCAATTCTGAAGCTGCTGAAGCTTTCAAGCCTTAGGACTCTGGATATTTCACATCTCAGACTGAAACAGAGCATTTTTTGAAACTCATGTTGCAAAGGTATGGGGTCTTGCAACAAAATTTTGGCTAGTTTTCTACAGAGTGGGGGTACAGTGATTCTGTCCAAATGAGAGGTGTTGGCATAGTTTAAAAAGCTGAATTTAGGAATGCTGCTGTGTGACCTTATGGACTACTTGGTTTTATAGTCTGAACTCGCTTTCCTAATTTTGACTTACAATATTGAGGAAAGAGTATTCCCTCTTTCCAAATAATGAGATTCATCATGGGTTCTAAAGTCAGGCTAGGGAACCCAGCCAAGGGAAGACCGTTTGCACAAGAGACATCTCAACGAGAGACCCTCATGAGTTTCTGAATCTACATTTTGGCACGTAGCTTCCTAGAAACTATTTTCTTGTGAAAAATGTTGTTAATAATCTGACTGGTTTTTTTAACTCACTACAGTAGCTGTCTATGTATGTACCTAATCAGCCATGAATGGTATTTTAAGAATTTAACCGTGTTAAATTATCAATGTGAATTAAACTGACTTCAGTATGAATGCCAGTGGTACACACAGAGACAAAATGTAACTCAGTGTTTCCAGACTAAGTTTGTGCAATTTCTGTGAATAAAAGGAGTTTATCCATTACTAACAAGTTATATATTCATCAATATAATCTGTCATGTTGTGGCTGAACCATTCTTACCTAGAATGAAGTGTGTGTTTTTATGGCTTTTGTTGCTCTGCTCTTTGGTCCTTGCAAACCTTTTGCTCAGGATGCTCTGGTTTACAGAAATGCCAAGAATGAAACTATGAAACTGCCAGTCACAGACTATAAACTCAGGGAAATTTTGGTGAAATGAGTTTGTGTGGCCAAGAACACCCCTCCTTTAATTCCCACTCACAGAAGGTATAGGAAAAAACCAGAAGAAACATCCCTCTGTCAGTGGGATGATGTTTTTGAAGTGTTAAACAAATGAGTGTGTCAGTGCTGAGAGCTTCCTGTGCTCAGGAAGTGCCCAAATACACTCTGTGCACTTGCACAGGAGTTTCTTGCTTTGGCCTGCACTCTTTGAGAGTAATGGGTTAGTGCTTGAGACTGGAACCCTGTAGCTCCAAATTGTGATAATGTAAGTATAAAAAAACCCCAGGACTGATCCTTGAGCAGGGCTTACTTTTCATGGTCATACTGTGCTCCAGTGAAGGTCAAGCTTAGGAGAAACTTTCTATATATATATGTATGCCTATTTTTTAAAAAAACCCCTATCTGTTCCCCTGATCATAATCTGTACTGGTGTCCAGGTTTTCGATTATTTTTAGTTTGCTTCTTTCTAACTTCTGTCTATTGACAACTATTTTCTGTTCATCTGTCTACGCAAAACAGAATCTAAAATGCTTTGTGCAGTTGGTAATGGAATTCCTGGCAAAGGTAGATTTCAGGTGCTGGGAGAGAGAAAATTTATCGGAATGGGAGAAACATCCAATTCAGCTCTTGCTGTGTTTGCCTCTGTGACTTGTTTGTGTAGCACAGTACTGTAGCTCTTACCACCTAAACAGCCCTGCATCGTCTGGTCCCCTGCTGTAAGGGCGAGATGTCTGAAAGAACTCAGCAGGGGCATGGGAATTGCAGAACTTGAAGAAGATCAAAATGGACCTATACAGAACTTAAAATAATTGTTTAAATCTGTAGTATCCAACTGGTGGTGGATGATGGCTTCAGACTTCTGCTTCTCATAATAATTTTAATGAAGCTGCAGCTTTCCAGATATGTGTGATGAGAATTTGGAGATCGGTTGTTGCTCTGCAGTGCCCTCAGCAGCAGGATGTGGACACTGCTGCCACACCACTGACAAGATGTAATTGTGTTACCCAAATAAAGCATGCGAGTGGTAGGGTGGTATTGGGTATTTTTCATAAAATTATTTTGAAATAATTTTGTTTTAGACAGAAAAGCTTTCTAAGTTTAACAGTAATTTAAAGTGCTTTTAAGCATGTAACTGGAATGTAACATGAATTATCATTTCACATTTTGTTGCAATTCTTTGCATGCTGTCAGTGATTCCTGGCTCTGTAAATTATTGCTAAGTTAGGCCAACCTACAAATCCTGATATCTTTGCATAATCTCTGTTGTGAACAGTAAAAGCATGTGCATTTTGCTAATCCATATTCAGATAGAAGCCTGCAGTCAGAGTGCTAAATATAATTTGGTTTTAGGCCAGGAAAAATAAGTCATTTTTTTTCCCTACAAAAAACCACTATGAAGCAAATGAAATATTGCCTTTTTTTGTTTTGTTTTGGTTTGGTTTTTTTGGGGTTTGTTTTGTTTTGTTTTTAATTTTTAGAAAAGTATTCCACAGCAGACATTCTCCCCATGGAAAACAGCAGGAGAGTTTTCTTACATAATAATCTGACAGATGTGTCATGGTATCTAATCTCTTAAACCTCCCAAGCCCTCTGATAGTGGATGTTTTAAAAGGCCAGATTGAAAAGCATGCTGCTCTTTTATTGAGTCTGCCTTCAGTGCCCATTCCACACTTGATCGCTCCATTTTGCTAAAGCACAGTACGTGATACTTGAAGTCAAGAGGAAAAAAAAATATATCTTAGAAAGCAGAATTAAAAATACCATTAAAACAATTAATGCCAAATTAAAATATCATTTAAAACCTACATTTACACCTGGATTTTTTTTTTTTTGTGCTTTCTCTGAGATTCTGTCAAGAAGTAAATCAATAATAATTACACACCCAGAATGACCAGCAGACTTGCAACTGAACCATCAGGATTTTCACATTCCTGAGCTATGCAGCCGTGTAATCACATTACTGTAACTCTTGTACCTCGTGTCTCAGGCCTTGCTGTGCCTTCCAGCATCGTGTCTGAGTGCACCGTTCCACCTGGGGGACTCTGGCTTCTTCTTGCCTGGGTAATCACCTGGCATTATTTTTAAAATAACAAAGCCATTAGTAAAGTCTTTGCCTCTTAGCTCATTTTAGCCTTTTCTTTTTCAGAGCAGTTATAGCTTTAATAATCCAAATGTCAGAGGGAACATGAATTCAGAGGATCAGGGTTTCAGTTAATCATGTTAAATAAGTTCCCCTGATAGTTAGGTACAGCTGCATATGACCTTATTTTGGCTACCAGGAATTTTAGAGAACTGCGGTTTGGGTAATCAACATCAGAATACCTGTGCCTAAGGTGCCATTTGCCATAAATTTGTGTTCTACATAATTAAAAAAAATAATAACGTGTACAGTTACATGGGTGTTGGATTTGAACTTGTACTGAAACTTAAAGGAAGCAAATGTTTAGAAAAAAAAGCTGACTTGTTTGGGATTTTGACATCTGCAAAAATGCAATGTGGTCTTAAGTGTATAGGCAAGAAATGATGATTTAGAATATGTAAGAACACCTAGAATTTATTTCAAAAATATTTTTCATACTTATTTTGATAAAACCACAGCTTTCTGGTTTTTATAATCCTCGTTACTTTTGCTAAGACAATTATTTTGGGCTTTTATCTTTGAAAGGTGAACGGACTTGAGTTATTTTACCTGATGAGGTTATCAAAGGTTTGTGAAATGACACTCTGGGATTGAGAAACTAATAATCTTGTTTGATGATACAAGCCTCTCTGTCTTTTTCATGAATTCAGCAGCTAACCTTGACTTTACACATGGCCAGTCTCTACATTTTTTTGCAGTTTAAAAAAGAAACTTTCAATAGATTAATCCTATAATGCAGTGATTTCTTTTTAGAATGAGGATTTCTGAGTGATTTTTTTTTGTTTTGTTCATGCTAAGGTTCTTTATACACCAGCTGTATACACATAGAATGCAAGATAAAAACAGAAGAGGACAGACAAAAAATTATGATACTTCAACCTTTAGCAAGTTAAAGTGGTTCTGCCAGTCTAGCAAATGTGAAATTCAAGGTTAAAAAAAGAGGTCTTTACTATTTAAGTGGCACATGTTGCATTATGGACAGGAGCATTTTTTTCATGTAGGTGACAGTGCTGTCTAAGGATGGCCTCCAGGCATTATGGAGTCAGTCTTCCTCTGCTTTTCTTGCAGAGAATTGACCACCGTCAAATTATCCCTTCCCTATGACTTTTTGTTTGTTTTTAATATTGAGGAAATCTCGATGATTCAAATGAACACTTTAACATTTGGGATTTATCTGCAGCGTGCTACAGCATGTGTATTTCTCCCACTCTGAGGAGATTGGATAGTGGATTTCAGAGCCGTGTCTCAATGGAGACAGGCACTCTTTGGGAAATCAGTGATACAGGATAAATGTGTAGGCAAATCTGACAGCAATTTGCTTGATTTGACTGTTCAGGTCTGTAAAGAATGGGGAATATGAAAGGAGAGAAATGGTGGGTTTTTTTCCTTTCTGGCCAACTGAAGGTTGGTTGGTTTGATGTTAATTCTACTGTTGAATAATGAGGGTTTTGGGAACAAGGATTTACGTTTTCATGGAACCATTTCATTCCAGAATTGGTCGTTTATTCTGTAATACCTGTCCTTTCAGTATTGTCCTAATCCCTCTGAAACAAACTAGGTGTTATTCGGGAACAGAGAGGCAGCCTGGAGTGCTCTTATAAAACCCCTGCTGTCTGTTCTTAGGCAGCTGTTTTGATCAGTTTGACCTAGCTGATGTGTATCCAAGGCTAATACTTTCTCTGTTCCAGGGAAAACTACCAGTTAACCAGTTAAGGGAACACTGTAGACTTCAGTCCTGCAGTAGATAACAAGGTGAGGGGTCTGCTCAACTCTGTTGCCTTGCTAGAGTAACAGATGTGCCTTCTGCTCATATATGGCATATGATAAAATAATGAGCTGTGTTTAAAGTACTTTGATTTTTAGAGGCTCAGACTTTATTTGTGACTTTTGAATGATAATTTGGGCTCAGAATCTCACATGTACTAAGCAGCTATGTAAGCTGTTAGGCATTTGATCTTTAAGTGACAATGACTTAAATGTTTTGATCTTTCTTTAAGTGGCAGTGTTTTAAAATCATCCTGCCCTTGCTACCTTAACCTGTTATTGATACCTCATTGCCAACCGTTTGTTTGAAACCAGAGTTCTGCAAAAAGATCAGCGAAGTTGAGTTGCAGAGGCATTTTTGAGCAGGCAGCAGCTGAATGCTGCTCATGCACATAGCGGATGGAACCAAAAGCAGAGAAACTACGGTGTGCTGAGATGTGACCAGAACACTTGCATAGTGGGATTTTTTTTTTTTTAAATTGTAATTTTTAATTTATTTTTTCATATGCCTTGCAGTAAAAAATCAAAATTTGGGTTTCTGGTGTCTTAGGATAGTACCTGAGATACTGTAGATGATATCTTTTTTCTCATTATAAATTTTACTTATAGCAAGCAAAGGAGTTTCAACAAGAAAGAAACACCTTCTACTTAGCAATATTTTGATGGAGTGGGGTTTTCATTCATGCTTCACCTTGATGGTTTGAATGCTCATTCAAGCTTGTGAGGTATAGATTTGTTGGTGTTTTTTTCCCCCCTCTAATTAAGCAGTGGTGGGCTATTGCAGGTGGAGAATAAAGCTTAGCTCTCTATTTCCAGCTGGTGGTTCTCAGCTGTCTGTGGACTGGGTTTGGCAGCTGAGCTTGCAGACCTGGCTCTTTCCCCGTGTCCCATCCCTGGCTGCTGGGAGCCTCCCACGGGTGCTGGTGCTGCACTGAGGGCTCTGTGCCTGGAGCTGCACAGCCCGGGATTAGCGGTGCAAATTGTTCTTGTGGATCAAGCCCTTCACTTCTGTGCACCTCTCCTCCCCGCCTGCAAATCAGAGGGCAGCACCAGCCTGTGGCACGGCGGGGGAAGAGCCCGAAGGTGTTTGGGAACTGCCTTGTGCTGCTGGGGTCCAGGCAGGCATTGCAGCCAGGGGTGAAAGGGCTTTGCAAGGGCGGCTGCAGAGGGGCACTAAGGTGTCAGATTTACACATAACGTAGTTCTGGTTTAATCCACTGTTTCTCTTTTGATCTTTATTCAAAACCAGCTGGTTTTACTTGATGAAAGTCCAACTTTTGTGACTGGCCTGAGTTTCACGAAACATGACTGTGCACGGTGTCAGACTGTTTCTGTCTAAAATAAATTGTTGCTTGAGAAATATAATATTAAATGAATAATTGTATTTTTTTTCCTCTGTGTAGCCACCACACAACAGTTTCTAATATTCTCTCCTCTTAATTTTGGTATATATTTTGATGTAGTTTATGAACCACATGAGACCCTACTTCTATGACTGAGTTTAAATTTTGCAAAAAAAAAAAAAGAAAAAAAAATCATGACGTTATAAATAAGAAAAATTAGGGTTCTGGTTCCTGATTTTTTGACTCTGCTAGTGGTATTTACACCAAATGTGTTCTGCTTGCAAATAGGAGAGAGTTAATGTATATGAGTACTGTTTGTTTTTGTTGTGAAGTGTTTGCTACATGGTTGAAGCTCTACTTTTAAAAAACCCCAAACAATAAACCTGTTCTCTGATTCTAGAATCACATTACAGCACCTCCAGATTGTCATATCCTATGCCTTAGTGAAGGAGCCTTCAAGAAGGAAACATAAACCAGAGAATTTACACTAGATGACTTGAAGATAATTTCAGATTATATATTACTCTGTTCCTTTAAAAATGGAGCAAGAAACTCGCTAGACCAGCGAAAATTAGACAAATTACAGGCAAGAGGTACATAGGGTTCTTCTCTGCCTCAAGTTTGTATTTCACTGGATATTTAACCATTTCTATTTTAAAGAACTTTCAAAGATTTACTGCATTTATTTATTAGCGGAAAGGTTCCGCTCCCTGAGAAACTGTTGAAATTTGCCATGGTCCATCTGTCAGCAATTAATTCACTGTTATCTTTCTACATCCAAAATCTGGATGCCCAGAAATCAGTAAGTCAGCTGTATGGCCACGGCATGTAGGAAAGAATACATAAAATTTCTTACACTGAAACTCTTCACTTTTTTACTAATGAACTAATTGTTCTTATGGCCAAAGTGGTACACTTGAGACCAGATATTAGAGCAGCTATCTAGAAGATAAAGAGATACAGTCCTACTCTAATTACAGTTTATTTAAAAGAGGTATGTTACTCTAACTGGATGAAAAAAAGTGTGGTATTCTGAATCTAGAGCTACAGATTTCTCCAGGTACCTAGAGTTAGGTGGAGAGTTAGGAAGAGTGTGCAGCAGGAAAGACCTGGCTTCGAGGAAGGGGAGTTGTGACAGCCAGGTATTCCCTTCTGAACTGGTAATTCCCCACAATTTCTGTGAGATGCTCTTCATGTGCCATCACAGCAATATCAGAATTTGGCCTGATCTGCTTGCTTCTATGAAGAGCACATGGGCTTGTGCAGGTGTAATGGGTTGGAAATTAGTGAAATTAGACAATAATTCTGCTGGCACTTCAGAAAGAGGAGGAAAATTCACAGTCCTTTGCAGCTGGCTGAGGCGATTACCTACAAAGGGCTAGCAGGAAAATATTCTGTCTGAATAGACACTTTTGCAAATGAAACTGGCAGTTGAAACTGGCAGTTAAAACTGGTATTATCTCAAGACCCTGTCTAGTGAATTATTAATCAGAAAAATTAGAGCTCCTAGGTTCAGTTTTGCCATGTGACTCTGTCACCCAATTGCCATGTACTTCGCCTGCTGTTCACTGGGAAGGCACATGGTGTGACAGCTATCAGTGGTATCCACTGTTAAAAAAAAACAGATAAACTGAAAAGTCCAGGACATCTTGTGTTGATTGTGGGACTTGTATTATGATACTTCCTGGGGGTGCTGCTTGAAGCGGTGTTGTGGTTTGAGAACAGCAATATCAGAAGATAGGTAGCAGGGAAACATCCATACCATGGATGAGTTAGAGGTTTCTGACTTTGTGGAGAGGGGGCTTGTTGCTGCTGTTCTGCTGGAGACTGAACTTGTTCACAGAGACCAGAAGCAGTGGGTACCACTATGATAACAGCTGCTGCAGAATCAGAGACCAATTGGGGTACACTGAATCCTGAAGTGCAGCCCTCCTGCTCAGAACAGGGTCAGCTGGAACAGGTTGCTCAAAGCTGTGTCCAGCTGGACTTTGAACATCCTCAAGGATGGAAACACTGCAGTCTGTCTGGGCAATGTGTTCCAGTGTTCAATTGCCCTTACAGGATAAAAATACATTGCTCATGTGCTTAAATGAAATTTCTTGTATTTTTTATGGACAAGTCCTGTACATTCTGGGTAAATAAACCCCGTGGCTGTAACACTGAGAGTCTTTAACTCTTCCTCCCTCTGCCACCGTCCCAGCCATTGGTCTACTGCAGTGATTGCAATTAGGACAACCTAGGAAAATTTCAAGACAGTATTTTGTTGTGAAAAAGGTGTCCCTAAGAAGAACTGGACTTCTTTCTAATACTGAAAACCAATATTGACAAGTGTGTACTATTTAAGACTTAGTACTGCTGCGGTTCTTTGCTGGCAGCCTCTTATGTGGTGAAGGTCAGAAAGAACACGGCTTTGTAACCAGGCAGGACCGAAGTTTGACTGTTATTAATTTAATTATGTAAGGATAAAATGGCTGTAGTTGCCATTAGGAGATGTTTAATGTGATAGATATAAATCACTTCAGCACTGTAATGTCATTGAAATGAATGGAGCGGCTATAGCTTGTAACATTTCCTGTCCCATCAATTGCAGTCAGAGTTGTTTTCAAATTTCAGATTACATTAAAGTTGCTTCCAGTGTTTGGATGCTTAAATGCCAGTAGCTTTGGAAGGTGGCTATGGAGGTGTCCATGTATGTTTTCCACTGTGGTCCAGCTGGCATATTTGTGCAGCTGCTGCTTTACAGTTTATTCCAAGAGGTGTTTTTTTGTTTGTTTTGTTTTGTTTTTTTCCCCCTTTTTCCTTCTGAAGCTGTGTTCTGACAGTGCTCCTCTCCCAGTTCACATGGAGAAAATTTATTGCAAGATCAGCATCCGAATTGGGACCAGTGGTCTGTGCTTATTAACAAAAATGCTTAGGGGGGCTGATAGGTTAATTGAAGTTAGTTGTGTGTGACCAGGTTGGTTTGTCTTTAATCTCCTATGTTTAAATTTCATATGCATGAAGACAATTAATCCTCTTAACTGCTGTAGACTTTGAATGTGTAGTAAATAAGTGGCCTTTTTAATTGATGCTGCAGTGTTTGCCTGTTTAAACCAAAATAAAAGTAAAGAGCTACACTGGGCCTTGAGGGAATCTTCCTCAATGCAGTGAGAGTTTCTATTATGTAAAAGGCTTAAGAATCTTCCCAGCTCATTATTTTTATAGTACTGTCTGTTTTGCTCTTTTAAGACAATGCTTTTTTTTTTAGCATCAACAATTTTGAGATCAGAGAGCACTTTCTATGTCAAGACAAATTGAGCAAGATATTTCAGCATCTGGTAATCAAAGATGCACTTCTTATGCATGCAAGTTAACACTGCTTTCTCTCTCTCTCTCTCTCTCTCTTTTTTTTTTTTTTTAACTGAAACCCCAAAAAGTTCTTCCCAAGTTAAGGGCTTGTTATTTCTGTAGTGTGTACTTATTTCTTCACAGTGAGTCATGAAGTGCTTTACAGAGTGTATATCTAGGGATTAATTGCTGGCCAACCGACCAAATTACTGATATTCTGTACCTATAAATCTGTATAATAGTTCTAATGAGATGTGAAGTATATGTTCATTATTCTTAACTGAGTTTCGAGTTTTGTTCAGGTGGGATGTTAACACTTATTCCACTGAATGCCATGTTAGTGACACTTAATGAGCACATCCTTTTAATACCAGATTTCAGATCATAGCTGTGTTTCTTAAATCATTGTTCAGATGTTGTTTTACTGTGGCCTGTGTGCTGATAGATTAGGTGTAATAAGATGGAAGGAAGGATCTGACTTTTAGAGATAATTTTTCACACATGAGGTATGGTAGAGAAAGGAATTGTTGTCTCATTTGCAATGAAATCTAAATTCAGATGAGTTTCACAATAAATATTTTGCCAGGCTGCAAATGTCCTTAGTGCCAGGCAGCAGCTGAGCACAGATGAGAATCGTTAGTGCCTCAGAGAGGCTTTTTCCATAGGTGCCACACTCACTGCCTCAGCCTGATACTGCATAGCTGTGCTCTGAAGCTCTCAGATCTGATCACACCTAATTATGCATGCAATTGTGTTCACATGTAATTTGTTATTAAATTCACTCATACTTAATGATTTTGGGGAACCAATAATCTGTGTTAAGTGCAGTCTGTATTTTTGAATAGCTTTTCTTTGAGGTTCTTAATTTTTTAACACAACTTTTAAGGTCAGTGGTCCGACTGTGTAAATTATTAAATACTTCTGAATTTTTTATAAATTTTCCTAGCGATGCAGACTGGATTTTTCTGCCTCTTCATAATTCCTGGTTCTGTGCAGTATGGAGGGGTGATACTGTACATTCTTTGATTTCTTTCAGAACATGGTTTGTTAAGGTGAAATCCAAGCACTCATTTTACAAATTGCAGTAGTAGCATTGAAAATATTTTGCTCCCTCCAAATAGAATTGACCTGTGTCTAGTCTTTATGAGCCTGAACAGCAAGTATCATGTTCATCCCATTGTTTGGACTTCCTCTCTAGTGGACCCCAGGTACCTCTGTGGATCAGTTCTCAAGGCAAAGCCTGGTGCCACCTCAGAACAGAACTGTTGCAGCAGAATTTGACAGTCTGCACTAATACTGACTCTAAACCTGAACATTCTGCCCTAGGTCAGACACCGCTCCTCTGAAATTGTGGAGCAACATGATACTTCTCATTTTAGTAGGGTACCAGTACAGGGAAACATTTTTCAAGGCAAGAACATGTCAAGTTGAAGTCCATTTGAAGAATTATTCCAAAGAAAGATATAGCCATAAGTAGAGAGACACATTTTCAGGGCACCTCTCAAGCTGCTGTAGATTTCTGTAGGGATCATGTTTGTTTTTATCTGTTTGGGATTCTTGACTGGAGATTCTTATTTTCTCAATGTGACCTTAACTGTTTTACTTCGACAGCTGTGTGACTCTGCTAAGGCAGCCCTTTGGAATGGGTGCCCTCTCTCGTCTTGCTCTCTAAGCAAGAATCAACCTATAGATACAGCTGGCAACTCATGAAAAAACCCCTTGTGGTTGGGCAGGCACATTTACAAAGTATCTGTGTAATATGGGGAATCAAAAGCTGCAAAATGCATCTAGACTAAATTCCATGGACAAGACATCCCCCTCATCTTGGCCTTCCTCCCCAAGATTCCTACAGACTGTTAAGAAGTCACACCATGACCACATCAGTGGTATGGAATGACACTGAACTGAGCTTCCTCGGCTGTCTGCACAATTTACAGATTATATTATTTTCCTCTTCATAATTCTTGGGTGGAAGAGATTAACACCTCTGTGTGCTGGCAGCTGCTTTTTTTTTTTTTTTTTTTTTTTTTTTTTTTTTTTTTTTTTTTTTTTTTTTTTTTTTTTTTTTCCCCCAATTTATTTATTGGAGAATGCAGTGCTGTTTATGCTTCATGAGCCCCTTCTAGAGGGAGTAAAAGGTTTACCTGGAAATAGCACATTGCAATGGGCACACAGGATATTAATAATTTGTGGAGTGGCTAAACACACTGCCAGTTACTTGCTGTAGCAATGAAACCTGTAAGTCACAATGAGCTAAAATTTTCCCTGTGCAAAAATTTTCAACTGGACTAGCTTATGCTCAAGGGAATTGAGAACTATCCCTTCTGGTATTTCAGTATCCACACCCTTCCACAAAAATTGGAAATGTTTGTCTGTAAAGCAATAACTCTGCTAGATAAGCAATAGCTTTAGAAACATTTATCTGAATTTTAAAGCTTGTTTCACTTTCCCGTGAGCACACATCTGAAACAGTTCAAATAGTTCTCAGTTGGAGACAACTGTTAGAGGGCTTGGTGTCTGCAGCCCCCTCAGTGTGTCTATTTTATCACTGTGCCCACATCACCTTCTAGGCAAAAAGTAAAAATGTGGTTCCATAATTGAAAGCATTTAAATTCAAATGTGAATGCAAATATTTGCAAACATGAAACTTTTGTTTAGGCCAGCGTTCAGATGCTTCTTGCCCTTAATAAAAATCAGTGCAATATCTTCCTATCAATGGCAGTCACATCAGATACATAAACAGCAGCTGTAAAAGAAGCTATAAATCAAGGATACCATTCATTAAATTTTCCAAACCCAAATATTACTCCCTCACCAGTAAAAAGTTGCCCAGTCTCTAAACCAAGGCCTTTCTTCTCTGACTTCTCTAAATGTAGAAATTTTGGTGATATAAATATTTTATGTGTTGTGTGACACACTGAATAGATGAAATGTGACTGGTTTTGTTCTGTAGTCCATTTTAGGTGTCTTTACATCTTGCTTGTTTTTTCTCCTCCTCCTCTTAAAAAAAAAAAAAAAGCTAGAGAAACACATATTCTTAGTTCTGGAGGCATAGGAAATTTTTTTCCTCCATCCTTTTAATTCTAGCATTATTATGGAGGCATTTAGTAAATGTACATAAATTTCTTGAATTTCATTCTTGCTGTAAGGAATACATTTAAGTAGTATGGATGTACCTTATATTTGCAAAATCACAATGCTCTACAAAATCTGAGTCAAAGACATAGCAACTAAAGGCAACTTAAAATGTAGAGACTACATACCAAGATAAGTGACTCTGCATATGAGATGCTGCTTATGCTTAACTCGACAACAGATGTCACAGTCTTCAAAACAGCAATTCAAATACAAACCAGAGCGTTTTAATTTTGCTTGTCTGTTAAAAAAGAAGCTCAATTTTATGCTGATGGAATCAGGCAACGTGTAATGTTTTCTGTTGCTGCTGGGTGCGTGTTCAGACTGAAGTGACCACCCATCCTGTGTCTTGTAATGTCTGGTCTTGTGAAGCATCTCTGCCCTTCAGGCTGAGCTACCTTGTGCTGTTTCTGATCCAACATGAGCTATGAATGTTCAGCATCTCTGGAAATCAGACACAGATTGTCTCAAGTTGGGTGCCCCAAATCTTCAGAAAATGCTGCTAATTAGGCATTTTGCTGGAGGGTGGTCTCTGAAACCACCATGAGATAAGGTTACTGTGATTGAAGTCCCTTCTATTTTGGCATCTGATTTTAAAATGAGTGACAATAAACACAGTGCCTGATCAAAAGACATGCAAAGCATGAGGTCCCCTCCTGCTGCATATTTATAACTTGCAATGTGTTATAAATACATTTAACTCAGTAGAAACCATTGTAGCTTATATAAATCAGCTGTTATTGAAGAGCTATCCAGTTCATTAGTGCATGTGCTTTTGCTGCTAGAGGGAGAGGGTTTCTAGAGTGTCATGCCTGTGACGGTCCTCTTGCATCCTTTTCTGTTCAAAGCATCAGCAGTTAATTGCTGAAAACTGCAACAGCTTTTGTAATATATATATCAAATATAATATCAAAATCTTTGTCTTTTTAAAAGTACTTTTAAATCAGTTACAGCGCCAGCAAAGAAATATGAGACACGTTTGACTTGTGAAAAACATTTCCTTCAGAAAAAGATGATCCCTCCTTTTAATGTCTTTTTGGAATATTTTCTGTCGAGGTTGAAGAAGGAAGCTTTGTCTTCATGGCTTTATCTAAATTTACATGTGTCAGGTGAAAGTCAGGCTCAGTGATTCAGATGTGGTTTTCCCTTACAGATAAACATTATTGCATAGCGAAAGCAGGATCACAAGCGTTACTTGCCCTCCCTGACCTTAGGACCACTGTCATGATGTGGAACAGAAGTTATCCATGGACTCAGTAAAATATTTATATATGACACAGTTTTATTTGAGCCGTGTCAGAGGGAGAATTGTGCTGCTGGAACTAGCTATACATTTTAATTCTCTTGCATTCCTGGACATCTGCAAGAACAAAATTAGTAAAGCCAAGAAATACGTCAACCAATGAGAGATAGAAAAGATAATTTCATTTGTCATCTACTGTACAGAAATGTGTTACCATCCAGTTGAAGCACTGATTAAATATATCTCTAACATTTGCAAGCTTCCTGAAAGGACAAAAAAAAAAAAAAAAAAAAAAAAAAAAAAAAAAAAAAAAAATAGATATGTAATTTTTCAAATATAGAAATATGCCTTTTGTTTTGAATGCGTTAGTTTCTCCTGAGTATAGCTGTTTATTTGCCCAAGACACACCAATACTTTTTTCTTTTTATGAAGTTAAATGTTAATCGTGAGAAAATACCTGTCAAAATAGAGAAGTTACTTCTTTGCAGGGATGGTGGTAAGGGGAAAGAAGGCTCTTTCTCACCATCTGTTTTCCCTAGGAGGTGGCCCATGTGGAAAATTGTGTGTATAACTGTAAAGTCAACTGCTAATGAGCCACTGGGGGTGGTCTTGGAGTAACATTAGTAAGCCTTCTCAGTTCCCTGCTCACCGTGCTCTACGGATATTAATGTATGCAATATTCCACAAGTTGGTGAAATGTTATGCAAGTATTATCTGCTGATTATATATCAGCAACAGAGCCCAGAAACAAAATAATTTTCTTGCAGATCACTGCTGGAACTTGGCACAGCTCTTAGGGAAACAAATCTGCCTGTCCTGTACTCACAGATGCATCACGAGAATCCTTCTGTTTCCTCAGCAAATCTGCAGTGAGACACAGCTCACTGCATGTGCAGCCCTCTGCACCTCTGCAGGAGCTGCTCTGGCATCCAGAGTGCTGTGAGAAGAAGCAGCCACCGAGCGAGGCCTCGAGTGTAGATTTAACTTCAAGGCCCTGTGATCTTTGTTTCTGGTGAGACTGTTGCCCTGTTTAAAACAGCATACACATCTAAGCACCTTTTTGAGGCAAGGTGTAGTCATAGGCAAGATTCTAAAAATCTAGCTTTAACAAAGCTGTCATCGAGTGGTCTGCATCTCCACAGAAGCACAGAGCCAGAGGGCAGCTGCTACCTCTGTGCTTTGTTACCAGGACTTGTGTGTTGGCTCTGGAGGTAGCAAAATCCACTGAACCAGAGAGTCTTTAGACATACATAATTATCAGCTTCCACTGAGTCCTGATTTGGACACCTGGTTCCCTTTTTAGCTGGAAAGCTCACATGTTAATAATAGCTGCTCATTTTACAGAAGAGAAGTGAAGTCTGGTGGAGAAAAAAATCATTCTTAATGGTAATGTTTACCAAAATCTGGTTAAATGTGGCCAAGAGTTCTGGTGGTCACAGACAATATGAAGGGATATCATTTGTGGGAAAATGTGAGCAGTTCACATTTTTTGTTGGTTTACTGGTTTAGATAAATTAGATTAGTCTGATAGAATAGACTGATTAGTACAGTTCAAAGTATTTATGGAAGTGTTTATTCCATACTTTTGTTTTGTTACAATCACTAAAGTATAGATATATCTCACAATTTTCAACTTGTTTATTTAATGTGCCTGCTGCACTGTTCTTAATTTAATGTATGCTGTAATCTCAGAAAAAGATTAATGGACTCTGTTGGATATAGTAAAGAGAATAGTTTTGTTCAGAAGTGTCATAAGATGCACTGTGTAGGGAATATTTTCATATGTTAGGCAGCTGCCTAGCAGATTAAATTCTGTAGCAGAACCTTGATCAGATGTTTTTGGTGTCAAGCTGAATGGCTGGTGGCATCACTGCTCACTAAATAAGTAACTCCTGATGTGTTTAATGCAACCCTGAAATAGTAGTTTGGGATGGTGGATGTTTAAATGTAGGTAGGATTGGGAAACAGACCCTGGGCAGGAGCAAGTTTTGACAGCAAAGACTGTGCCAGGGAGCAGCGTGCTTTGTTTATATATTCTCTTTTTGTTACAGATTGCTCAGCCTCAGCAGATGAATGGAGGTTGTGTTTTTTCTGTTTTAAACATGGTGATACTATATGAAGAAACTTCTTACCCACACACTGATTTAATGAATCTGTAATTTTAGGCTTGTCTATTTCAAGAGAAGGGATTTTCCAATATTTCCGGAGAAGACTTTCTGAAAAGCAATAACTATAATATTAAAAACCTCTATGTCACTCTTTTTTCTCACAGGAAATAACACATCTTTCCTTGCATCTCTAGCAGAATTTAATTATACCCGAATTCTTACAGAATGGCAAATGGCAGGTTGTCTTTGTCATATAGAAGATTTGAGTTTTTAGATGTGAAATGCAGATTTTCTGGGTCTTGGATTATCTGGGCTTTGCCTGTGTATTGGAGCTCTGACCAAATTTTCCACTTACCTTTGCACTGCAGAAGACACTGAAAAAAATGCTACTTACAAACGTGAACTTAACAGTGTGTCTCTAATGTTTGCTATGTGCTCCCGACTAGGATACCTCAGCCTGATTTATTTTCTGACACTGGACAGCCCCAGTCCCACATGGGCCATGTGTGCTGGCTGGAAAGTGGTGGTAGATGCGGATTTATTTACACAAAGATTCCTTGTTTTTTCTGCCTTGGTAGCTGCACGCAGAACCTTTTCTAAGATGGCAAGATGCTTGCACCTTGCTCTGGGGTTCTTTTTGGACATTCTACAGTTGACTGTTCTTTTGGCAAATAGCCTTTAAAGAAAGCATTCTTTGGTAGCAGGGTTGGGATTTATTGCCACAGGAGAAATCTGTTTGCAGCTTGGGTTCCCAAATCTGACCTTTGTAGGTATTGTCTCAGCACGGCAGCGAAAAAATTGCAACTCATCACCTCTTTGGAGAGTTAACGGTTTGGATGTGACAACCTCTTTTATACCCCCAGCAAGCCCTTCTGAGCAGTGCTGGAGCTCCAGCTCCTGCCCTCTGTGCTGCCCAAGTCCCGGCGGCTCCGAAGTCGTGCCGGAGCTCACTGTGCCACTGGGGGCATCCCATCACAGGGATGCCGGTGCAAGGCTAACCGGGCCATTCTGCAGGAGGGAAAACTGCAGCTGGTTTGTGTTCGGGGGCTGCGTGTATTGGACACGCATCAGCTCGGAGCTCCTGCCCCTCACTTGGCGCTGAGGAGGTAGAGAAGGACAGGCAGGGCAGAGCTGCTGTCCTCGCAGCAGCTTGCGACCTGCCTGCTCCTCGCTGGAGCATCTTGCAGTGCTGCAGCCAGCGAGCGGCCCCTCCTTCCTTCCCGAATGGCGACTTTAGCAGGGGAAGGCGCAGTTCCCGGCCGCAGCGCGCCTGTTTCCCGGGAGCTCCGCGGCGCGGGGCAGCGGCGGGCGGGGCCGGGCCCGGCAGGTGGCGCCAGGGGCCGCGCGCGTGCCCGCTGAGGGCGCGCTCGGTCCGGGCGGCGGCGGCGGGGCCGGGCCCGCTCGGTCCGGGCGGCTCCCGGGCGGCGGCGGGGCCGGGCCCGCTCGGTCCGGGCGGCTCCCGGGCGGCGGCGGGGCCGGGCCCCGCTCGGTCCGGGCGGCTCCCGGGCGGCGGCGGGGCCGGGCCCCTTCGGTCCGGGCGGCCCCCGGGCGGCGGCGGGGCCGGGCCCGCTCGGTCCGGGCGGCCCCCGGGCGGCGGCGGGGCCGGGCCCGCTCGGTCCGGGCGGCTCCCGGGCGGCTCCGGGACCGCAGCGCCCCAATAGCGCTCGGCCACACTCTGCCGGGCCGGCGCTGCCTCGCTGCTCCGCACACACCGGGTTCAGAGGCTGCGGGCACTTTTCAGAATCAGAACTGGGGGGGAAAAAAAAAAGATAGATAGATAGATGTGGGATAAAACATTATCGCCACCCCATTAAGACACTTCTTTTTGTTACAACTGCTGCGAAATGTGAATGCCTGCACAGATCGGGGCTGACTGAAACTCTTAATCGTTATACTGCAAGAATATTTTTGATGGATTTTCAACAGCTCCAGAGTTCCTGTCAGCATTGCTATGTGGCTGTTAAAAGTTCTTTCCTTTAATGGGTCCCAGGACCTGTGAAAACGTTCAGGTCACTTTAGTACCCGAGTCTTCCTAAGTAATTAGCAGGTAGAATTACCTGGTAGCAGTCAGTGTTTTCTGCTGTAATCTGTCCAAAGAAGCTGCAGCAGAGTAATTGCTGTCTCTGGCGGCCCTGCAAACATGTCTAATTTAATGTGTCAATAGGGATTTTTCACTCAGTTTTTTTCATCCCCAATGCCAGGCTGCGAATTTTCCTTTCAGAAGGCCAGACTCAAAGTGAGATGGATACATTGAACGTGTGGATTTAAAGGGAAATGTTTTTCCCAGCAACTGTAAATGTGTAAAAGCATTCAGAGCTCATTCTCCTCTCCGCATGACTTTTCAACAGGTTAAATAAATGTATGTAGCAGACACACTCAACTACATGTTCCGCAGTTACTGGAGCAGATAAATGCTAAACTGACCGTGGTGTCTCCTTGCCAGCAGCACAGTGTTTCAGTCCTCCTGACTTTTTCGAGGATGTTCTGGTATTCTCTGATGCTGAGTCAATGATATCAATTTCTGGTGTGACACATGTAGCTTTTTTGTCTTCCTTTGGTGAACACTTGCCAGTAGTGAAGGAACAGATGGGCTCAGATCTGCTCCAAATTCAGATGTGGAGTGAGGGTATTTACAGGGTACCCCACAGGCAGGTTTTGCACCGGCAGGTTCTGTGGTGGGGCTGCCTCCCTGGGTATCTGTGCACCTGTGTGCAGGAGCAGTGCTGGGTCTGAGGGCTGCAGTTATCTTAACTGCTCCATTTACCTAAGTACGACCCTCTCGTGTGGCACATTGCAGGAGCTCTGAGCTTTTCTTCTGTATTGAAAAATCCCCGGGTCTTATTCTGCATGAGGGAAAGCACATATTCTAATGATAGAAAGATTTATTCCCGGAAGAGAATGTCTTATATATTCTCTAGAGATGTATAAATAGTCCTTTGAGTCTAGTCACATCATGCTGCAAGTCACTGATGTTACTTTAGTTTTCCGTGAAGACCCTAGCATCTCAGTTGTAAAGGAAAAAGAAAAATAAACTAGAACAAATCCACTGGGCATGTTTCCAAACCATCCTGGATACACAATATTTTTAGATATTAAAGGAGAGGATCCCTGAGAATTGGAGCCACATTGTGTCAGGTATTGCAAGCATATGGAGTAGTACCATCCTTCCTGAGAGCATGAGCAAGGCCCGATCCTTGGGTGACCTGACTGGCACTGTGGAGCTGAAGGCAGGACATCCATATTGTATTAGCCACTTTGATAGTATGGTCCTCTCTTTATGTTAGAAAAAATTCCTTTTGAATGAGTAATTAGTGTAGATTTGAAACACTAGAGGACTGTGGTGAGCTTCTCAAAGTCTTGTTGCTTTCCTTTTCCTAATTTGAATTTCCCAACTTTAAAATTGACCCTTTGAGATTTAAAGTACTGGTTTTAGTGGCTAGCACTCATGTATATAAATGCTGCAATTATGGTTCAAACAGATATCAGGATTAAATAACTGTGGCAGGATCTATAGTGAATATGAGCAGGACAACTTTATTAATAGAATTATGACTGTAATTTCATACAAAATGAAACTAGATCCTATGTCAATTGAAAGATTCAACTGCTTAAATAAAATCAAAATTGTCATAAATTGTGACATTTTTGATACAAAAAATAATTGTATTTTGAGGCCTTAAATCTATGCAATATAGTGCTGTTTGAATATAGGCCTTTTCAGAAGGAAGATGTAGAAATTTTATGGAGAACTCACTCAAAACTGCCATTCTGCTCAGCAGAATAAAAACTGAAGACCTTCTCTGGTTTAAATGGCAGTCAGAAAATCCAAGGTAATTGTCCTCTAACTTTTCATATAAATTTGATAACAAAAGAAAGGTGTGCCACTGGTATCTCAATAACATAAGTAAGCTTCATTGCATAATTCAAGCCATGATGGAGATTTTGACATGCTTACTGGCAACCTGAGAGATGTATCATAGTATCTAATCCCCCAAAGCTCTTTGAAAATGGCTGTTCCTGAAAGACTGGATTGGAAAACATGCTGCTTTTTTATTAAGATTTTTTTCTCAGTGCCTGCATTACTTCCAATGTCATCTTGTTGCCAGGCTGATTTTAAAGATCTGCATTGACAGGCTGGTGACTCTGTTTTGTTAATGAAGAGCTAAAATACCTATAATTAAATCTACTTAAAATTTATTTTTTATATATAAATTATGTAAAAACTTTTTTTTTTTTCTTATGGTATGAAAATACTGAGTTTGGAATTTATAGCTCTTTTTATGCCACATTTTCCTGCTCTGTGGAGATGTACCTCTGGTGTGTCCCAGCCTCAGTATTTCTGGCAAATAAGACAAAAAGATGGCCAGCATTACTATGGATAAGTTCAGAAAATATTATAGGGCAATATTTGAAATGCCAGTTGTAGGGAGGAAAATGTGCTTAAATGTGTTCTTGACAAATCAACCCCTCAATCTAAATGCAGACAGCATCTCTAGTGGAGGATTTGCCAGCATATGTCTAGGCCAGACTTTTGGGAGACTGAAAGGAGGTTTCATGCAACACCACTGTGTCCTATAGATTGTGCTTAGTGGCGTCTCCATTATTTGGATGACATCCACCGTTGGTAAAAGAGGAAATTGGGTCAGTTTGCATTGTGTTACAGAGCAGCTTCCTGGATGACAGAATAATTTCCAGTAAAAGTACCCTGGATTACTCCCTGCTGTGAACTAATAGGGTGCTAATTAGCATATTTCATTTATTTACTTAAGTGGGCTAAAAACAGTTGGGCACAGGTCCCATTTCCAATGGTTTCCTGGGAAAGCTGCAAACTGCTGTAAGTGTAACCGTGGTGCATTAAAAAGATTTAAGCTCACATAAACATGTGCAGATTGAACACAAACTGGCATGGCTGTCCAATCTCTTTGTACACAGAGAGCAGTTTAGAACATTAAATAAAGCTGTATTTCTGTTCCCCTCAAATCTTCACGTGGGCCAAATGAAATTAGAGCAGTATTTTTCCAGTCTTTGCAGGTCTGCTGGTGGCAGTGCTGAACGAGTGCTGTGCTGTGGACAGCATCATGCTTTGCCTTCTGCTCTCCCTTGTGCTCGTTCTTGCCTTAATATCTCTTGACTATTAACAGTAATGATGCCTTTTGCAAATACAGGGTTATCCATGAAATGTGGATTAGAAATTGTCTTGCAACTTTTTTCCAACTTCCTGCCATGTGTTTCCATGTTAGGGCTCACCTGCCCTGCTCACTGTGCCATACCTGAAGATGTTGAAAGTTACACAAATGTTGAAAGTGCCCATTTATTTATCCTTCCTCCCACCCCAGATATCCCATGCTCCCAGTTTCCTGCATCTTGCATATTTTATAAAATTTCAAGTAACCAAATTAGCAGCTCATCTTGCATCTATATACTGAGTTTGTAGAGGGTGAGACAGGAAGGAAAACAGCTCTCCTTTGTTGAACAAAGGTCTTTTTCCAAAGTGTTTGACGCTTTAAAGAACATTTTTGCATTTTTATATCTTAAGTAAGAGTTTTACTTAGGATGCAATTCCTTATCCATTTTGATTCACATTCTGCTTAGTTAAGAAAGTCTGGATTTGCCCTAAGGCGCTATAACATCTCTCTGCATCTGGGAGGCAAGTTCATTAAATGAAATGGAGAGATTTTTGTGATCAAGAGACCTTGAGTCTGCTTCTTCTCTCTTTACATCTCATTGTGTGACATTGAGTAATCTACCTTATCTTTCTTCAGTTTCCTTATTCATAAACTGGAGAGAATAATGCTTTCTTTCTCTTCTTAAAATGCTTTAAAAATCTCAGTTGGAAGAGGCTGTTTTTGGCAAAGATGTCTTCACGCCCAGGCTGCTGCCCCATGCCACTACTGACTTACCGTTTCAGCCCATGTTGACCTGCTACCTCAGTATTTGTGTCAAGATCTGCTTTTTATAATATGTCATTTCCAAATCCAGCTGGTGCTAGGGTTATCAGTAGTGTTCAATTGTTGTTCTGGTTTGTATGATCTGCTTTCCCTTCTCCAGCTGGCTGAGAGGCTTCTCTCTTTAATGTGGGAGAATTTTGCTCTTATTTTTCTGTCACTCAAAAAGCCCCTGAGCTTGTAAAACATATTTCAAGCATCCAAGGATTACAATATATAAACCAGTTAGAATACAGATTGGAGCATCATAGGAGCCAGCACTTTATTTCAGCCTAGTAAGACCTGTTCCTCAAAAGGTGTGTTTTTTGTGTTCTTGTTAAAGTTATCATATATTCCATTAAATCATCTTTTCAGCCTTTCAGTGTCTGTCCTCTCCTTGGAGGAGATACTCTTCATCTCTTTTGCTGCAGTAATATATCCATAAGAAACAAATATGGTTCCGTTATGGGCTTCTATAAATAGACCAAATTACCATGAGTTTCACCTTGAAATGATTTTAAACATGAAATTAAACTTTTTTTTTTCTCCCAGACCCACCTGAATATTGTGAAAAAGCAAATGGAGGCACTCGTTGAGGACTAGTCCTGCAATTTGAGTACATTAACTAGCATTTCATTGCTACAGTGTACTGTTAAAAAACAAGGAGAAAGTAAAACTAAAAAGAAAAAAACGGCAAGGCTTTTGAATTCATGACCCCAGGGCCAGAAATGTGGCTGCTGATTTGTGTGTGGAAGAAACTATTGGTCATGTTTCTAGGGACATTTGAATTCCATCAGGGGCCAAAAATCTAGATGGTGGTTGTGTGTAATTTTAGTGTGCACAGTGTTGGACAGCTCATCATTGGTGAGTGAACCAATTTTTCAGTAATCTTTGTCACAGCAGGTGAGATAGAAATTGGTCTGTAATTTGTAATCATTACTACTTTGCTTGAGATTAATCCTGGATCACCCACAGTGAAAAAAGATGCCTTCCAACATCAGGAAGAACCATTCCCCATTCAGAGGGCCACTGAGGCTTGCTGTTCACAAAGCGCATTTTGTCTTGACCATCCTCCTTTTTATATGTCAGAGGAACTTTTATCTATGTTCTGTTTTTCTCAACAAGACTGAATACTCCAGACTTTTTAAATAAAGCAATTTTCTCAATTCTTAACACTATGAAAGACATTGGAGGATGGGGGGGTGAGCATTGGAGTTTTCCTACTGATATTTTTTTCAGAAGAGACAAAACCCGCTGCCATAATGCATACAAGGAGGTGTGGGCAGTGAACAGAAATATCCTTTATTAATACAGAAAGGCTCTATTTACTAGCAGGTAGTTAATATGAGGACTTTGGACTGAAGGATACTGTAATTCTGGAGATCAGAGTTGGCTTCTGAAAGAAAAGCATTGACAAAGCAACCCAGTCATTCTAGCATTGCACTATATATAGTGAAACCTGTGCATTGGATTATTGGATACTTCTGATATTAAAAATTATTTCTTAGGTAACCTCTGTAAGGTAGTGCCAAGATTTCTTATACAATGTTGCATGTAAGTTTTTTTTTTCTTCTTTTTTCTTTTTTTTTTCACCCTCTCCCCCCTGGTTTTAAACCCTCTTTTGGTCACTGATTTCCTTCCTCACCTCTCCATACTGACTGTCACAGAAAAAAAGGAGTCCTGGCTTAGAGTTCAGTATAAAATGTTCTTCTTTGGACATCAGATTTTTTGCTTTAATATTGAAGGGCTTCGAAATAAAGAGATTATAGTTAAAAGAAAAAAAAGGTGAAGAAAATGACAGATATGTGACTCAGTTTCAGGGATAGCTGTGGGATACCAACATTCTAAACAATAACTGTGGTCAAAGTAGTCATCAATTGTTGCATTTCCAGTAGGAAAGATAAGTATTAAAACTATTGTACATTGTTGATCAGCCCTATTCAAGAATGCTAAATTCAGTGTAGAATGGGTGAGAGAATTCTTCTGGAGTGCTGAGGATAGTGGAGAGCCAATTTTAAGACGAAAGAAAGAAGTTAGGAATCTTGAAGGGCAGTGTTGAAATACAAGCAGATATGAATGGCCTGCAATTAAACTGGAAATCAAAAGGTTCTTCCCATCATGTGTTATTGTTTGTATGTGCACATATCTGTGCAGTGTTACAGCAATCACTAAATAATCTCGGAGGTCCTTTCCAGTGTGTTTCCTATACTGAAGTGTTCCTAAAGAGCTGTATTCCTGTCATTTTCTTGGATTGGATGAAATGTCAGAATATCGTGTTGCAATCTCAGTTTTTAATGAGTAAGCGTGTGAATTGAAATATGTATGTATTTTAAAGCAAGCTTTAGGATTAGGAATATTTAAATAGCTGGTTTTGGTTAACTTTTCTCTTGATCTGTAAACATCAGAGTTACCGAGCCTACTATAAAAAGAATAGCATGAAATTCTGGGGAAAAAAAAGTCCTATGTAAATTACTGTCATCACTTAATCGCTACTTCTTTTATTTAATTGAGAAGTTAGAAGCATCTATCTTGTACTTCAAATTTAATATAATTCCAAGCAAGTGATACTGGTAAATTTGAATTTTTCTAATATACTCTTTTAACCCATCGTTGTTAAATTAATTGCTGGAGAGCCGCTTATGTTTAAATTAACTTTTTATTTTTTTGTTTGTTTGACATGGGATGACTAACTGAACTGAGCTCCACACAGAATTGGGGGAAATGTGGCACCTTCCTCACTGGTGTTTGAGAGGTTCTTTGTCTAACTGGGATGTCTCTGGCTTGGAGGCCTTCCAAGATGACTGTCATTTATCATTTGTGGTATGGTGTTCTGTTATGGTTTTCTTACAGTCCTTCCTAATAGATGTGTTTATTTAATTATGCACCAAGATGAGAAGTAAAAATGTCTTAGATATTTAGGAAGAGGGTCTGTGGCTCTGACAAGAGCTGGGTATTGTGTCCTTACCTATGTCCTGCTCCTGGCTCTGGGTGAAGGGGTGTCCCTCCAGAAGGACAGGGCGGGAGCATGCTGAGGGAATGAATGCTGCAACTGTTTGGAGCATGGATTAAATGTATGAGCACCCTCTGTCTCTGCTTTTTCTCTCTTTATGCTTCAGGAGCACAGCATGTATCAAGCAGAAGTAGGGGAGATTGAGCAAAGAGTGTCTATTTCTGTCTCATTTCTTCAAATATTTTGAAGTATAATGATTTTGCATGCCTGTCCTTGTTGCCCACTCTGCACATCCTGACTCAGGGATGTGTAGCTGGGAGGAACTGAATAGTTCCTCTTGGCTCTAGGTAATTTATAATGTGAATATTTATCTAGAAAAATTGGGGAAGGGGGGGATATTGTGGCGGCAGAGTGCTCAGAGGAGCTAAGTGGACATTAATAAAAAAATGAAGTTTGTTTCTGCTTCCATGCACACAAGAGATGTTCTCAGGTATAGTTACTTATTTAATTTTTGCTGTTGTCTCATTTTCTATACGCCTTTGTTGTCTGATCAATTTTTTTGTTATTTGAACTTGTTCTTTTTCTTCTTCTGAAACAGATATGTGCATAAACCGATCTGTAGCAACAATAGCGGGAGATTTTGCATCTGGGACTCATTCTACTGTGAACTGAATATATTATTTTTTTAGACTCTTTACCCTTTACAAAAACATTGATAGATATATGCATATATAATATACTAAATGAACAAACCCTACATCTGGTTAAAGAATGTTTGATTAAAAAAAATGCCATGGCTAATTTTTTACATTTCAGGATTCAGTAATTGTGAGGAATTAGGGGTGGATACATTTTTGTAGACATCCTCATAAAAATCAAAACAAGAACACCAGTCAATCTACTCAATAGCAACTTAATTCCTTTAAATTTTATTATAGAAAGAACAATCAAAGGAAAAAACAGTTAAGATATAAATATTCTAAACTGAAGTTCAGAGTTGGAAAAAATATTCTCAATCTGTATAGGTTTACATTTCTCATTGGCCACAGGGCTGTTTCTTTTCCTCCATCAGAGGAGCCTGTGTTATCTTTCATGGACTCAAGCTGTGTGACCTACAGGGGAGCCAGGAACCCCTTCCCAGCCAGTGAGCTGGAGCAGATCTGAGTGGCTCTCTTTCTCTTCCTTGCTTTCTCCTAATTCCACGTTGAGGTGTTCAAAGGACATGGTCTGGAGAGGACCTCTCCCGGTGCAGTCCAGTTCTCTATCAAGACTCCAGTTTGCTACTGCCAAAAAACCTGAACGAGTTTGTTGTGTTTGTGAATATTATTAACTGGGAATACTTCAGAAATGAAATGTCACGTCAGTATTTACAGCAGGTGAATTGTGCAGGGTGTGCTACTTGTAAGCAGTTCATAACAGTTCTCATTCAGCTGTGGATACCAACTTTTACTTTCACAATATTACTTGGAGAGCTAAATGCTTTCTTTCTTAATGCAGAAAGAGGTTTGTATTTTTCTTTGGTGCAATAAATGACCATGACTTATACAATGCTAGCAGCTGACATTGTCATGACTTTAATATGTAGAGAGATTTTTATGACTTACTCTTTCTATTAATACAGTTTTCATCAATTGTATACAAGCATGTGTAGTGATTTTTATTTTTATACTCTATCAGAAGTCTTCATGCATCTATCCTTTTGTAAATATATGAAGCTGTAGACAGAAAAGCAAAGTCACAAAGAGAATTGTTAAATCAGACTTGATGTGCTTTGCCAAACGAAGGAAAAGTTCAAACTGCATTGTAGATATAGTGCAAATGAATTTCTTTGCAACTATAGACACTGATCCATGGACTAATGAAGACCATTCTAATTCTGTTCTCTCTTCAAGGCTTTACAGCCCTGTCTGTCTGTGAATTCTTATCAGTATAGTAGCAGATGGGGTGAGAACCTGGATCACCCTGGGAAGTTGGTCAGGATCTGAATGGGGCTGAAAACAAGCACAAACCACAGGCCACTTCAAATATATTACAAAAAAATTTGTACTGGATTAAAGGATTATTTTAAATAAAAACTCAAATGTTCCTCTTTATGGGAACTCTTCTTTTGAAAATAATAAAAAAAGTCAGTTACAATATGTTTGAAATTGCTGGGGGAGGAAGAAAAAAGACTGTTCACAAAGACTAATTGAAGCACAGAGATAAGTATCTTTCTGTATGTTTCATTTATTATTTTTCACCACTTGTTTTATTAACATGCATCTAGAGTTACGTGTTGCTTTAATCTCTTTGATTAAGTCTTGCTGAAAGGATCTGTCGTTATTTATTATCTGGGTGCCTCAGGTCCCACTTTTTGTTTTACATTAGCCTTGCCAGCTACTTCTTGAAAAGGGAATGCTGTAGTTGTAGTAAATTTTAGCATAACTGAGTTTATTTAAAAAAAAACTCCAACAAAACCCAGAAAACTAAATCAATTATGTAATTGTATGATTAAAGCAGAAGAACCCACCTACAATTGATACACAGTCAATTCTTTTGAACAGGTTTCCACAGCCGTTTTCTGTGCTGTTGTCTTAACATAAGTTTGCTATGACCATTTCTTCTGCCAATGAACTGTAGGCAAAAACCTGTAGGTTTTTTCTCCTTTAGTAAATATGTGTCTTCAAAGCTGAGGTAAAGTCTTTTTAGCCAGAAAGAGTTAAGTCAGTGCTTTGCATCTTGCCAGTGCTTTGCTGCTGAGCCACATGTAAATGGTTCACAGGGGCAAGTTCCTAGAAAGAAATTCACAAGAATTTACTATGATTTCAGCTCAAGAGGGGAAAATGTGTTTTTAATGTGGTTTTTTTTTTTTTTTTTTTTTTTTTTTTTTTTTTTTTTTTTTTTTTTACCCTGTTAGTGAGTTCAGGAAGATACTTAACACGAAAATGAGATAAAGGCCCATTGTAAAGGTACCTAACTCATCATTACCACATGCAGGCTGTACATTTCTGCTGCACTGTTGTCTTTGATATTATGAACTGAGGTTGATTTTTTTTAACCCTATTTTTTTTCCCCCGGGAATATATACAGAATGATAATTTAAGGAATATTTCTAACATATGGTACAAGTATTTGTATGCATGAAAATACCACCCTGGCTCCCAAAACTAGACATAGATACTGTATTTTGATTTTTCTTGGTGTGTGAGTGTATTGGAGAGAGTTACCAGCTATGAAGGACTCCAGTTATGATATCTATTGGTTAGGGAACATGAGATCTGCTTGGAGAATTGACAGCTAAAAATGCCATTTACATATTCTGCTCTCTTAATACTTCAGCTTAGTAAGAACTGCTGTAAGAAAATATTTTAGGATGTAGATATTTAGAACAGTTGGATTACTTTTGACAACAGTGCAAGGAATCAATTCAAAGCTGATTTCCTTCTTTTGTTCACCAAGGACCTGCAGAATCTAAGATAAAAATGGCAGTTGTCCTGAGGGCACCCTGAGGCATGTCATTAAAATTGGAATTTGATCCTCTTTTCATGGTTACTTGGGACAATCAACCACAGCAAACCTGAAAACTCATCAGTTTTCAAAAATATGACATGCCCTTGACTTTGTCAGTTTGGATTGTGTGTGCAAGATTTGAGTATTTGAGAATCCCTTTAGATGTCACTCTGTCTTCAAGAATACAAACATTGTGCCTTGTACTATACCAAATATACAGTACTTGTAAACGTTTCTGAGCATTTACCTTATTTATGGCAAGGGAAAAGCTAAATTATAGTCATCAAAATGAAATGCTTTTTTAATTGAGATTTTTAACTGCTAATTGTAAGAAATAGAATTGTATGGAGTCTATTTTTTTAATAAAATGAAAAATTTGACTTTCTGAACTTATATGGGGCCTTTCTAAAACTGGATGGAACTACCCATTCTACCTGGCTGTGTATTTCTATCTGATAACTGCAATTTTCAAAAATACCTGGAAAATGGATGCAAACCAACATTTTTTTCTGTTTATCCCTCTGTACCTGACTTCTTATTTCTTTCAAACCCCTTGCCTTCCCTGCTTCCAGGCTGTCTGGTTTTTAAAATTTGCACACGTTTTCATATGTATTATTTTTTGTCAATAGCAAAATAATCACTTTTCTGTTCCTGCAGCTGGGCTGCCAGAATATTGCATTTTGTCTCTGTGGCAGAGAACCCATGAGCTGGCCACTTTGCCATCCCTGCAGCTTGCCATCGGGAGCTCACTGATGCTTGATGTGCTGGGAGCCATATGGCCACTTCTCGCTGCTCTTCCTTTTGCTGCTCCCCTGAAAGTTGCAAATGGAGAAGAACCAGCTGCTGACACCAAGGACAAACAGGGACTTTGTCCATGAGAGGAACGGTGGTGGCGACAGACCTTTGACTCTCCCTCAGGTTCCCCTCAAGACATTTTCCTTCCAGATACCTCTTGCCTTTAGATTTTCTATAATATGCGTATGTTCCTACTTCATGTTTTTTTAATATATATATATATATTTTTTTTTTTTTTGGTGCATCTCTTATTGCTTAGTCTGTACTAAAGTTTCTAGTTAATATGCAGATCATTTGTAACTGCACATCCATTCATTTGATAATTGGCATAAAAGTGTTACACATGGAGCAGCACAAAACTTGGCAGCAGTAGGCAGGAGGAGGTTTTGGTGCCTAATCCCCACCAGGCACATGGGTTAAGGTGTTTACTTGCGCCGTTTGTGTGGGAAGGAGCAGCCTCGCCTGTTCATGTGGAAACTCCTAATTGCTTTCTTTGTTTTGACAGATTTGTGGGTTACAACAAAACATAATTGCAAGTAACATAACAAAGTAACACTCTCATAAGCACCTGTAGTGTTGCTATTATAAATAGAACTACTAATGTACAGTGTTGGCTATTGTAAAAGTACATTCAGTTGAAGTTCTCAATTTTTCTTGCCAAGCACATTGTGCTCTTGGTCTTCTGCTTTAGTTTGCAGGAGAATTTCTTCAGTCTTCAGCCCAGATGTGCAACGTCTGTTGCCCCACTTTTCTCATTTGTTGTTCAACACTGAAATGGTTAATTAGGTGCTAGAGGCAAGTCAGTACCTGATAACCTGTTACTTGTCCTGAATTTCCATTCTCATGGTTGAAAATAAGCTCTGGGTTTTTGGAGAATTCTCTGCTTTGTGAAGTTGTCTTCTGCAAAAAGTTGTTGCACTGTAAAACAGAGTAAAGTAAAATTGTGCCTGTGGCAGCTGAGGAAGTTGCATGCCCATGTGCTCTGCAACACTCACAAAGGGATCTTTGGATCTGCTGAGATGTTCACTTAGCTGGTGTGACTGTTGAGGGGTGTCAGGTGGATAAATGAAGGAAGGAACTCTGACCTAAGGTTGGAAGAGGTCATGGATGTTGGTATTTAGGACACTTCTGCTGTCTGCCTGCTTCATGTACTGACTTTTCTTTTTGACAGTTGACAAATTATCCTATTTTTTTGAGCCTTGGTGTCCTCCTCTACAAATTGAAAATGTTTCTGCATTTAAAAAAAAGACATTTCAGTGGCCGGATACTGTAGGAACTAGAGCACTATTGTGCAGGCACTATAAAGCTCCCCATATCAGTTATGGTGATGATTTAGCAAATGCATATTACATTTGTTCTGAAATCATATAAGAATATAGCACTTCAAGTAACTGATGAATAGCTGTGCTTATTGAAAAAAATAAAGAAAAAGAAAATTAGCCTGTTCAAGAGAGCAAGTAGTTCTCTGATTTAGAACCGTCCAGATCTGTGTCTTCACTGTACACTGCTCTGGGAAGGCTTTGCAAACCTGGTTTCTTCCTGGTCTGTTCTGCACACCTGAGCTGGGGAGTGGTCTGTGCGCTCCCTGGTCTCCCACCATCACAGTCCCAGCTGGGAGACAGGTAGATTGCTGGTGAAACGAGTGTTCAAGCTTTATTTAGTAGCATTTCTTTGAAAAGAACTGGATATCTGTGCTTGCATTTATGGTATGGTACAGGATTATTTCCCAGAGGCTTGATGTCAAGACTGCTGTGTTTGTGGAGAATGAGAGAAATTTTGATAAGTCTGAGGCTGGGTGTGATGTTCCCCCTGTTCAACTATTTTACAGAACCATTTCCAACCCCTCCCCCCACCTTTTTTTTTTTTTTTTTTTTTTTTTTTAAACATGTAGATTCTTTTTAACTCTCATAGCTCTGTGCCACTGTGCTTAATATCTCCTAAGAGCTAGGAAAACATGTTGGTATGATGAAAGCTACATGTTTTATACATACGTTAAAAATTGAATTATGCTGGTATTGAAAATTGTTGGTTGAAAATACAGTGCAAACTCTGAATAAATTCTGCTGTTGCAAAATCATATATTTGGATTATAGTTGCTGTGAGACTGAGCCCTTACAGATTCTTAAACTTTTCTCAGGATAATTTTAAAGCTTCACTCAGCCTAGGATTTTAGCTTAAATCTGTTAAACAGAAAGGTCTTAAGATTGTCTGTCAGAGTTTTCTGTCAACACTAACACAGATACTGGGCTTACTCAAATGCTGGCTTCTCTGGAATCGGAGTACCTTGAGCAATGTGGTTCAAGCAAGACCTAAATCTAATATTAAAGTTAAAATATTGATTGTTTCTGTTTCTTTCTGAGAAAACTTATTAGCATTTTATTATCAATGCACATGTTTTTTCTTATGACATTCATTTATATTTGGTGAATATAAAAAAAAACCTTATTCAAAGTCTCAGAAATTCCTAGTTTTAAAACAACACAGTTTCAGTTCTGTGACCTTTATCATAGCAACAGTGAAGAGTAAATCTTATTCAAAGCACTTAAATGAGATCAAACGTAACCTGCAGAGTAGGTAGAATGGAAAGTCGTCTTTTTTTGTAATGCTTCTGATAGCAAACCCTTGCCTTTAACCCTTGGTTATTAAAGCATGACATAAATGTGTTCCGATAGCACCTAAGTTGTGTTTGGTGCAGGTGGATGAGCTCTGAAGTCACTGCAAATGAAATCCAAATCCAGTGCATAAAAACTCCTCTCTTTTAGAGGAAGCATTTCCTTCACATCTTAATAGTAGAAACATTTCACTGTTGGAGTGACAGCGTAGGCACTAAAGACAGTCTTGGTAATATACGTGTAAAACTTGTTACATATGGAATTCTTTTGGTGTTTTTATCATGCTAAACCTTGCTGTGAGGCATATCAACAAACAGCACAGATTAATCATTGCTTGTATCCCTTAGTTTTGGTCCATTTACTTTTCTGACACTAAAAATGTAGACTTGAAGAAATTTAATTATAAATATAAGCTGAGAGAGAGTTTATTATTAACATTGAGCAAGACCTTTTTTATATCATAGAATATACACAAATTTAGAAGTCTTAGATGATTTTTGTTTTATCTGTTGTATTTCTATCTTATTTAGGGATTTTATGTTGAAAAGGAAAGCTTAGTATCATAGCTTAATATCTTAGCTAAAAGTGGTGTCACAGAGCACATTTTTTGACTGTGGCAATTGGGTAATGAGGGGCTTGTAAACTTCATAAAGTATATAATTTTCCTCCTAGATTTTATCTGTCCAGATTTTTTATGTTTTTAAGTACTTCATGATTAGTAAATAACAAATTCAATTTACTGAATAGAAGTTTTGTTACTTAGAAATACTTGGAATATATACATTTTTATTGGCATCAATGGCACATTTCCCAGGGAGCACAACAAAATGGATCATTTAATAGATGCCCAATCTCTCCATCCATCTATCTATCAGCACAGCACATGATGTTTTGACTTGAACATGGTAATTATCTCAGGCTGACTTCAGAGAAGAAGCTGCCACCCACACAGCAGTGCTTAATTACTTCAGACTTCAGTTTGCCAAGAGAAGAATTGACTTTTCTTTTTCTTTTTTTTTTTTTTTTTTTTTTTGCACATTGCATGGAATTGAAATGATTTCATTGTCATTTTATTTGAAATGCAGCCTGACATCACTGTGGCATCATGGGAAAGAGAATGCAAAATTTCTCTGAAATTCTTAAAATAGGCTGAAAGCTGCCTTATATTTTAATGGTTTTCTATGAAGCCTGTGCTCACATTCCTTGAATGTTAATGATGAGCTGCTTCAGCGTATGGGAGGATTTTTTTCCTATGAATACATTTCACTTACAAGCCAATGAATGCATTTTTTTTTAAAGTTGCCAAAATGAATACAAACTTTGGCATTTTAAGTGTAGATGACTGTTCAAATTAATGTTTGTGCACTGTAGAGTTCGAGAACATAACTAATAAAATGAAAGATAATGAATTAATGGTAGTGTACAGGCAGTTTAGGAATCAAATAACTAATCTTTTTTGTCATTGAAAATTACAGCTATTTATCCTGAAATGTGATAAGAAAGTTGCATATGTGTGTTTTCAGCATCTGAAAGCTAAATTTAATATCGATGAAAATTACTACAAGGTTTTATATATATGTTGTTAAACATGCAGCTAATTGATTTGCCACACAAATACTTGAGGCAACCTGCTTGAATTAAGCACTGTAGACATACTTTTGTGCTCAAAAGGGAGAGAATTTGATTCCTAGATGTCTTTACCCTGTGTTCTCTGAGGACAAAGAGCCATTTTGGGATCGATTTCAAAGGCTTTAGTGGGTCTCTTGCAACCACTAATGCCAGTGGCATTAAACTCCTGGAAGCCTATGGGACAGTAAAGGAGACTGGGCACACCAGCAGCCTGGATCCCATAGGAAAAAGCTCTTTGTTGCCAGGACGGGAAGCAAAACTTGGGTCTGGGCTGTGATGCCTTCCAGTGCTCTCTGTAGGTGGAAGCATTTGTAGGGCTGCTAGTAAAGGTGATGAGATCTGAAAAAATGCTTAAAGCAGTTGATCTTTAAAATACTTGGCCTGCTGCTAACTGGGAGCAATTGTGGGTCCTGGCCAGTGCTTGGACATCGTGTCCTGTGCACATTTCACCTGGCTGTGCGTGCAGCACTGGGGCAGGACAAAGCATGCATGCTTATCTGTATCAAAACGATGATAAATCTTCACACAGTGAACTGTGCCAGTCTTCCTGTTAAAATATTACCCTCAACAAGAAAATTCAATGTACCGTTTTCCCAAATGGCAATAAGTAATACTGAAACTGTCTTTTTGAAGGGAAGATGTATTTTCTTCAGTTTATACATCTATATAGTAAAGACCCACTGAAATGATTTCATTGTCAGATACACTTTTTACAAAAGAATAATGCAGAGAAGCCTTTTGAAATAAATCTGGTGACACTAGAGAGTTTACAAATAGTAGCATATTAATATACAGCTAAAATAATAATAAAAAACAGCATGCTGCTAAAGATGTTTAGTATTATCCGCTCACCGCGGGAGTTTATTAGAAACTCCAGCTTTCTTTTATTAAAATTTCAATTGGCTTGGTGAATGAGATCCTATGTTAGTGTCATAAAGTGAGAAGCCAGAAGGAGAGGATATTGGCATTTAAGTGCAGATCTAATTTTGAAATAGTGTATATTATTATACCAAAATATTGCATATCACAAATATTACATACTGATGTTAGAAATAGTTGCATTGATTTCTGTATTAATCAAATTGGCATTGTTTTCTGTGCCATCTGGTAGTTTATACATGTCATTTTAAAATATATCCTAAGAAGTTTGTAATATATCTATAAGCAGAAAGCAGAAGCTGCATGGTTTTGTGGAGATTTTAAAAGATGGTTGGCACAGATGATCTCCCACAATTGGCTCCAGCATCAAGGGATGAACTTAAATCAAAAGACCAAACCTTTTCTGAATCATTGTAGGGAAGTCACTTTTACAATTGTATCTTTTTAGGTATGTAGTTTAATAGTTATTTTTATTTAAGACTGCTTGGTGTTTTTTCAACAAAATTCTCACTTATGTAAAACAATATTGTGGCTGTGATGTCTTATCTCAACTGGGAATTAACTCTTAATTCATATATCCTACTGCGCTGAGCTTTGCTGGGTAGTGTGGTACAATGATGCTGTAAGCATCAACAAAGGCTTTTGCTGCCTATCAGTCTCTGTTTCTTGGCACCTTCAAAGAAGATGAGCTGGCAAAGATGAGCAGTTAGTGTGCAGTAACATAGGTGGGGTGTGCTTATCACTGCTCTCCACTCTTCCCAGAATTCTCCTTCGTGTCTAATTGCAGCAGCTCATGGTGGTGTCCTCTCAGGACATGCTGGAGTTGGCGGAGGCTTCATTGTTGGGAAGGGAGGAACATGACTTTACTCTCCCACTTCTCTACAGTAGTGAAACACAGTGGTGAAGAGGTGCTCACAGTTTTATTCCACCTAATATCCCACAGAAGGACTGTGAAGTGAATGTGATTTTGTAGCTGAGTGGGATTGTGTGTATATATTCCATATAATCTCATAAATACACGTTTTTATGTATTCTCATACACAATATGTAGTATATCTATATAGTTCAAATCTCAGATTTTTACCTTTTGCTTTTCAATAGCATGTCTGGATTGCTGTTTAATTCTGAATTGTTGTTCTTCCTTGCTTTTTTCTTGGTTTTGGTTTCATGTAATGTAACTTTGGTGGTCTCAACACAGTGACATCTGGACATGTTCCAAAATGGTCATAAATTAGCCCACAGTCTTTCACATACTGCTGTAATTAGCTTCAGATTTTTATTTTTTTTCCCTATTTTATTTTTAAAGAGATTCCTCTGTTCTGTTGTATGTGATTGGATAATCAGTGTTTCATTATTTGGTGAAGTGTTGCTTTAAAAATTGATGGCACCAACAACTCAATCCAGCTGGAACCCTCCATGGTGGAAAAAAAATATATCTCACATCCCCCCATCTGGATTCTTCAGGATGCAGTGAGAAATTTGCACTTCTGCAGCTGCAGTTCTTTCATGACAGGTTCTGTAAATTCTACACGTGGCTGCCTGCTTGGAAAATATTTTCCAGATTTACATGTTTACAGCTATGACATGTGAAGCTGAAGAGCCTTCCTTCTCCGTTATGGCAGAAGTATTCACAGATTGCACTCTAACTTTACAAAATCTGGAAATGGATCATTTACAACTTTCAAACAAATCAAAGTGCCCTTTGATCTTGACTCCAAGTTTCCTTAAGAGCAACAAATAGAAATAAGTTTTTTGTGTTCTTTTTTTTTCCTTTAAATATGGTCAATATTAATCTGTTAATATCTGTCTGAAAACGCAAGAAACAAATTTAATACATTTTTATTTCAACGTGTATATCCTTGGAAGAGAAATATAATTGAGCAAATGTAGGCACCATTAAGATCATTATATAGTTGGTAAGTGCCTCTGTAGAGGCTGTATGAACTCAGCAAGAGATAGTCTGGTCCATCCTTTATTCCCTCCTACGTGTGTGGTTTTGTTTTCACTCATGTTACCAAAAATTTAGAATAGTGTTGTTGGAAAAAACCTGACAATGCAAAATCTATAGAAATCTTTAGTTACTTTGATGCAAATTAACTTATCTCATAACCATCAATTATATTTTTCTGATTCCTCCAGAATCACTGAATACATTAAAAATGTATGCTGTTGAAAGTGTGAAAAATATGCAACAGTTACAGAACAGTTGAATTTAAAAATATTGCATTTAGGCAGTCATCATCTTGATGAGCTTTGAGTCACCATATTGCCTATAGTCACTATTTTCCTTGGCCCATCATTTATTCTAACTTGAGTTACGTTTTAGATATCTTTTGGAATATTATAGAAGTTTAAAAGGAGAAAATACAGCTTGCTGACAGAGGAAATATGCATCATTTATTAACACTGGTTGAAAAGATATTTTTATTTCTGTTAGGCATTGCTGATTTTTTCAAACATGTTCTGTCTCTTGCAAGTTGGCCTGACTGGAATCCATGGTGTATATGCTCAGTATTTTCTTAATGTTAGTCATGGTGCTGCCTGAAATATTTTACCTTTATAACACCTGGTACTAATCACATTAAAAACCCCATTTAATAAAGACAGACTTTAGGAGTAAAAGGCTGAGCATTTCAAAACGAAAACCAGTTTTGTAGAAACGTGACATCCAAGTGGTTTAACAGGGTCGGTGTCAAATGGCTCATCTGCAAGGGAGGAGTGAGGCATCCGTGGGCACTTGGATCATTTTATGACCTGCTTTCAGAGAGCTCAGACAGTTGGAAGCAGCTTTTCATTCAGTGTTTATTAAGATGGATGGGGGCTTCAGGAGGGTTTGTTTTGTTTGATGGGGAAGCTGATGGCGGCGGCTGTGGCTGCCGGAGAGGTGAGGCTGGGCTCTCCAGTTTGACTGCCTGCAGCTGCCCTGTTGAGAGGTTTGGAGGCCAGCAAGGCTCAGAGCACTGAACTCGCCCTTTTCAGGGCTAGCGCAGGCCACAGAAATAGGTTTCAGATGGATGTACGTCTGTCACTTTAGATAATTTTTGACTTCTCGTGATTTTCTAACATACTTATACAAGCTGCTTGTAAACAGATACCTTAAAATGTTTGATGATTCCCTTACAGGGTAAGAAGAGTGAAAGGTTTAGTTAGAACCAGAATTGAGCCTGTGTTTTCCCTCCCCTTCTGCCCCGTTAATAGTTAAAAGAATAACCTCCTGTGTTTTGTGGTGGAAGCTGGGAAATTATGAGAAGATAGAAAATCAGATGACTTTAGGACTATTTTTGCATGCGATTCAGGGTGATGAATGGCTAGGGTAACCTAGAGGAGCAAGATGAGCTAATGAAAGAGTGATGTAAAGCACAAGTCAACTGTTTTTTAAAAAGTGGCACCATCACTGTAAACAAGAGGAATGAGAACTATCACTTTGTATTTAATCATACAGTACCCTCATGGTGGGCCGCAAGGCTGTATAAAAAATGAGCAAAAGCAACCTGCTCAGAAGGAAAATGTGTGTATGTTTTTCTTAAAGAAAAAAAATCAGCCTTTTAGCAAACTTGTCATGCTCATGAAACTTAATTATGATCTCTAAACACAAAGAGCCACAGCATATACATGCATGTAAGTAGACTGTACAAAAGCAAGGGCATGTTTCTGTGACTTACTTCTAGCCTGAATTTCTGTCCAGCACTATTTAACTCTAGCAAGCTTTCTGGTGCATGGAAAACTG
The DNA here is from genome assembly GCF_015227805.2 of Hirundo rustica. Classification (NCBI taxonomy): domain Eukaryota; kingdom Metazoa; phylum Chordata; class Aves; order Passeriformes; family Hirundinidae; genus Hirundo; species Hirundo rustica. The sequence goes on along the minus strand of NC_053458.1, from coordinate 13,911,841 downwards.
AAAATCAGCCTCACCATCTTCTGTGTATCCGAACAAAAAGTTACAACTGTAATGCTTTAATCCAAAATTCAACAGTGTACAGTTCAGAAAGGTTTGGATTACTTTATCGAGGTTAAAAAAAAAAAAATCTGTTGTATTGCTGTAAATGATGGTTATTTGAAACAGGTGCCATACAGCTGCTAAATCCTTCCCCTTGTTGATTAAATGTAGAATTTCTTCACAGTTTTTCCATGAAACAACTTTTTAAAACTAAATATTCTTTAGTATTGTACTCTTTACCTGTGAAGTGTGAAAAAAAAAAGCTGTTAAGAAATCCCGTGCTAAAGAGTATTAATATGTTAAAATTGCTTTTTGAGATTATGACTATTTGTTTGCTCATAATTAGGATTAAACCTAAGTCTAGCAGGTACTGGTTATGTGAGTGGCAGTGCTGAGTGGAGAAAGAGAGAAAAGCGTATTTTATTTTTATCTCTGTATTCCATACCCCAGCAGTCACAGAGAGGGGAAGTTGACAGGCCAAGTGATCAAGGTTATCCCTGGCTTGGGATGGTGGAGGAAAGGCAGTGTCAGATGTAGGATTTGGTATTCCTGGGCAGCCACTGCGGCTCGCAGCTTCTCATTAGTACATGTGCATCCATTTCCTTATTTTCACTTGCTGAAGAAGTGACTAGTGTTTGGTCTGTTAAGTAGCTGTAAGAGTACAGATGTGCTTTTCTATGTTTTCATGCCTAATGTGGTAACATTTTATTAGTTTTCGTTTAATTGTTAGCTATGTGATGCATTTTATCAAAAAGAGGTTGGGAATCTTTGTGTGCCTAAATTAAAAATTTTATATAAACAGAACTCCTTGCCCATTTTTTTTTGTGTTCCCTGAGAACTACATCTTCAGGTATTAGGAATAGTCCTAAAGTTCTTCAGTGTTTTACTAACAGAATAAAAGAAACAAAAAAGATTTATTTCTTTATGTAGAGTTTATAATGTGACTTATCTTTGTGCATGTGGATAGTTGCTTTTACATATGAGAAGTATTTGTGTGTGCTGTCATGCAGAGGCGGTTGCAGATCTGAAGGTATACTGGCTTTCTTTGGTAGTACATACAAAAATAGAAAAGATAAAAGGTTATTGTAATTTTGAAGGATCTTCTCAGTGGGAAGATTTTCTGGTTGTTGAAACCATTACAGATCATGCAGCCTTTATATACTTAGTGGTGGCAGGTCTAGTACTTGTATGACTGGGAAGAGAACAAGGGATGGCAGGAGTAGCTCTGCATGTATCATTTTGTGATTTTGTGAGGACAATTTCAAATACCTTTTTGTTTCATTCAGATAAAGCTGAAGGAGAGTGTGGTGGGATAGCTAAGAGAATAGAAACTGTTGATTTCATTCTGGTGGGGTTTTTTCCCTTTATGTATGTATTTATTTATTTATTTTTAAGAGACTTGAGATATAAAAAAATATCTCTGTATCCCAGCTTACCTCTCAGCAAAATGACTATCATAATACTTAATGTCCAGGGATGAACTTTATAGTACATTTCAAAGGCCCTGAGATTAATAGATAGAAAGCAGTTGATAAATTAAATTGTCATCCAGATGTTTTCCCTTTCTGCTTCTTCATCACAATATAAAATTTTAATGAGATTTTTAATGCAACTGGTTGTTGGTTTTGTTGTTTCATCATTCACAAAATTAATTTTTTCCTTGCTAAATGTCTTGCCTCAGAGTGGTGAAGAATAAACTGTGTAATCTGATAAATATTTGCGTTTGCAGTAACCTATTTGTGAAATATAAGCAGTGTTTTGAATTCTATTGTATATTTTTGAGAGAAATTGATTTTAAAAGATACTTTAAAATTTCCTACATGTAACATGGGGCGTGTAATATTATCAATTTAACCCCAGTGTGAGCCGAAGTGCTCTGGTTCTGTCATGAGGAGCATATTTTCATAATTTCTCCTGAGTATTTTGAGGGTGACTTTTGACTGCCCGCTCCCTCTTTGTGTGGAAGCAGCTGAGATAAGTGTGCTGCTCTAAGCCCAGTCCTGTGTGCCAAGGAGCAGGGAGTGTGCTGAGTAGAGGGGAATATTTTCCTTGCTGGTCATGTTATGCGTCTGTGCTGTGGCTACTGCCAGAACCTTCCCTGAAGAGGCCTTTGTAATGTAGCAGGTTTTAAAACATGAGCCAGACCCCCTGGCATGTTCCTTAGCTTCTGCTTTTCTCTTCCCTTTTCATCTCTTCATAGCTGTCTGGATCCTGGCAACTCTGAATTAAACTTTCAGCAAGGTAGTGGTTAGACGCGGAGCATCCAGACAACAAGCTTGACTGACAAAATTTGTTTGCTAGGAATCCCCCTTGTTCTCGTATTTTTTCAAATATTACGGTGGAAAAAAATCATAAATTGTCATTATAAGGTACAAATAAAGATAGATGTAGCCCCACCCCAAAAAACATGCTCTACATTGCGTGACTGAGTGATTGTTTCCAAGCATTTCTCAGAAGACTTTAACTTGATTACTCTGGGGAATTGATCCTTTGTGTTCTTGGGGAAAACTTGAAGAGAAATGGGAGATAGAGCACAGAGATATCAATAAGTAATTATTTCACAGAAAGCAGTCTCAAGGCTTCCAAATCTTGTAAAGCATGGTATCTATTTGATATGTTTTTGACTAAGTAAAAAAGTAGATGTTAGGAGTTTCCCCCTGCCTTTCTAGTTTTCTCCAAACAGAAATCTCTAGCACAGTGTTCCAAACTGGGAAATGCTCTGTGAATTCCCACAGATCACATTTAGCAAAGAGCTGACAGATTCCGTTTCTGTTGGCTGTTGTTCATGAGGCAGCTTAACTCTCAGATTTGATATTGTATTTGCAGGTTGGCAAGCAGAAAAGTAAACAGCACTTAACTTATAAACTTAAAACTTAATTAATAGTATTAAAATAATTGAAAGAATGTGAATATAAAATGCCAAGATGCTGTTTTTATTGTGCCTATACAAAGCAGAACTGTAGTAAAAGTAAGTTATTCTGTAGTGTAGAGGAGTATGCATTATTAGTACATTAATAGTCATTTTTATTAGAGATTTTAATGGTTTATTTGGCAATTGAAATATAAAAAAAATTAAAATCCTGGAGACGGCCAAGAATCACAAAGGACAGCAAATATATTAGGCTATAAAGTATAATGTGCTATGTTTCTGGAATATCATGAAGAAAAGGTGAAAGCCGTTTTGGTCTGGATGTGACATTCTGCCAGTGTTGCCTGCATAATGAGCATAGTTTCTGTGAAAAATCATCCAAAACAAGGCAAACTGAGGCACAACTCTCTGGGTAAGCTTTTGCTTTGTACTGCTGTAGAGTCTGCGTGAGGCCTTGGAGGTGGGTGCCAGACACGCTGTGCAGCCATGGAGAGCTGTTCCTGTAGCTGTTGTGGTGTCAGGAGCTCCAGACTGTGGCAGATGAGTCGCTCACACCTGGGCGTGATGCGGTTGTGACGCCCCTTGCAGTGCCTGAAATGGACAGACCAGGATCAGTTTGATTTCAGTTATGCAGCGCTGATGTTTGTGTTCAAGGGCCAGCAAAAAGAGAGAATTAAATTCTCTGTGTTTGTTTATGTGGGCATGGGGGTGGACAGGAATGTAATTATCATGGGAATGAATGGTTAATGCTATGTAATTAAATAACCTCCAACACTTTCCAATGTAACATTTCTGAGAGTCATAATGCAATGGCAGTGCTATTAATTAAGTGGGTATATAGATAAGTATGGGCAGATTATCCTGAAAGGTAATTGAGTCAGGTAAAGACGAAACAAGAAATTTGAGTATAAAAGTGAAGGAGATGGAGAGAAAGGAGCAGCATGAAATATCTCGTTGGAGACTTATGTAACTGCAAGCCACATAGCTGGGCTGGTATTTGTTAGGTAACTGAATTTGTGTGTAACTATTACATATTCCGACATAAGATAGTAAGTCAACTCTTAAAAAAACCTCAGACAAAACTCCCCTTAAATGAATGATTCAGAAAATAGTTTAGGGTTTACAGTATGAGCTATATAATGTATTTTTTAATCATCATCAACTATTAATTTCTTTAGGTGTTTTCTAGAAGACCTTTTTAAAAATACTGTAGAAAAATTCTACAGAAGTTGAATGCATTTTTTCTAGAAAAAAAACATGGTATACTTTCTGAGCAGTTTTTAAAGTCTGGAGGAATTTTTGAAGAATGTATTCCAGTATTCCTTGGGATCAGTAACCCAGTAAGTGTTTATATGTGCATGTATGCACATATGCAAAAAGGCATTATTTGGTTTCCATAAGAAACTGAAAACATTGTCATTGTGCATACTTTACTCCATTACAAATAATGGTAAATCCATCAAGGATCTTTTCTAGGTTTTTAAATTCTTGGTTTCTATATATGTGTGTTGTTAACATTGTATGACATAGAGAAACAACTTTTGGAAAAAGTAGTTCTTCTTTTTGTTTCTAATTAGTGATATTACTAAGAAATCTTCCTGAAATTAAACTCTATCTCACTTTCAAACATACTCTTTTCTTTTGGTAGTGTTTAACAGTTTGACCCTGGCTAATGTTTTTCTTCAGTTGTAGTGCATGAGAGAGAAAATATGTTTGCTAGCTTTTTACCCTACAACTAAATTAATAGACTGAGGGACCAGTTCATTAAAATTTTATATCTGATTTGTTTGGGTCATAGCTCTGTTATAACTTGTTATAAATATCTTCTATTCCTTAATATTGCATCTCTATTAACAAAACAGACATTAACAACTATAGCCCATCTGGAGCTAGAGGGAAAAAGCCATAATCATTTACCTTGCCAGCTGAAAAATGATATAAAAATATCATGTGTTACAAAAGTGATTTGACCCCTCTCACCAGTAATCAAGGAGGTTATAAATAATTAAATAGCCTTGGGTGGTTCAATAGAAACTGTCCTTATTCCTCCCCTAATGATCTAATCCTCTTATTTACTGATTCAGATATTTGCTAAGTGGTAAACTAGGCTAAGGCCTCTATTTATTGGCTCTTTTGTAGAAGATATTGAACAATCCATCCTGCTTTATGGTGAGATTAAGGCAACACAAAGTGTCCAGCTTTTCTATAGAAATTATTTTGTGTATCATTCTCTTTAAGTATGAACTCTGACTCAGGACCTGTATGTTCAGCTAGGGAGCTCTGCTCTATTCCTTCAATTTCATTTGGCAGGGAGGGAGGGCAGGAATGTGATCCAAACACCTAAGCATCATATTATTCCTCCATGGTTGATTACTGTACATCTTGAACTTCCTAATGTTTTCCTTCACTTGATCCAAACTATTGTCTTCTCCCCATAATGGATCTCTTGTCACTGCTATCCAGTGATTGGATGTGTGGGAACAGTTCGGAGCTGCACAAGGAAAGATTTAGACGGGACATTAGGAAGTGCTTCTTTACTGAGAGAGTAGACAAACTTTGGAACAGGCTTCCTAGAGAGGTGTGGATGGCCCAAGCCTGTCGGTGTTTAAGAGACAATTGAACAGTGCCCTTACTACCACACTTTAATTTTGGTCAGCCTTGAATTGATCAGGCAATGGGACTAGATGATCACTCTAGGTCTCTTTAAACTGGAATGTTCTATTCTCTTTGTTAAAGAGAGGAAAAACAGTGACTCTAGCAATAGAGGGACAATGTTTGCATAAAGCAAAAAAATAAGTCCTTGTGAAAAAAAGGATCAGAGTTGAACTGACCCTGAAGATAACTCTGTGCAGATTTGATGGATGTCAGGGAAGAGCTGCTGATGGGTTCTCTGAACCAGAAGGGACCATTCTCATGGATGGTTTATGAATTACAGGGAAGTAGAGAAAAGTCTTCTCCTTGTGGTAAAGTAGTTCCTCTTGGTCACATCTGAATTGCTAGGTTTTAAATCTGTATGCTAACTGGCGTTAGAGGATGGCACTGGTTATCTCTTTCTTGCTGCTCAGAGTGAGCTCCCCTGTACATGTTTAGGGCACATGTCTTTCTGTACCTGACGTGGGTCCAGATATGCTGCCTCTGTGTGATTGAGCAGTCCATGAAAATTGTTTTATACCCAGAGTAGTAATTATATAAAAGCTAAAGTAAAGAAACAAACACTGGAATCTCATGTTGATTGACTGTGGTTCTTTGAAATTTCATAGTATATAATTTATTGTTTATGCCACAACTAACTCTGCTGGAATGGTGGAAATGGCATGCCACTAATTTTCTCTCTCCTGTCCTCTGAATCTAATTTAGATCTCATATTCCCAGGGATGTATATGGTTGTTTACTAAGACCGTGCGTGTCCACTCGTAAAAAGGAGGGCTGTTTTTGATCTTTGCATTTGCATGCTAAATTAGGGATACTGTAGCCCTCACATTTTGGACTTTGATCAGCAAGCCAAACATAGGAGAGAAAAGCTGAACAGAATTGAAGAACAAAGGCTGGTGAAGAGTGCCAAAACACTACACTTCACTCATCTGCTACTAAATACCTGATTTGGTTTCTGAGTTCTTCCTGATGGCTGTGGATGAGAGATGATGGGATTCTGCCCATCTCAGGCAGCCCCCAGTTAATAGTGTCAATAGTTATCAAGATGTCAGAAATGCATTTCAAGATTTATAGCTCCCCAAGGGAATGGGCAGAAAAAAAGATAAGTGCCCGTCTTTTCCTGAAGTAAACTGAGAAAATGGTAAGGGGGGGAAGGGGAGGAGCTCTCTGTACTAAATAGAATAAGCATTAGTTCAGAAGCCAGGAGTCCGGATTGCCTTTGCCTATGCACAGTGACAGTCTCTCACCAGATACTGATGACTCTTTGAAGAACACCAAGTTGCAGATTCCCACTTTCATTACCTGTTTTTGTGTCAGCACAGTGGGAACATTAACCTTGGCTCATCAAGTGGCTGAACAGCACGGAGCAGACTTTTGTGCATTAAAGTGGGCTTAGATAAAGCATTATTAGTAATAGTAACATTACGAAAGTGCAAGAACCTTTTCAATGTGTTAACAGATTTATGTCATCAGACTTTTCTAAGTTTTGAATAGATTAATTCTATGAAATTGTAAATGAGTGTTGTTTGGCATTTGGGGAGAACTGGAGGAAAGGGCCCTGTTTAATTTATTTTTGTATAGGTGAGTAGTCCAATGGCACAATGCATCCTATTCTGCCCCCTTAAATAAGAGTTAAATTTTCTTTCCTCTAAAAGTATATTGAAATTAATCATTCAGGGAGACTGGGACGTAACCTTCATTTTTACTAGTGCATTGTAACATTAGACATGCAAAATGAAAAGCCTGTTAAATATGAGACAGAGCTTTTGGAACATTGCAATGCAGTCAAAAGATTGCAAAAGCTTCCATGCAATACAGTAATTTCAGGGTGGGTTTTCTGATATTTTTTTTTTAAATGCATCTCAAGCCTTTGTGAAGTGCATTTAGGAAGCAGTGAATTGTTTCTCTAGAATAATATGTTTCTTGATTGCACTTACAAGGTTTTGTCACTTTTGTTATTAATCACAGTGACAATTGTTTGTCTTTAGGCCAAGGGCAAGAGTTCTCTGTTGTTGATCTAGTCAGAAAGTACTCAAAGTTTGTAGTGGAATGTCATTAATATTTATGCTGCACAGGTAATAGAGTAAATATTAGAGCTATGAATTATTGAAAATGAAAGAAAAGTGATGAAATACTGTTTGTTAGTTTGGTTGTTTTGTAGTTTTGCATGTTTTTTGAAAAATGAGGACTCGTGAAAGAGAGCATCACTTTCAATAGAGCTTATGACTTCTGCATTAATGGGAATTTTCTTTGTCAAATGATATGAATGTTTAAAAATAATTCCAAATGCAATTCTTATGATGCGTTGTAGAACAAAAAAATTACAATAATTTAATATAGCTGCCTTAGAGAGGGTGAAGGAGTGTCCTCTACAAATGACTACCCTTGCAAAAAAGGGTGATTCCCAGAGTATTCTCAGTCTCTACTGAGCTTTCCTGCATGACATAGTGCATCAATTCTGCTTTTCCCTGCTCATCATCCCTGAACTTCTGTTCATGGATCTGGTCAGTGGACAAAAGTCTTTGATAGACTCTAGGTAAGTTTTTTGCTTAACTTTGGGGCAGGAATGTAAGAAAATAATGTACATACAAACCGGAGGACTGGTGCAAGTGGCTTTTATGTCTGCTGGAGTGTAAAGCAGGGAAATGAAGAAGGGGTTTCTTGTGTGTGTGAGTGGGAAGAGTTCTACAGTTTGCAGCAGTTCACAGCTGGTACCGTATGTAGCAGAGTAAGCAAGGAAAGTCAGCAAGGTCAATGTATGATTAGAAAGTTATTAGAGCAAAGGCTTGCACCAGCTATTGGACTTCTGACCTGTATATGCACCCACAAAGTAACATCATTAACCAAGAGATGAAAGATTGCAGAGTGGGCTGGCTCTAATGCCAGAAAGGATCTTGTGGTCCATGGTCACTCAAGGACAGGCAGCTCATCCAGCTAGTGATACTGTACTTTGAGCTGGCTGACAGTGAATTGATTTCTGGTTCATAAAATCCTTTCTGTGCCCTGATTATTGTTTTTTCACAAGTGGTTTCAAAGTTTCTTGGTTGTGTCGTGTGTTGATCCTTTCCTAGAAGTGGGTATTCACCCCACATCTGACCATGATTTTTTTTTTTTCCTATTCTGTCAGTTCCTTCTCCCCTTTAGCCTAGCATCTCTGTGGGGCAGCGTTAGGGCTGAGGGGTTGAGGGCTGATAAACATCCCTTCCTCAGAGAGTTATAATGTGTTTTCAACAAGCCTGTGCCCCACTGTCACAGAGCCAGCCTGCAGGAGACCTGTGCTCCTGTGGGAGCAGCAAGGGTTTCTCACTTGAACTTGTGACTGTTGCCTGTACCAGCCCGCTGCTCTAGGCAGATTTCACGCTTGTACTCTCACTGTCTTGGTGTGCTGATTGCTGTTTTTCACTCTCAACTAAGACGGATGATATAGAACTTCATTATGAATACAGAGAGCCAGGTTAATGTAATCTACCTCTGCACCCACTAATACTATTTCTAGATCAGCCAGGGAAATTTCTTAGTGGTAAAACCAGGCACTTCTGTAGGGATCAATGCAATAGGTCACCCAACTGTATCGAAAATTACTGCTAACACCGTAGCACTTGCCAACAGCTTGCAGGGTGTGGTACCAAAGTGATCAGAGCGGCTCTCTGTGTTACGCATATCTGTTTTTATCATGCTTCTTTGTTCACCTTCTGTGATACTTATTAGTTAAACATGACCATGCATGACCGAGCACTCTCCAGAAGACCGAGTTAAACCTAATCAAGCTGATTTCTCTGCTAAAGCTGGCAAAGATTAGAGATGTGAAGAGACCCACCCCCCCCGCCCTGTGCTGTTGTGCTGACTTCTAGTGGAGTTCTGAGAAATTCTGAGCGGAAGAACCACATCCTGCATGACCTGGGTAAGATGGCTGTGCTTCTGAGATAGATCTGGCTGACAACAGATGAACAAATTAACTCTGGGGTCATGACTGAGGATACACAGTAATTAAATAATGCATCATTTCAGGGTTGAGGGATTTGTTTGGTCTGAGACAGACTCCCAAGGACTCCAAGCAGCAAGGCAGCGGCCAGTGGGCAGTGCTGGATTGGGCCAAGCGGGTCAGCCAGGGACAAACTGTAGCACAGGGCAGACAGAATAAAGAACCACAGCTCAGCAGGTAGGAAGCAGGATCAAGAATCAGAGCCAGGAATCAAGGTGTGAAGCATGATGCTGAGGCAGGCTGTGAATTCCCACAACGTTGCTTTACAGACAGCTGTTTGGTGTCTCCTGTCATTAAGAAGAGGCATTGAATCTAGTCTTTGTTTTCTGTTACCTCAGTCACTATTGACCAATGACCAGAGATGCCTCACTCCAGCTGGGCAGTGAGTTCATTATGCGCTTTTATTTTTAACACAGGCTTTAGTGGCAGGATCTGTAGTCCCCCTTGTCCCAGCAGTTTTGTGCTTCCTACTGAGTTTGCAGTTCTTTATCAGACAGGCAGTGAAATTGTTTACCAGAGATTTACACTCCGACCAACCAGGCTGCCCTGCCTGAGCAGAACAAGGGCCATATTCCTCCTTGGCCTATTAGGCTGGTGTCTGTCTCACCTTTGCTCCTTTGCATCGAGTCTCTCTGATTGCTTGCGAATGGAGAGGCTGTGATTTTGCTGACTGTGCTGCTTTGGTTCAGCTGTGAAGCAGTTGCTTATAATTGGTGCCAAGATGTAGCAATCAACTGGAAAAAAAAGCTCTGGGAAAAGTTGATTTCCCCCCACCCCTGCAAAATGTTTTTGTGAGCTGATGCTTGAAATGAAAATGTGGCTAGAGGGAAAGAAGACATTGTGGAGTTCAGTTTTCAGTGATTTACAGCAAAAATCTGCTTCTGGATGGCAAAGGGGTAGAAATAATGATGATTAACTCATATGCTCTTAGGGCCTGGTTCTCAACATTACTTTTTTGATGTCTCAGGGGGTATTTGGGTAAACAAAGGAACAACATCTAGTTCACCTTCTAGAAGGTGACCATAAGAAGTTGTGCAGGTTAAAGGAAAACTTCATTTGAAAAAAAAAGAAAAATACCCCAACCACTGGCAATGACCAAAAATTAAGTTAGTTCAGTGTTTTTGATAGCTATGGGGAAAAAAGTCACTTCCGAATGCTAACAAAAATGAGAATTTAATTGCTCTCCATAATTATGTTATTCCTCATTGGTGGATCTCAGGGTCATTTTCACAGTACAGTGTGGTTGGGGATTTTTTGATCACAAACTGTTTACTAGTACAGTTTTGTGCTTTTAAACAGATGCTGACTGTTCTGCCCTTAAGATAAGCAAAGTAAATTCTGATGTTCGCTGCTTCCAAATATTCAGGAGGCAAGACAGAATGCTATGTATCTACTGTTAGGCTGCAATCCATAAAGGTCATTATTTGTATTTGACAACAAACTTCTTTTTTTTTTAGCAAAGCTTACTCTGATACATGAATATTGAAAGTCCATCACACCAAGCTTTGCAGCACAGCATGCATATTTGACTTTACCAAGGGTTATCTGTTGGTTATGGTCATTTTTAATTATTTTTTTCAATGCTTTTAGTTTAATAACATCTTATTATCCAATTTCACCTCTCTCTTCTACTTGAGTTATTAAGGTAATCCAGTTCTTACTAAATTTGAATGTCTCTTTTCTTTCAGGTCTTGCATATTTTTGTTCTGATTGCTCTCATCAAATTCAGTAATAACTTGTTTTTAATCACTAAAATAAATTTTAGTATTTCCAAATCTTTGATCCTGTTTTGTCTAAAAGACTCAACTATTATCAAAATTTTTAGTTCAACATACTTAAACAGAAAAAATCTTGCCATTTCAGCTGTGACAACTTAAATAAGAATTACAGTGTTGACAATATGCCAAAATCACCCCCTGATTTTATCTGGGCCGGTTACTGTTTCTGTGAAAATTCTTCCCTTCCTAAGAAGAAATTTCCACTTTTATTTATTTTTTATATAGAGGAAGTTGCTTCTGCAACTGCTGTTATTTTATACCTCTGGTGCTATAGAAAACAGACATATATATTAGAGACTGATGATGTTCAAAGACTGATGAAGCTCTAATTCCCACGCCCCCCCCAAAAAAAAAAAAAAAAGTGAATCCAAATTATTTTTATCCATCAGAATGTGTGGACTTGCATACCTGTTAATGTTTTTGAGTGTTAAGTTGCTCCTACTCCATGTGTGATCAGGAGAGTGGGGAGTATACATTATGCTTAAACATTTCTAGACAGAGTTATTAACAAAAGAGTTAACAAACAAACCAGCATGTCCTAGCTTGATGCCATTGGATTTACTGCAGATTTAAGACATAAATGGGGCAGTGGCTCAGTCATCTAAGGAATACTTTGTTTCAAATTTGAATCTCTATTCTAGTAATTTTTTTTTTTTTTTTTTTTTTTTTTTAGGAAAGCCCAGGTAAAGAATTAACACTGATTCACTTCCTTCTCCCTGGTGACACACGTAGGTAGTGACACTTTGTGTGGAAGCTCGTTGAGATTTGTAACAACATGATGGCTTTTCCAGCGGGACTGAACCTGGGAGCTGTCCCTCGGAAGCACAGGCTGGAGGGCTGATGTGCTGGCCCAGAGCAGCAGCGCTTCTCTTTGGGTCAGTCGCAGCAACTCAATGTGCTAGTGTTTAAAAGAGTTTCTTTTAGAATTCGTACTTTTTGGAATTCGGAATTATGTGAGTCAGGTAAAGGGAGGCTCTCTGCTTAGCTGTAGCAGGTTTCGCGTTGGTCACGTGGAGCCAGTTAGCCTTCCAGAAGTCTAACCATGAAACTTATAGCCTTGGCTTTGTGTAGCAGTCACAGCATTCATCCTGGAAGGGGGGAAGGTGATGAAAAAGAGAAATAATTAGCTTCCAGAAATGTGTACAATTCCAGATAGTGACCAAAATTACATTTCTGATTTTAATGAAAGGTTTTCTGGCTCAATAAAATTTAGAGCAAAGCCCTGCTGGTTCAAATTATTAGTGCACTCCTTAGACCTGGTGAGTTTTATATAGTTTCATGTGGCTCTTTGTACATTTTGCACGGCTTTAGTTCAACTCTATTGCTCTCCGTGTAAGAACCCTTTTATAGACTTACATAGAGATGAAATTAACTCCTAAGGAACGGTATTAATGGAATGATATTTCTCATAATCTTCTTGGAGACTGGGATGTTTTCCAAAACAGCAGTATGCTTTTGAGTGGAAGAAAAATTATAGATCTGGGATCATTGTGGCTGAATTTAGTAACAGTGATAGTTTAATAAAATGAAAGTCTACCAGATAGAGAGTGTGGCTGTGGCATGTCAGTTACAGTGGAGTGCATTGAGGCAGGTAGTTCTGGCTGTCCAGGTAGCAGTTGGCTTCCCCCCACTTACAGTGTTCTATTTTTGGCATTTTACTCAGTATTGCTATTGTCTCAGTAATATTTTCTGTGATTCTGCATCCCCTCTGTAGCCTCCTGTGTACAGCTGCAATAATCACATGGAGCAGTTTGAGCTGGCAGGAGGGATGCAGGTGGCTTCTTCACTTCTAGGTCATGGGATTCAACAGGTGGGAGGAGGGAGCGTGGCAGAACTGTGGCTCATTTAACCATTTCATTTTAAAGCCTGTTCAGACTGCTTTGATGATACATCTGAAGGGAGAGTTTCAAAGCAGTGCTGAAGTGGCTTGAGTTTATTTTGTTTCTGTCATTAGAGAAGATGGAAGACTTATTATCTGCAAGGTTAATGGTAATAAGTTAGGTAAGAACAAGATGAAGGAAAAAACCCTTCCTTCACTTCCATTAATAAAAAAGTCAACATTTAGTTCTCTGCAGGCAACTGTAAAGAACTACACTGGGCACACAGAATATTTTTTCCTGCAGGAAATCCAAACATTGATTTTGAGGGGAAAAAATATATTTTTTGATACTTCCTAAGTATGAAATAAAGGAATTTTCACCATTCAGCTATCACTCCTCAGATAAGCAAAACACAAGGGATCTTCATTACTTGAAACGCTTATAGGTAAAGTTCTTCTGTTGTATTAATTTCATTAATTATTTCTAGAAAAAAAAAAATAGGGCTTTCTGAATGCTAATTTTGACATGATTGTATGTTAAAGTGTATAGTCCTGCAATTTACTCTGTGTAGTCTAAAAAATAATGTGTGTGAGGGGGGAAGACACTGGTCATTCTAGGGACCAATCATGGGTTAATGCACTCTGGTCAAAGTCCTGGACAGGTAGGAATGGAGTGGAAATTTGATCATGTAACACACATTTTTCTATTGCTGTCTCCAGAAATTCTGCCATTTTCTACCTACAGTGCTTAGGGCAGCAATTCCTTGCAGAGGCACAGAATATGCAAGAGAAGTTTCAGAAAGGGCCAAGACCTCCACCAAAATAGTAACACCTCTCAGCTGCAGCTAGTGGTTAACCACTGCTTATATTGACTCCTGCATTTTGTAGAGTGTTTATAGCCACTCATCTCTTGGTAGCAGTAACTTGCAGAATGCGGAGAGTGGATAAATGCATCAAGATGACAAGACTCATTTCACCCAGTACGTGGGAGTAGTTGATGAGATGTGTTCATCTTTTACATGTACCAGCTGTCTGGCCCTGAGCCACCACAGTTTCTAGCGGCCATGGCAGGGACATCACCGAGTGATTGCAGTTCCCGTGGTGTGCGCTCCTTGCACCGTGTTCTTTGCATCTGCCTGAACTGTGACACATTGCTGATGGCTTTGAAGAAACAAGGAAGCACATTTGAGTGGCCTGAACTGTTCTGTTCAGCTCTGACAAAATAGAAAAATCTGGCAGGTGAAGTTAGCTGTCTCCTTACTTCTGAAAATGACAAAAATATGCTTTTGTGCCTGATTTTCCATGTACTGAATATGTTAGTATTCTGTTAGTTACAAGTCTCTTCATTATATGCTGCTCAATAAAGTTAGTAAATATATTACAGAAGACAGAAGGAAAATTTATATTTCCAGTAGTTTTCTTGTATGGATGTGACACATAACTCCTGGCTGACAGTAGTTCTAAAACCTTATGAAATACACAATCACTTCTATGTCCATCTGACTGATGGCACTGTTAAAATTGTAAGCTTGTGCTGATTGAGAAATGTGACTTCTGGAATGTTATTCTTTTTCTGTCTCTGGTTGTCAGGGTGCTCTGTGTAAGGATGACATTTCAAAAAAGAAACATACCTAACAATTCTGGAGATATTTCATTATTGCAACAAAGGTGGATAAGAAACAAAAAATAATTTCCTATCTAGAGGTGGACAGAGACTGTATTATTTTCAAAGTAAATGAGGTATTGATGAAAATGTAATAACAATTATATGACTGTGAAACTGAAGGAAGGTGACAGGACTAAATTGAATATAGTCAGCACATAGCTGTAGTATTAAAAACCTGCCATTATATGTATATATATTTCTGTGAAAGAGAGGTTTGATTTGCTATTATATATATATGTATTTTTTCTTTTTGAAAGAAAGACTTGTTATTCCAATATAGAAAGCTTGGCTTGAAGTTCCAAATCTTAGAACTGATGGGTAGGTGAATGTGAGATGATTAATGAAATTATTCTTGTTCCTGGCATTATTCTGCCAATGTCCTGTATTTAATTCTTGTTATCACACTTACCCATCTTGAAACATGTCATCAGTGAGTGTCATTACTTCCTTTTGTTCCTTGAAAGAGAGAGAAAAAGAAAAGCGAGAATTATATTTCTAAATGAGATGTGGGAGTTGAAACAATTTTTCTGTATTTGGGGCATTATATTAAAATCAGCACACACTTGAGTGTGTCTTAATTGTAAAACTGTTCTTGTCCTTTTAGTCTGTTTGCCTACTATAAACCTTTGGCCTCTAAATCTTGGAGGGCTCAAAAGGTGAGTGCTTTATTTCTTTCCAAATCAAGATGCTTTGGGAGGTGAACTTGCCTTGTCAAGTTCTTGGAGAGCAAAGGGATGACAATTCAGCATGAGGCATGGCAGGTGTTTAACAGTGTACTACTGGGTTTAGATATGATTTTCTTTTTAAGTATTTTTCTGCATTCTTTTCATTTTTAACGAGTGGAAGTGCTGCCTCTTATACAGAGAGTGCAGAGAACCATCCAGGTACTTCTTTAACAGGTGCAGTATCACTCAAGTGCCTCCATTATTGGTCAGTCAGATGCAATGCAGTTGTCTGAATAAATGCAGATTAGTGTGACCTTTGGGTTACCAGTCTGTGCTGAAAACCAGCAGGTGTGCAAGGAAATAGAGGCAACAGCAAAATTTGGGGGAGAGAGGTTAGCAGCAGGCATAGTGTCCTCAGTCACGATGCTTCACTGTGAAGAAATTACATCCAAAGATTGCCTTCTTAAAAACAGATTTGTCAGTAATTTTGTAGAAATGAGGTGGTTTGAGTGCTGTTTGAAATTTCTAAAGGAGCTTTAGGAATCTATAAAATGACATGCGATATTCCTGTCTCATTACAGTTAACTTCAGGAAACAAACATTTTTTTCTTGCGTATGTATTAGAAATATCCAATTAAATTCTACATGTGTGCTTATATCTCAGTTTCTGGTTTCAGGAGGGAGCTAAATATTTAGAACACGTTTTGTTTATCTAAAGAGAGTGTGTACCCTTGGGACCCTTCAGTTTAGAAATTTACTCAGGTTCAGGTGATTTCAATGTTTGCATGCTTTTCCCTGCCTCAGCTGGACCCCTTTATCCTTTCTCTCTTCTTATCCAGAGTCTGCATCGTTCCCATGGATTCCTGTTCCGTGTGCTCTTAGCTGCTCCATATCTGCATAGAGCTACTTCTCTGCCCTCTGCAGTCCAGTAGCAGCTGCCTCGTTCCTTTGGATATCATTGTGAGAGTCAGCAATTCTAACTTCTTTATTTTGCACTTAAAAATGTAATCATTCCCTCACTTGTACTGTCCAAATGTTCTAGTTTGGTTCAGACTCTAAAAGATTCAAAGGTAATAAAGTGGAAGCATTTCCTATTTCATATTAAGCTTCTGCATCTGCTTTAATTTGCTTAAGGCAAAATATTTTTATAGCATGACTTGGAAGTGGAATTTAATAATGGTCAAATTCTAGGAGTACAGCTGGAAACAGGCACCTATACATGATCCCACATATATGAGCATGCACATACACACACATGGATGCATTTTAACACCCCCCAGCCTTGCAATCTGCTGCAATACACACCCCATCATGCCCACGCAGCCTGTTCTGCTGCACTGTAGGGGAAGCGATGCACTGATGTGTCAGTAAAGAAGCTGATCAGAAATCGTGCTTTGGCCTCACGAAACATCCTGGAGAAATTTTACAGCAGGGGAGAGAACAGGTATTTTGACAGAAAGATAAGGAGGAGAGAAGAGGTAAATTCCTAAATGTGTCATGTTGAATGCAAGTGATGGAGATGTAAAGACTATTAGGAATAAAAAGCAGAGAAGAAAAAATATGGGAGAAGAGAGGGGGAAAAAGAGCCTTAAGTATCACAAAACAGATTGAAAGAAAGACCTGGTAGGAGAAACTGAGAGCAGAAGAAAATTAAAAGCACGAAAGTGGTTGGGCAGGGAGAGGTTTGCAATGGTGTGTCTGAGCAGAAAATGATGATGATGGAGTGAAGAACATGAGTGCAAAATGAAAGGGTATCACCAAAGAGGGAAAGAAATTGTACACATACTGCTAAAATTTAGGCAGCTTTCCTTTATTGTATAATGCATGTATACATGTATTTCATAGTCTAAAACGAGAACTTGACAATAGTGAAAATAATAAGCTACAATGAATAAAAAATTGGAAAGTTTAGTGAGAGAAGTGAAGGTCTGGCTGAAATCTGAGGACCATTGGCTCACTCTTCACAACAAGATGATTAAATGTGGCAAACCCTAGAAGCTGCATCGATGTCCTTGATAATAAGCAGAGTTTTCTGCCTCAAAAAAAAAAGAGGAAAAAAGTAAGAAAGAAATAAATAATATTTGTCTTTTGATTTCCATATCATACATATGTTGTGAAACGTCTTTGTCCATTTCATGTTTGTAAAATTTCACTAAATAATTTCAAATAAGAAGACAATCCTGCTTGTCTTCATAAGCATCTGTACTGATAACATTTTTACTTAGTAAAATGAATTAAAAATGACCTACATAATAGCTAAATATTTGTCATGGTAATGTTTTTTGTGAGAGATAAACTATTCTGAAGCACTCAAATCTTCCAAAACAAATCCCAGGTTGTTAGTAGAAGGTAAAATAAAAAAAAAATTATAAGACTGTTATTTATATGCAGAGGCACCATAAGAAAAACAGGATGTTCCCTATCCTAATACCATGTGGTCTTTTCTCAAAATATTCATATTTTGTGAACAATATTCATAATTGTGTGAACAAGAAAGCTTGTGCAATGTAGGGGGCTGACAGTTTCTGAGCAGTCCATGACACTGAGAAGTGAAAACTGTCAGCCAGGTGATAGACTTTGGCTTTTCATGTGTGCTGAAGTTTATATTCAGTTCCATTACTAACTGTGTACAGATTTTGAAAACTAGGTCATCAGTGGTACAGCATCTTTTTATTATGATTTATACCCCGCATGTTTGAACAACCAAAATAATTTTCATATGTACAATGAATCATATCCCTATTTTATCCTTAGTTTTCACTTTTTTTCCTTATATAAGCAAACTCCTCTTGATTTTGAGCAGATTTTCCTTGAATGAGAGTTGAGGAGGGACTGTGGTATTTGGCCCGAAGGATTGTATAAGCTAGTATGAATCACAAGAATTTGGAGACAATATATTTTAAAATTATTTCCTCTCAAGTACATTACTACATCCTGCATGTTACTAGGAGCTGTCTGAATGTTGTTACCATATGGATGAATAAACTCTCCCGTTCCCTGTTCACTCATTATTCAGAGCCTCCCTAGTTTTCTTGGCAGGTTGTGTTGCAGAAATACTATTGATGGGGCTCCTCAGCCCATGCACCCTGATTCTAAAGCTGTGTCTGAAGAGCCTGCTATCTGGCTTTTATTTTTCCACAGCCTTCTTCTGAAGACAAGCCCCCCTTGGTATAAATCTTGACAGCTTACATCAAGGTCTCAATCTTCCTTCTCCTTGTGATGGAGTTTGTGATCAATGGTAAGAAGTCAGCTCTCTCTCCCTCTTGTCTCTGGAGCTTTTAGAGCTCTGAAAATACCAAGAGCATGACCTTCAGCTATATGTATGAAAATACTAATTTTTCCCCAGAAGAAGAACAAATAGGAACTTGTCAGTCAGTCTTTTTGAAAGCAAATTCTGTCAGGGAAGCTGGAGTCTGCATCTGTCATTTGGCTAAGGGTATAACTGTGGCCCAGACGTGAGGCACAGTGTAAAGCAGCGCTCAAATTAATAAAAGAATTTTCTGCCCTCATGCAGTGACTCTTGTGAATCAGGACAGAAGCTTTCTGTCAGTTATGGTGTACTGCTCGCAAGCCTTTCCACCAGAGACTGCACACCTTGGGAGTTTTGGTGACGCCTGCTGTCATGGTATATGTGGAAAAAATGGGTATTTTTACCAGGGAACTGGAGCCCAATGTGTCTGAGCAGTTTTACACTAGTTTGGAAAAGGCCAAATAAGGGAACAATTTCATTTTAAATTATCAGAACAGTGTTTCTGATACATATATATTCTCTTTTTCTGAAACAGATAAAACTAATCAGATTGGCTCAAAAATTCCTGTTTTTTTTTTTTTTTTTTTTTTTTTTAAATGGGATTTTTGAACCCATGTATATTGTAGATATAGGCTTGTGGCTCCTCATGAATTCTTATAAATTTCAATAGTATGTTGTGCATAGTTGGAAATATATGCTATCTGTTAAATAAGAATAGATTGAGAAGCAAACTAAACTAAACTTTTTAGTCTTATGACTTGAAGGTCAACATTAGAGTACAGCAAATACTCGTAAATTGAAAATACAGAAGGAAAGTAGGATGTTACTCTGAGGAAATGATGTGTTTATGAAAAAAGCAATTGCCACTCAAGAAATGAGACGGGAATTTTGTGTACTGGTATTTTTTTTGTGTACAAGTATTGTGTATTTGTGCACCAGTAAAATTATTTTCTTTAATGGCTGCACAAAAACCAGCTTCTCAGATGTTATCTAATATGCTAAACAGTATATTTAAAAAAAAAATCCTTAAACATTTTTCATAATGTTTTCTGATAGCAGATGTAGATCTGTACCAGCATAAATTAGAGCATTGTTCCAGAATGCTGGTGCATTTAAAGTTATGTTAGTCAGTCATGAGCAATATTAGAGGCTGCTTGGCTCCTGGTCTCTTTGGGCAGGGTTATTTCCAGTGATATATTCTTTTTTGATATAGCTAAATAGTTTTCTAAGTGCTTGTTTTTTAGCTATAATTAATCCTTTGAACATCTATAGCTGTTCCATTAACACTCTCATAACTAATGAATTAAATCTGACAAAATCCCATTGGAGATGCATTTAATTTATTGGCTTTAAAATTCTAATGGAAGTAATTATGGATGTCCAAAGGATTAAGGATTACTTAACTAAGAGGTCAGTCAGCATTGCATCCATTTTAGAGATGAATAAACTGAGGTAGTGGGAGATAAATGATAAATGTAAAGAAAAGTATGTTAGAAAGACAGGAAAGGAAGCCAAAGCTTTGGTCAGTGTAGTTGCGCTATATGGAAAACCTCAATTTTCATGGTTTCTTGAAGGGTTCACAATGGGTAGTTCACTGCTTTTCATTTTAATTGCAAGAGTGCCAGCCCTTTGAAAAGCATAGAGATTTCATGCATCTGAATTATCCTAAGTTTGTTTCCTTCTCCTTCCTCATCCCCACTTTGTGAGACATTTTGGAGCAGGTGTGCTTTCCATCTTTTCAAAAACTGATGGTATTAATTCAGTCTGCAACTTCAGAGATGGAAAAGAGTTAATAGAAACATTAATAAGTACAACCTTAATAGGATTTGAACTCACAACCTTTGAAATATGAATTAGGAATTTACCTGGTAGTCTACACAGTCTTTCATTAGCAGCTGTGAGAATTTACAGGTGTTAAATTAGTTAGAGAAATGCTGCACTATTCCATGAATGCAATAAAAATATAATGAGAACTACAAGGAAATAAATTAATTCTAAAAAAGAAATCTAATATAAGGGCAACAAAGTTCAAATAAAGCCTGCTGTCTAGTTTATAACAAGATTTCTGAGATGTCACCAAT
Source organism: Hirundo rustica (assembly GCF_015227805.2). Taxonomy (NCBI): domain Eukaryota; kingdom Metazoa; phylum Chordata; class Aves; order Passeriformes; family Hirundinidae; genus Hirundo; species Hirundo rustica. The sequence continues at coordinate 13,891,040 of NC_053458.1, read as the reverse complement.
ATTAGTAATATTGCATTGTTATGCTTCACTTGTTGAAGTATTTTCATTAAATGCAAACTTTAGTGATTTTTTTGCCCTCACTCTTTAAAATGCCTTCATTTTAAATACTTCTATGCAATAATTTGCCTGTTGAAATGATATTGCAGTACGATAGGTTCGAAGTAGAAGCCCCTGGTCTGAAGCCTCAGTGATGCTGGCTGCTCTGGGGTGTTGATGAGCCAAGGAGAGGAGGAGCACAGAGCTGCTAGAGGCAGATGCAGCACGGAGCACTGCCCCTCAAGTTGGTGGGGAGGAAGAGAAAATGGATTGACCAAGGCTGAGTTATACTTCAGATATATCACAGCTTTAAAAATTTGAGTGAAAAACATGTTTCAGCGTCAAGGGCATTTAAAATGCTGTCATCCCAGTTGGCTAATGCATGAATTAAAAAAACATGACCAAATGTATAAAAGCTTTGACTTCATGTATGAGACTTAAGTTAATTAATGCAATTTTAGGTCCTGCATCGCTTTTCTTTCTTCTGCTTTTAGAAAAACAAAAACTCAGGTGTGAAGTGTTTTCAGTCAACAAATGGAGGAATTAGTTGTACCTCAGTGAAGGGAGAATGAGGAAACTTGTTACAGGGGCTTATAGATGATAGCTCAGAGACCAGCTCTGTGGGCTCAGCAAATCTGTATTATCCACATCTATGTGAGACATTTTGCTACATTACTCCCTGCAGTGTCCTCAGCAGCGTGTTACTGCTGGTGTACATTGCTACAGCAGTTGCAATGAAGGAAAGAAATTGCGCTTGCTTAGTGGGGAGAGTAGTTCATTGGCACACAGGGCTGTAATGTAATTGCTACTGAGACATCAGCATAGATCCCCCAAATCTGTTCAATGTGCTGGCAATGACTGTGGGCTCTCTGTATATTTTGACACAAAGCAAAGGCTGAGCAATGAGGTTGGATGTAGTCAAAAGCCCACCCTTACCTGAAGGAAAAGTATGAAAAATGTTACTCTTTGACAGATCTTATACTCAATTTTTAGAGCTGCCTGTGTCATGCTCTGGGTATTTACAGTTTGTAGAAACAGACATACTCATTTTGTCAAGGGCTTTTGAATCATAAGCTGCAATGTGATCTGTGTTTCTGAGTTGCGCCCAACCCACCTGAATCTCAAGTCTGTAGAAATCTTTAAAAGCTCACAAGCTGTTCAGCACAGCCTGGCATGAACAGAGTGAGACAATGTCAAATTGCTGAATGTTTTCTGACTTTCTTTTTCCCTTTTTCTTGAATAAGGGAGGTGGAAAACACTCCTGGATTATGGTAACCTCTTTTATTTTCCTTTCCCCCACCAACTCTTGCTCTAAATTTCTTCCAAAGCATTTCTGATCATTGGGGAGTAGATAACAATTTAAGTTTTAGCCTTTGAATATTCTTCTGGAATATTTAATCAAGTAGATAAGAATAGGATACATTCAACTTCTTTAAGTTTATACCCATGAGTTTCCTCTCTCCCAGAATCTGTGATCATCATTTACAGCAAGTGGGTTAAGCTGAATAAAGGTCTCCAGACCTTGAAAGAATGTGATGAGAAATACTCAACTGTGTTAGAGATTTGTTTTGTTGGTTGTTTTTTCCAATGAGGAAAGAGAGCCTCTGCTGCCTGGAAGCCCTGCTTGTGAGCAAGCAACTTATGTTGGTGATGGCACAGTCTGGCCCCTCTTCTCAAAGCTTTTTCTTGAATCAGTGAGTCCTGATGGATTAGTTATGGGACAGTTATATTGCGGACATGTGGACTGATTGTCAAGTTAATGTCTGTTGTTGTCTGTGGGTTTTCCCATTTTATGTTAGCTGTCTTGTTTTCTGGCTTTTTCTATTTGTTAACATCTATTTTATATTGTGATATATCTTCAGTGTGGCATCCTGTAGTAAATACAGGGAAACTAGGACTAGCTGGCAGCACATACGATCTAGGATAAATTGCTGTTAACCTTGAATTCAGTTGTGTTTTATGACTTAAAATTGATTAGGAGTCTGTTCTGGTCCTTTAAAACTGCATAATTTATATATGAGTATATTGTTTTCATACATTTAAATATATATTATTTACATTGAACATACATAGTATATTAAATTTAATACATTTTGAGAAAATACTTGAGTTTTAATGACATTTAATGACTTCTCAAAATTAAGGTTGAAACATGAATCACAAAAATGTTTCCTATGTTATTTAAGAAAACATAACTTTTTCGTATGTTTTATTGGTGAGATAATGGCATTTAAATAATTCACAGTTTGTAGTCTTTGTATATAAAGTATTCTTAATTTATAGATTCAAGACCATATTGTTTCAGTAATTTTAAGTGGAGCTATAGACAGACACATATCACTGTACAGATCTTTGTGAAAAAGCACAAGGAATATCTTAATATTTAGTTCTTAGAAAAGCAAATGACCATTACAAAATACGCAGTAATCTGAGCAATCCTAGAAGTCCTGTTTGATTGCATGTTCATTAAGATTATTTTTTATTTTCTTTAAAATGCTTAATATTTACTTGAAACCTTTAGGATCACTTATACTTTGTAGGATTGAAATAAGTAGTTTGAGAAGTCAACCAAATGAAGAATTTGATGTCAAACACTTCAGATCTCTGGAATGCGTGTTGTACTTCAAACTTTTAGTTAGTTTACCTTGCTTCCCCTCATTTCATCTTTTGGAAGAATTTCTTTATGTCCTTTAACAGAATTTTTTAGTTTCTTGTGTATTTGTGTTGCTGGATATCACTGCTAGGGGACAGTGAGAGGTTTGTGGGTGTGGGGTTGTTGTGTTTGTCTTTTTTTTTTTTTTTTTTTTTTTTTTTTTTTTTTTTTTTTTTTTTTTTTTTTTTTTTGAGGGAGGGACGTAGGACCCTTGAAAAGGATGCAGGTGGCTCAAAGGTTCTGCAGTACCTCTAGAAGGGGAGTAATTTTCACTCCTCAGCTCTGTCAGACAGAAGGCTGCTGACTTTAGACAGTATAATTTCAACTGTGCAACTTTTGTTGGGTCCAGATGGATGTGTGTCCTTGCTGTTGCTATATGTTCTTTGCTCCTGCATGTCTCATTTCTGACTGGGGACCTGAGGACAGTGCCCTGACTTCTCAGTATAAAGCATGACCCTCACACATCCTTCTGCTATAATAAATACTAGTGGGGTTTTTCCTCAGGCTTGTACCAAATGATACAAACAGTTTCAGGTGACCTTGTGTCCACTGTTCATTCCTTTAGAAAACAATTTCACCGTGGTGTTTTGCTTAGCAGTGAGTTTCTAGGTATTACACTAAAGAATCTGTAACATTTAAGAATTGCAATGCAAATTATCGCCTCTATTACAGGAGTGCAGACTCAATGACTTGTGTTTTCTGTGGTTAACTGAGGGGACAAGCAGTTGTTCAGTGCACTTTGTTTTTTACCTGCTGATCATCTTTAATTGTACTGGGTCTCTTCCCACATGCTCTCCTGTGCAGGTATGGTAATTCAATTCATATAAAATGAGATTTTTTTTCCTCTGTCTTCAAGATGAGCTCAGCTCAGCTGACCTTCTGGACTCAACTCTATTCAGTCTTTCTTCTACCTGGAAATTCCCAGAAATTCCCCAACTTCTGTATCATGCATTCATTTTACTGTTCTATTTCTTCATTTTTAAAGCAGTTTGACACAGCTGAATTGTCTGTTTCAATCACAATTGATTGTAGGAAGTATGTAGAAAGTACTATAAATACTCTCCAAAATTTCTGAGGTGAGCTAAGGATTTCTGAAAGCAAGTCTGATTGTCATCCAAAATCTTCTTGGAAAAGAAGAATCAGATGCTTTGTGTGTCCCTGCCTCGTATCTCCCACTCCTGCTCAGGGGGAAATTGCTTTAGAGACCCTTCCTGTTTGAATAAATGTGGGCATGTGTATTACTCACAGCTTTAGTAGACAAACAGACTATTGCTCCCGAGAAAAATAAGGAAACATTGTTCTGGGTTCTAGCATGCACACCCTCTCTCTTTTTAAAGAACATCAGAGCTCTAGAAGGGGTCATTAGGCAGGATAGCTCGGTATGTTTGGTAATGTTCTTGCAAGGGTCAAACCAGCTCTCCCAAAACACAAATTCCTTAGTTAGAACATGTGCAGCAGCACTGACACTGTTACTGGCGTGAGAACAGCAAAGTTTGATGTATGGCTGGATGAATTTATCCTGTATCATAAAGGTAATTTTAGCCTGCAGTTCAGCAGGATCTGGCATTTTTCTGTAATAAGTGGTATAAAGTGCTATTGTGCTGATTTGGACTGAAGAGTGTGGATAAAATTAAAACAGTTCTATATTTGCTTCCCACCGTCTTCAAAGTTGGGAGTAACATACACAAGTAAATTAAAAAATATTAGATTGATTAGTAGATAACTAATAGATTGTACAGTAAATATAGCCATGTGTAGGTAATGGGAAATTCTGTATGGGTTTTGGCCTGGAATTTGTATGCATTGAAAACAACCTTCAGCAGCTGTCTGGAAATCTCATCTTTGAGATAGTTGGCTGTCCTGCTGCTTTGTTCAGTTGCTTTCAGAATAATAACTGAGGATTCCAGTGGCTTGATGGCACATCATATCTTGGGCTTGGGTAAGAATATAATTTAAATAAAGCAGTACTTTCCATACCAAAAAAAAAGTCAATATTTTAGTGTGACATGCAAAACTGATAAATGATATTCTGTAAGTCCAATACCTTTTTTTCTGCCCATGGCAAATATACCACTCCTTCGTAAAGGCCAAGAAATTAATGAATGATTTTATTCTTCCCCTTTGCAGCCTGCACAGGGTAATTATGTATTATTAATAATGCAGCAGTACAAATGATATTAAATGAACTACATTTGTTAATGTAGATCTTATCCAACTGCTTTTCCATCGGTGGACTGTTTCTCATCAGGGGGTACTAATTATCTCTAATATGTGGAACGGTGGGACAGAAATCCAATCAGATAAATAGGATAGATCTGGAAAAGTCCAGGAAGGAAGAATACAATTTGAGATTCTGAGCATATTATTAAAAGGAGAGATGAAAATTTATGCTATTTTGCTTTTACATATATTTTGTGGATATATATTTTGTAGTTGATACTACTCATTTGAGAGTAGTATCAACTCTTGTTCTACCAGGTGTATAAAGACTCACAGAATAAGCCATTTGTCAAAGCTGTAGTGTTTGTTTTCTTTTGCAGTAATAGAAGTGCATGTATAAGATTTTGGAGTCTTTGCTGTGTTTGCTCTTGTATTTATTCAAGCTACTGTGTTGATGAAAATTAGTGATTGTCTATTGCTGTTAGATTTTTTTTTTTTTTTAATCCCTGACCTGATAAAGTTCTTTCTCTCTGTCTGTTGGAATAATAATAATTTAATTTTTACCCCTTTATTGTCATACCTTTAAATGTGCTTATGCAACACACATGCATAATGCATAAATGTAAATTATTTGATCTGACTGCCTAGAAATCAATGAAAAGATTATTGTAGACTTCAGAGGGTGTAGTTATAGACCAAGTAATCATTCTTATAGTTAATGTACTGTTGAGACCCAGTTCATATCGAAAGGAAACCAATATAATTTCATTTGAAGGCAGGGGTTACATCTGTGTTCACAGGACAGAAATTAAATTAATCTCATACATTATTAACTCTTCTTCACATTTGCATTGTGTTTCTTGTTAGTACAGTCCAGTGGTTCTTGTATGCTGTGGGATGGACCATTATCATCCAACCACACAGTTTTCATCTCCTGTCCCTCTACAACACCCTGAAACTGGAAGCTTGTTTCAAAAGCTGTGGAAGCAAATTGGGCGCTCTCTCATCTAAAGGATTGTAAACCATCACAGCAGGCACTGTTTAAAATCCTCTGGCAAGCCAGATTTCCTCATACATGTTTAAAGACAATCAATTATACAACTTTGTATTCCCCCTGCAACGGTGGAATCTGTTCCTATTCCGTAGCGACTCCACCCTTCCCCAGGCGCGCATCCGTCACACCGTAACAGCGCTGGCACAGCCCATGGCCATCAGCTGGGGAGCGAGGGGTGCTTGTTGGGCTGGGGGCTGCAGCCAACCCCGGGGTGCACCCCCAGCAGCCCTGCGGGGTGGCAGCCACTGCTGGGCGTGTGTTACAGACAGCGGCCTCAGGAAGCAGAACGCTGTTCTTACAACCCTGCACCGCAATATATAGATTTGGAACTATTTACATTTTAATACAACTATTTCATGTAATTAAAGTAAACAGATAAGCAGATCAATATGTTGAAACACATGTATAAATATACAGATAGGCATCTTGCACAGAAACCTTAATATTTCATCTAAATGAAATACTCTCTTCCAAATATGCCCTGTAGGAGTTTTGCTCAAGGCTATGCTTAGGTATAGTCAAAAATTCCCGATAGCTAGTCATGAGGGAAAATATGTTCTCTTACAGATAATTGCTACTGGCAGCTAGAGACCTAGAGAATTTGATGTGCAGTAATGTGACCTGACTATGTATTAAACCTTTTTGAAGGACATGTGTAGAAAAATGTTTTATGCTTTTCACATGCTGTATTATTTTTTTGAATTTCACTTGTGTTAGCACATTTTTAACAACTTTCCTATGTTTAATATCTGTTACATTTCATCCTAATATTTCTCACCCATAAAAGATCCTACCTTTTTTTTTTTTTTTTTTTTTTTAAACAAATGAACTTAAGAAAGCTTAGGGAAGAGGAGATGGGAATGAGAATAAAGGTCACTTGTAAGGTATATGTAAACAAAGCAGAGTTGCATTATTGATGACAGAAGTGGAAGAAAAAAAACCCAGTAAATATTTTTTCTTTAAAAATATATGAGATTAACCATTCAACAGCTTCTTGTTTCTCCTGCTTCAGTTTGAATATCATCTTGTAAGCATCCAGTTTGTGTCTATATACTTGCTTCTTACCATTCTGTTGTCACTTAGAAAAGCTTAAAAAATGATTGCCTTTTTATACTGGAAAGGTAACGTGTTGTATATTGCCTTTAATCTTATTAGAAAGCACATAGCATTTATACAAAAATAAGTCAGATTTGTCTGCTATTAGACTTATCCTTTAGTGCTGGTTTGTATTATTTGTGTTTGTATTATTTGTTTCCCAGTATTTGGGGTTATTACTAACCAGTGATGTATAGTTTGAATTTTCATAAAATTCCAGGAATTGAAAATGAGCTTCCAAAAGATACAAAATGACACAGCTTCAAGAAATATCTTTATATACCTTATAAAAATTCTTGATATAATCTTGTTTTCTTGTTGGCAGATGTTAATAGGCAATAAATATATATATTGTTGTTCAGTGGCCAAAGTTAAAAGACTGGAGTAACTGTTTCCCTGCATGACAAAGTCCTTTTTTTCCTTTTATTTATTTAAACTCCATCCTGGGTTCCAAATTTAGATCAATAGTTGATACAAGTCACAGAAACTTTTATTTTATCTTTATAGTTTCCATTTTTTTCTCCCACTATATATGAATATAGACAACAATACAGTATTTCCATATAATTTGGGATAATATTTCAGTGTAACATAGACATCTAAATAAAATATTATTTGACATTGTTAATACAAAAGAATTCTGACTTTTTATAAAAAAGTCATGATTTTGCAATAGTTTATATTATACTATGTAGTATTTGTGGAAAATAGTAGAATGTAGATTATGGGAATTAAATAGAAAAATGAATTGCACAACTATTCCTTCAACCTCTTTGGGCTGGCCATTTTAACAGGGCTGCAATCTTTCTTTGGTTCATCCCAGATTTGTGGAGATGAGGTCAGGACAGGTTTTGCTGGGATTCAGCAAGTCTTTAATCTTGATCCCACCTTCTTCTGAAGTTCCTTCTTTGCATTGCTGCCATGCAGTTGACTGCATTTGATAAATAAGGTTCTAATGGGAAAGTATGAAACTGTCGCACAATTTTGTCTGGAAGGAAATCCTATGGCTTGCTTGTCCCTGGGCTGTATCTCACTCAGCTGAATGAGTCCTAATATGCTGCAAACCTGATATATCCAGAGTTATTTGAATTAGAAGTTGTTCTGTTTAAGCTTTGATAGAAGCATTTTTGTGCTCCTTCAATTCCACAAGAGAGTATCAGCGGAGTTATAAACAGACCAGGAGGGACACATATTTCCAGTTTTCTGTGGTCCCAGCTGCTGTATGAGGTGAGGTAGACAGGTGGCATCAGGCAGTTATCAAATAAAAGATGAAGGCAGCAGCAGCAGCAGGTTACGGCCTCAGGCTCAGCAAATATTCAATTCAGCTGCAGCAGGTTCAGGCCTGAGGCAGGACAGTAGAGCTGATCCTGCAGAAACAGAGTCAGACCTGTCACCACTGCAATTCATCCACCAGCGTGTGCAGCAGGGATGCTACAGAAACATTGTGGAGCCGTGCAGTTACAGGTCAGCCAGGCAATTTGCACCATCTGGATTGGTCCTTAAACCCAGAATTCCCCCAGAAATGGGAAATGGGTAATACCTACTGAAAAATCCTTTTCACTGAAAGGTGTATTACTTAGAAGAATTTGAAAGTTGTTTTTATGGAATGTGTAAGCAAAGAACCGATAAGCAGACATGAAAGATGTCCCAGTCTTGGCTACTGACAGCTGCTGAATAGGCCCATTGGGTCAGTCGAGATTCCTGAAGACCTTGGGAAATGAGAACGCAGCATCAGCAGAATCCATGGCCCAGGAAGGAAAGCATGAAAGAGAAAATCCTTTGCTTTTGTCTGTAAGGAAATCTATATTCATGCAAATCTATATGTCTTCCTTTTATGTATTTGCCTCAATGAAAATATTTTAGCCACAAACCTCTCTGTTTCTCCAGTATGGGTCTAATTTTCTTTCTCTCCATAACCTGTGCTGCTCTTGGATCCTTAAGACCAAAGCTGGATATAGGAACTTTACTACTATACTTTGAGCAGCAAAAAAATTAAAAATCATCCCTTCTTCAAAAAGAAATCTATGTAGGTAAGCGGAGCTTTCTGTCTTCTAAAATTCAAAACAAAATATGTATATTCTAACAAATAAAAAAAAATTGTAAGCCTATTTTGATCCTGACAGTGAAATCACTTGAGTGGAGGTGCAGAGCGAATTGTTACACTATGTAGTCATAAACATTTGGGCTTGTTATTTCTAGCACTCAGAGCTCAAAGTCAATGGGAATCTCTCCATAAATACAAAGCAAGAGATCAATCCTGAGAGCACAAGTTTTATTAATTGAAAGGCTAGACCTCAATAAAGTAAAGTGAAATATAATTCGTAGAAATCAATTGATGCACTGATCCTCAAATACCCATGTAAAAAAATACCCAAAACAGCTATAGTTTCCTGTTAAAAATCAGATGAAGAAACAGGAAGAAAAGATGAAGAAAAGGTCTGTCTGTCCAGAACACGGTATCTTCTTTACACATGAAACTCCTTCTGAAGTCAGTGATAGTATAGACTAGAAAACTGCTAACTTGAGAACTGCAGCCAGAGAAACGTGGGGGCAATGCACCAAGAATAGTTCCATTGGTTTGAAAAAAAAAAAAAAAGATTAACTGAGAAGAAGGTTTTCATTTCAAAGAAAAGAGAAATGAGACATTTTCTGGTCTCATCAATGACTTTGAAACACTTGGGCAAAGAAAATGTATATGCTGTGTAATTCTGTAATGATTTAGATCACTGACAGCTTGTCTGTGAATTCATCCATGCGTATGCTTTACTGGGATTTCTAAAGTAAATGCTGAGGTCTAATTCAGGGGGGCTGTTATGAAATGGTAGAACAATCCACAGGGGATAAAATTCTTTGCTAATAAACACCATTAAAAACAACGTAATTACTGAACAAGCACTTTTTAAAATGAAAAGTATCTTAAAGTTTTTAGATAATGCACATTTAACATAGAGTGGTATCTCTGAAGCAGATGTCTCCTTGACATGTGCATTCAAGCTGTTGGTGGCGACCTTGTAGGGCAAAGCAGTTTTGAAAATTAGTTTTTGCCTCCTAATCTGTGAAAATAATGCTGTAGTGAAGATTTAATAAAAGTCATAGCTTCTCATATAAGCTTATTTCAGCAAAGTAAACAATTAAAATAACAAATGTCAGCTATTTCTCAGCTTGACAGTTAACACAACACAGCTTTTGCTTAGCATGATGTACAGAATGTATGGGAGTTATACCTATAATTCATTTTATCTAGGTATGGTTCACCTATTATATTTTAATACAGTGACAAATTAACAAACAGTGCAGCAGTTTTCATAGTGGTGTGAGAGCTTGGGGAAAATCCATCTGGCATTCAGAAAGTATATGGCTAAAATAGAGTAGAAAAATGAAATTAGGGAATTTCTGAAGGATTTTAAGCTTTGCAAAGGAAAGGAAAAAGATTTGTAACCCTTTCTCTTGACTTTTAAGTTATGTTACCTACTGGAGTGGGGCAGAGATAGAGGGATAAGGTTTGCATTTTTATTGCAACATGGTTTTTGCCTAAAATGGAAAAAAAGGAATAGGGCGGAGTAATGGTTTTGAGTTACATGCTCCTGTGCAGTTAAATGTCACTCAGGAGCTGAGTCAGAAGGAAACTGCCATCACATACTCTAAAAAGCTTTATTCTGACAAAAGGGTGTGCTGGGTATTAGCACAAGCTAAAGCAGCTCTTGGGGGTTTTGCTCACTCTTGCCACCTCTTGTGCTGAGTGGAATCACCAGAAGGAAGCAGCCTGTATCTCACATTGCAGGTCCAGCAGCTTTGCAATACTGAGAGAGATTCTTCATGTAAGCTTTGCGTTCTGCTGGGGGCATTTCTGTGGATGCTTTCTTCTGTTGTTGGCCTGATGGTTTGGTGTAAAAAAGACATAAAGATGAACATCTGAGACTTAGGTTTCCATTCTTAACCTGCACCTGAGCAACCTTGTTAAGTCTGTGAGAGAAAGTAAAGTGTATAGTGTTTATAGCGTCTCGTTTTGTAGTTCTGTTTTTGTGAACCCAACCCGAAATGACAGAGAACTTTTAATTTTAGCTATGGACATCACTCATTTGAATGGGCAGAACTGCTTGCTCTTGTCTCTTGGAATCCTAGAGCTAGGAGAGCATGCTTGAAGAAATTTGTCCTGAACCTCTGCCACAGGTATCCTTACTGCAAGGTATGTGAAATGATTTTTTTTCTCAATAGTTTGTGAAATAGAGATAACTCCCATTTGATTTTCTTGCAGAGGTAAGTGCCCCTTATAGCTGAGAAAGCAAATTGTGGAGACAGGTGAAAAGCCAATGGCCAATGTAAATAAGGTGATAGACTAAGAAAAGTCTAAGCACAGGTCCAAAAGCAGTGAACAAGGTTATGAGCCATTACCTCAGAAGTCAGCATTTTAAAAATTTGATGGTCAGTGACTAAGAAGCTTAAAAGTCAAAAACAACATACTTGGTATGTTTCTGTAGGAGCAAAGGGAATTTTTTCCTAGAGAAGTTTAATATAATCTGTGTTTGTTTGTGGTTTTGCTTTCCTTCCTGGATACAGTTAAGAAAACCACTTCTAAATAAATAATAAAACAAATGAGTGGGTTCTGCTCTCTCCGATTTTTATTTTAAATTTTTTTTCTGATCCTGTTCTCTGTGGCATGATGCTTGTCATATTCAAGGAGAGAGACATCATGTGTCAGAACACTGTCAGGATACTGGTAGTGCAGATCTAAATTTCTCCATGAATATCTGAGGATATACCAGCCATAAAAGGGAAAACCCCACCCCATTCTAACTGTTTTTATTTCTTTTTCATCCTGAATGATTGGAGCACTCGAAACTGACTGTGTAAAATGTAAATCTTTTTAAAAGTTGTTAAAACCATTACATTCATCCCTTTTCTAAGTCAATGAATCAGGGAAAACACAAATCAGTTTTGAGATGTTAATTATAGGGCTGCCCATAGAAAAAACCTTTATCCAGCCTCCAAGCTGACACTGACTGAATTGCAAGTTCTGTGTTACAATTTTATTCACATAGATGTGCTCTTGCTATTTAGCATTTAAGTTTTAGCAGGCTTTGGCCTTGATGCTTTGCTGTGCATTGCATTAAGTAGAGTCACTAGCAAAGAGTGGTGCTAAAGCCCTTCCACATCAGCTTTCTTGCACTCTTCTTGAGCGTGACATCTTGTGTAAAGCGCTGGTTATTTGGCATTTATAGAAATAAATAGTGCTGGGAGTAAAAACAATTAGTTTTTTTCTTAGTCTTTAGAGATGGCTTTTATTGCTCTAAAATCTTGCTTAGCCTGATAAACAAGGTTGAGTAAAGATATGAATATTTTTATCATTGCAATCGATGTAACTGTAACCTACATACTTTGTATGGCGGCATTGATTCCGTGAAGCAATAGGAAGGAATCATTCTGTTGGCTTGAAGACTGTCTGCAGAGCAATTTAGCAAGAGGAAGCCAGGAGTAGTGTGTAGTAGATGAGAGACTGGTTTGGCAAGAGTTATTGAAGTTTTCACTGGCAATTTTTGCTTTGTGAGTTTGCAGTCTGTCTGTTCGCAGTCTGTCAGTCTCTAGGAAAGGAGTACTCAAGGTACTGAAAATAAATGCAGGCATTAAAGGCCAACTTGTGAACTCATTACCGTGGGATGTGTCTGCTGAGAGACCTGAATCCTGAAACTTGTATTTCTGTGGGTAGAAATGAGGATTATTTCAGCTCTGTTCCTACGGAAAGGCCTTCATTAGGTGTGTATTTGGTCTTCCACCACAGACTTTTTGGATTTGAGAGGGGAGCATTTCTTGAAAGCTGATGAGCCTGTGGAACTTGCACTTAGAAAGTGATCAATTGTCTAAAAAGGGCAATTTATTTAAAATTAAATCATGGAGTAATATTTATCAAAGTAGAGATCTGGTAATGTTTAGCAAACAAGTGCACTCGCAGAGAAAAGTTAGTGTGTGAATAATCCCAAGATACCTCATCTCCACAAATTGCTGTGTGCCAGCTAAGCAGCAGGAGCTATGTGTGTTCTCCTAACAACTGCAAGGTAAAACATGGGCTGCAGTATGCTCATTTTTTTGAGAAGCTATCTGGAAAATAGTAGAAGACACTACATGTGCAGATGGTGAATTACCAGGGCTCAGCTGTATGTTCACAGCAGGACACAGCAAACTGAACTTGTGTGGGTCCCCCATGTAATGAATAATATTAAAATCATACAATTAGGCAAATGAGCCACGCCTAAAACATTTTCAAGAAGATGTAATGCATTTGTGAGTGCACTATCTTAAAACATCATAACCCATTGAATGAACACATACAAATTGCTGTAGCTGTTGAATTGTAAAACACCTGGTACCAGTAATGGTAAGAAGCTGGCATGCGTAGCACTGAACAAATTTTTTGTTGTCGTTTTCTATCAGATATACCTTAATTATTCCCAGGACAATGTCAGTCCAAATACTGAAGAACTGTGGCTTAAAAGGCGATTCTCTTTCTACTGTGAATGCAAATAGAAATCAGTATCTGGAGAAGGACTGAGGCAGGGGTGCTGCTGGAGCCAGAACGAGGGTCAAGTAGGACCTGTGGCAGCTTTGCAAACCTGTGGTCCCTGGCAGATGGGGGCCAACACTGACAGTCTTGCAGTGCTGAGAGCCGAATCAGCTTTCAGACTTCAGTGCTGCATGCTCCACTATGTGGTGTTTGTAGGGGCCACCACAGCACCATTGGGACGCTTCAGCGAGTTGTCCTCAATGTAGCTAAATAAAGTACAAGTCGGAATTTTTCAAGCCCTAACTCTTATAAAAACTTGTAGTTGGTACATTATGTTTATACAGATCGTTGTGCTTAAGTGTTATGGTTCACTTTGTGATGCTTTTGGCATTTTCAGTATTTATGCAGTTATGGTTCACAAAATAAATATGATGTTCTTGGAATTACTGGGAAGGAGCCATTTTGCTGATCCAATTCTGTATAAAATAGGCCCATTCTACTTGTGCAACACTTTTTATAAAGGGAAAATTCTGGCTATATCTAAGATGGTTTTAAGCAGTAGGAAGGGAGCTATAATTCCCACAGGCCTAATATGGGTTTTACTAGGATCTGTGTCAATATATGTATGCCAGAGTGGGTCAAACAACATGAAATAGCTCAAACATTTGTCTTTGACACAAATAGAATAAGGCTGTTGTGTTATTTCTTGCAGGTTTTGAAGTACGGAGTTAATAATCACTATTACGGTGTCTCTTTTCACATGCTATGTTCAATTATCTCTGCAGTGAGAGAGTAAGGAGATCCTATTCCATTTTCCTTTTAAGGCATTAGTCATACACTTTCAGCACCAGAATTTTAGGTGCTTCTGATAAGTGACTTTTTGTTTTGGTCACGTTTTTCTTCTTTCTTATGTGTTAGTAAGAGCTGAATTGAATGTGTCTCATCAGTTTGTATATGCTTTCTACCTATGAAGGCAAACAGTTCCAGTGCAGCAGGATCTCCAAATACTCCTTTTAAATTTTTTGATTGATGAAGCTTTTTGTTTCCCTTAAACAGGCCTAATATGTGGTTCCTCTGTATGAGGGTCATGTATCCGGAACTCAAATTAATGATGAAGCATTTTACACAAAAATCTGTTACTTCAGGAAAATAATAAGAGGAAAGTGCCTTTGCATTCAGTTGATTTATGAGGAAAAATGGAATTTATTCATTAAGTCATTACTTCTTGGTACTATGTAGTATCTCATCAACTGAAATGCATATTATAACCACTTCTCAGATAAATATTTGCTGTGATCTGCTGCACAGTACAACCCAAAGTAGCACAAGGTATAGGAATCTTTTGGAAAAAGCTGTGAACACAAGCCGATCAAACTTATGAAGTAAAGCTTAGTCAATTGTATGAAACAGGAAAGTTGCTTTTCCTAAAGGTGAGACATCAAAAAGCGTGTAGTATTTGTAGAGCCATTCTGTATCTAGTTATCTTCAATCTGAGCCTTGTTCTGTCAGTCAAAATCTGCAGGTGAGAAGTACTGATGAGCTTTCACAACCTTTTCTCTCTATTTATGAATATGTTTATTTTCAACTCTAATTCACCTGTGGTAGTGCTTAGGTCCAGGTGTGAGGACAAGACTATTTTTCTATAAACTGGTATTAGGCATTTACCTTCTTAGGATATTAGACACTTGTTCCCTGTGACAGTTCCTAGAAACCAGTCACAGTGTTGTCTGGCTCACAGTAGAGACTCCTGTAAAGGATTGCTAAAGTAAACTAAAATAAAATATGTTTTATAGGACATTGTTATAATCCTAATGGTGAATTCAAAAGAAAGAACAGTGTCACTGATCCCAGATTTCAATAGGAAATATCTATGATCTTTGGAGATTTTAGTATAATATTGCAGTCTTGGGTAGTAGAATTTCCTTAGTGTCTGAACAAATAATTTCATGACTGAAGTGTGAGTACGTGCTGCATATTTATGTGCACCTGAGGAGGGACAGGATGTGTCCTTTTATCTTTTTTTAACTTCTGATATTATCGTTTCATAAGGGATTTTCCAATAAAACCAATAGGAACTGCAGGCACTTTGCACTTGTTAAGTGCAGGCTAGGTCTTTATTTTCCCGGGTGCTATACACATTTTGAGCTTGGTGACTCGAAGGCAACTGTGCTTGCTCAGCACCTCAAAAATGTGAGTCCTTACTGCAGGTAGGCACAATTGGAAATACAGGCTGTTTTCCCAGAAGGAATTTGATTTAGTACTGTGAAGAAGAGGAGAGTTTGTCTTACCTGCCCTTTGTCCTCAGGCTCATGGGTGCCTTATATTTACCTGCTATTGCTGGTACAGAATAACTCATTACAATGCAAGAGCCCAGGCTTCATGCTTCAGTCACTCTAAAGATTCCTCTAGTAAGCAGCACTGCAACTCTTTTGTAGTGAAGAGAGCTTTAAAACTATTTGAAACTGTGAGCATATATGAAGCATCTTCCTTGAGAAGCACGACTTTTTATAATGCTAGGTAAATGCTGCTCAGTTGCATTTGGTGTAGCAGAATCAGTAGCACTTGACAGCTGAATACTTACAGAAACTAAAAGAAAAATCTCATTCCTTTTTCTCTCTTCGGTATTGGTAAAAATTGGAAATGCACTTCACTAAACCAGAGAAATGAGGAAAGTCCTTGAAGAGAGGCTTCTACACTGGCTGGTAGATTTAGAACTATAGTGATGAGAGGGTGAATAACAACAGCTGTATCTCCTGTAGCTTGGATTGTCTCTCTCTCCAATACTGGCACCAGCACTATTGTCATCAGCCCAACATTTTTGTCACAAAGCACTCAGAAAAGCAAGACTAATGATCTAAAATTAGGGGATGCCACTGACCCCCCAAGAAATTTAAGCACTATGTATTAGCCATTTTAAAACAAGGCATTGTTACACTTATAGCTTGTTACTTTATATCCAGTTTCAGTACATGGTTTAGGGACATAATAAACATTTCAAGCTTGATTTCATTAATTAATAAAGTGAACTAGAATGCTCTCATGAGGCTTCTATTTTGTGGAATAACTGTCTCCCTAAAAATAATGAATTTCTGTGGACAGCATATGTTGTTGACTTTGCAGCTTTTATAGATTTCCTATGCTCTAAAATCTTTTCAGCTACTAGTCATTCACTTAATGGATTGCTTATATTGACAATGACTAATCCTATTTCATGAATATAAAAGAAAAATTAATTTGATAATTGGCTCTATTTACTGGCATTTTTCAAGTGAAGGTTAATATATCTTCTATAGATATTGATTTCAAATAGTGCACATGTATTGACTGAATTTAAAGTTCTCTTCCCTCTGCAGAGGAGGACTCTTTCAACTAGAAATAGTAAAGTGAATCCAAGAAAAATATACTATTTTAAATGAAACTGCTGTCACATAGTTTTAGAAAAATTTACTAGTAACTTCACTTACTACAGGATAGTACTCTTAAACAGAGTGTCTGGAAAAAAAATAAAGAGTCTTCTCCTTCAGGGTGATATCAGGACAATGTTATTCATATTCCTGCAAGTGCAGGGAAGTCAGCTATTAATGGACTTATAAATTAGAATGCATTTGGAATATATGGACTTATAAATAGAATTATAAAAGGCTCTGTTGGTTTGTGTTTAGCATTATGCAGCAGCAGTAAGAATATTTTGATCATCCAGAAGCAGTTTAGAGTCTGGGTCGTACTGTAACCAGAATGATGCAGCAGAACTCAATTTCTTTTTCATGCCAAAGTAAAATTGTATCACATAAATGTATCTTGGACACCTTGCCAATATTTATCACAGACTCTATTGAGAAATGCATTACCAATTTTTGCTAAATGGTTAAACATTACACATGTAATTTAGCTGGGTCTAGCTCTGTTGCTTCCTATGGGGGTTTAGTCTGGTTGTGGTTTATGAGTTGGCAACAGTAAATCCAAATTACCTGCAATTTGTTTCTCTCAACATGTGTGGTCTTGTGCTGTGTTTGAAAATTAAACGTAATTGCCTGTCAGACCATTCACATTGAGGGCTGTCCTCTTCCTTTGGCAGTTAGGAAATGGGATTTTGTGTTTAGCTTGAGCTATGGGGTGTGGCCAGACAAGCTGAGCTTGCTAACCCACTCTGCACCATTCCTCTCTCCAGGCATAGGTTTCTGGAGAGGGCAGCTGCTGGTGGCATTTCTGCCCTTCTGCTGAAAGGTGCTAGACTTGGGGGTGCCTTTTGGGGTGGATGTGTAAACCCCCCCTGTTTCCATGTGTCTCCTCTCTTTGCTCCTGGCAGGTTTTCTTACCAGCCGCAAGTGGCTGTCACTGGTTGCCACATCCCAGGAGCAGCGAGGACACGCATGCCAGCAGGTGGTTCTGGTTCAGCAGAGATTTATGTGGGTTTTGGTGTCTGCTAGGCATTGGGAAGGAGCTCCATAAGCTGCCCCATGACTTTGATTTGGCTTTCATTGAAACACATTAGAGAGCTTGTCCAGTAGGCTATTTCACCTCTGCTTTGATATAGATTGAAAGGCTTAGCATAACATATAGTGTGTGATTTTTACCAATATAGTGTTGGTGAGCACTACATGAAGACATCTTTGACTTTGTTTAGCATTCTGTTTAGAAATACTGCCTCATCATTTAAAGCCTGTTGTCCTTGAATACACACTCCATTTACTGTTAAAGTATTAACTGTAACTTGAGTTTGATCTAGCCTGTAACCTTGATGTTGAATGTTCTAATAATTTTTTTTTGGAGTCAACCAACTGAAGGGGAGTAAACCCAACACCTATAGTTAGCAAAATTTGGCAGCTCATAAAATAATAATTTTTTCTTCTGGTACATTAGTTCCTCTTATAATTGAATAATCTAATCTAATTCTTCTGCTTTTGATTATAAAATTTAATTTTAAAACCAATTTCTTAAAGTTTGCCATGTTGTTTATTTGATTAAGATTAATTAATTAAGAGTTAACTCAGGTGTGGTTAACTTACTGTGAATATGGAACTTGATTTGAAGCAAAGGTCTTGAGTATGAACAAATTCACAGTAGCCCTTCTGCAACTCCTGCTTTCTTCTGGAGGTGTTTAATTCAAGCACTGGCCTGAACTCACCTGGTTTGGCTGCATGACCTATGGGATCATAGTTGAAGACTCTGTGGCTGTGGCCCTACTGAACGTTATTGTTTCATTAATATTTTGTCCACCAGTTTATAAATTAAGTATTTATCATGTAGAAGCTTGTATGCTTCAAAAGATTAAGGGGCTCAGCTTTGTCCTACCTCAGGCAAGAATCATATTTGTTGCAGTTGGTAGTTTTACCAATGGGCCATGAATCTGGAGTTTTGTTTTATGTCTGCTGAATAATTAACTCTTTGAACCATAGATCACACAACAGGTAGTGACTAGTTTCCTTTGTTGGATGCCTCAACTTGTACTAGATATCTTAGATACAGAGTTTTTGCAATGTTGTTAAAAAAACTTACGGCCTGATTTTTTCTGGACATAATGCAGTCCCTCACAGTGTTACATTGGTATACACAAGAGTTTCTCTTAAAGCATGTCAATATTCACCCTGCTGTTGAAGCTGCTGTTACTGTTGTGGACTTTAATGGGGTATAGATCTTTCCCATAATCTGAGAACTAAAAGACTGCATATAGCCTTGCCTGTCTTCATTTTGAAGGTGGACAAGACATCAGATCAGGTAGGTCAGCACATCACTACGTATTGAACTAACCATAAAGGAGCCTTGGAATAGTCGTTAAAGAAACATCGATTTTTTTTTAATGTTAGAAATATTTGTGCATAGGATGGATTTCCACATTTGCCCTTTACTACTGCATTGACAAAAAAATAAAAATCCACACTTGTTTGTTTTTCATCAGGTGGAAATGTGTAGTACACACAAATATTTGCCACCTTGTTTGACTTTGTCCCAAGATATTTACATCTTGGAACCCATTTAAATTTTCTTGTTTTGTTGGACTTCGAAGTATTTGGCAGTGAAAGAGATGTTGTTGACATACCAAATACTACTTTTAGCTTTAACTGCTTATCATACTGTATATGCTGTATGGAAATGAGAAACATTTAAACCAGTTGACTTCATCTGCTCTTTTCAAGAGAGAGTATATTTATTTAAAGGAAGGGATAAACAACCAACTTTCAAAATACTGAGCCTAATATACCTGAGTAAAATCATAACAAACCCTTTCTTAGGGATATTTGAAAAACATCTGTGTTTGTGCTGAAATGCTCCTTGCCTTAAGAAAAAGAAAAATGCAAAACCAAACTGACCTGTGTGTCTGTTAAGATATGGCCATTGTGAAAGATGAGGGCACGCTGGCACAGTTGGTCCGAGCCCCTACCAGGCATGACAAGTGTCAGAGACACAGGCGTAGAATTTAATAATGGATCTCTTATCTTAGAGTAAGCAGAAGATCAGCTCCTCCCTTTCCTGTTCATTATAGGGTAGCAGGATCATATCTTCTGCCTCTCTGTCCTATTCTCTCTGTTTTTCCTGAGATGGAAAACAAACATCTGGTTAAAAATCTGGTTAAAAATTGGTCACATGGGATCACATCCCTCGCTTTTTTCTATAGGGGAGCCAGAAGCACTTCTGGGTCTTAAGTGGCCCTCATGCCCCATTTTGACTCCCACATGCTACAATAATAAACCAGTATGACTTCAACTAAAACAGTAAATTGAAATTTCAGGCTAAAGGAACAACATAAAACAAGCCAGCTGAGATTAAAGGCCACAAGTGAGGATTGGGGAATCAGGGGGAGAGGTTAAGCTGGAACACAGTAATAATTGCAGTAATAAACATCCCAAAGGAAGTACAACCCAAGTGAGTTTTGCTGTAATCTTCTGGAACTCCCAGCTAAGTTATTTGTTATTGCTTACCTGAAATACAGCATCTGCTAGAGACCCTAAACAAGGTTGTGCTTAATAGGGAGCATGTGCTGGGTCAGGGGCAGTGCCTATCCTCCACAAGTTAGTTTCTAAATGGGCCAATCTAAATGGGTTTAGCATCTAAAAAATGTTATCGTAGCAGTAAAAATTCCTTCCTGTAGCTTCGGTCTCTGTCAGCACCAGGTGTGCTTACTGAAGAACAGGCCAAGGCTCAATTGCTGAAGACTCTTCAAAGTGAATCGAAAGGCTGGAAGACTGCAGGGATCAATCTTGCATCAGCAAAGGAGCACATTGTCAATGACCTATTAGCTCTATGTCATCTCCAAACTTGATTGTATATTACTTGATTTCATTCGTAACAGACTGGGAAGGAGATATTTATTTGTCATACAAAAATAACTTTTTAAGCACCAAACGAGAGGGTTTTTTTACTGAAAGTAATAAAAAACCCGAAACAGCTCTTTTGAGAGGGAGGATGGAAGTGCTTTCTCCTGTACTGACCTATTTATTTGCCAAAAAGTAGATGCTCCTTCCTTTCTGCATCCTGCCACCCCATTGCATAGATTAATTTATTCTGTACAGGTTTACTACAGACCTTGGCTCTCTACGTTGAAAAGTGCATGCAAAGTTTAAATCAGCTAATATCAGATGGGATTTAGGGAGAACTTCCATTTGTTTATCAATGTCTGGTGGTTGGTGACTTGGAAATCTGACATATAGTTTAATGCATTTCTTGTTGAGTGTTGGCAGCCAGCCTTCATGTGTGATCCATTACTATGTAGTATCTTGACAACTCTGAGCAAGGTCCCAAAGAGAGCTACACCCTTGCAATCTTCTGCTACAGAAGATCAAATGGAACATGTAGAGACACTAACTCCCTTTCCCACCCATCTCCTTTTTTTTTTTTTTTTTTTCATGTATTGTATTATAGAATTTAATCATGAAGGAGAGAACCCTCCACAGTACTTTTATTAACACAGCCAAGGGAAAAGTCGTGTTAGATGTTGTTTAAATGTCTGGGGAACTGTCTGCATAAGAGAGAATGCAGTAGCACCAAGAAGGAAAATTTAGCAGAGAAATAATATTAGAATTATGAATTAATTATTTAGATATCTGTGTTCAGATATCTAAATAATATATATTCACTGCCTTATCTTTCAATTTTTAATGATTAGTCTTTGTAGTTAATAAAAAAAGGTAAAAAATTAATATGCAGAAGTGTTGGACCCTATAAATATCACTTAAGTTGGAGGTATTGATAATTATAATATTTTAATCAAGCAATAAAATTTATATAAAGTAGCTGCAACATGGCAACCTATACAATAATATTAGAAAAATATTTACTCTTTTTTTGGAAACCAGTATGCGGAGCTTCTGAACACTTTGTTTTAGTGTCTTTTCAATAAGCGTTTTAAAAAATATTGTCAAATTATTCATATTAATTTTCTTACAAAATAATTTAGAAAAGCAGTTTCTCTTTAGATGGGGTGCAAAAAGAAATAAAATATTTTTCCTCACGTGTCATACAAAATAAGTGCAGTATGACTGTTTGGATGCTTGCACAAGCACATTATTTATACGATCATGAATTTTCTCAATTTTTGCTTTGCCTGAGTAATGTTCATACTTGTGTTATGTCGATCTATTCAAACCAATTCAATAAATTCCATAGCATCTTGTGGAGCAGGAGAACAGATTATACAGCCCTAAAAGCTTATCACTTTTCACTTGTTTTTCACCTTCTATTTCTGAATAGACTGAGTCATAAGTAGTGGAGTGGTCCACACACTCTCCAGTAGAGGACTCCTGCTTCAGCTGAGGTCAAACCACAGCTTCTGTGAGTCAGTTTTGCTAATGAGGTCCTTAATTTCACAGGTACTTTATCCATACAAATAAAATACATTTCTTGAAATGTATCTTATTTAGCTGAGAACAAGGGACCTGTTGCATAAAAATAAGTAGAGAGTGAAGGTACTTGAATGATCCACTGTCTTTAATATATTTGGAATATATAACATGATGTATCATTAGACAGTTCTCACTTTATATCAATATATAACCACAGAGTGTTCCCTACATACTACTTTTGTCTGAAATTTAATAGGTTATTTAAAAGTGTTTATATATATATAAAAATACATATTTTGTACAGACATATAAATGTGTTTAATGCATATTTGCTATCTATTTACTTTATTTACAGTAAAATAGATAAGATTTCCGTTTGTTTCCCCCTCCCAGCACTGTGTGAATTTCTGTTATAGAACCGTAGTCTGTCTTTGCTTCCTTCAGCATCCACTCTTCTCACTAGGAGAACTAACTCTGGAGCTGAACTTTTTGGCAACATGAATTGATGCCAAATCCTTCTGATGTCTGTGTGTAGAAGGATGAAGGATCATTATTTGTGCTGGCTTCTGGGCTTTTTGGGGTTGTTACTTTATGTATGTGTAAGTCTTTATGTGTCGGTTCCCTGTGCTACCCCAAGCAGAGCTTAAATTAATACAGAAACCTGGAGCAGTTTAATATTCCCAGTACAATATTTTACTTTTTTTAAAAGCAAACCTTGAAAAGTTGTGGCCATGCTTTTGCTATGTGGATACTCTGGTTCTGATTCATCTTTTGGCCTCTTGCCTCACCTGCTGCTCTTGGCATGTGTGATATTAACAGTTGTATAAAATATCTTCTGCTGTTTTACCTGTTCAAGGTGAGTTGCAAAAGGCTGTAAGAATCCATCACCCCGGGTTATGTGATTTGGATTTTTTTGATATGAGACTGGAGACCAAAATTATAACTTTTTCACAACTACTGGTGTTTGTATATATAGCACATTTTCAAAACAGTGGTCATCTTACAATATCAAAATACGAATCTCATGTACATGCAGTAGCAAAATCTGTGATGAGTATGAGAGAAAACCAGCATTTTAGAAATCTATGGAAATGGACCCACCAAATTCACAGGGTTTATTGGTATTTTAAAGGCCCAGCAGTAGTGACAGGAATTCGGGCATTAATGTGTTGATGCATGAGTTGTCAGTTTAGGACACCAAAGAAATTCCTGCAAAACTGAGTATTAATGTGGGTAAAGGTGTTAGAATAGATCACAGAGAAAGCTGAACAATATTGCTTATTCCACTAAGGATTGGAGTGCTCCACAGAGTCTAAACGGCATTGCAACTGTGTGAGTTCCACCAAATCACTCATAATTAGTATTGAAATTGAGACATCTTCTGAAATTGCATAGTGTACACCTTTATTTAAGAAAAAGTTTTCGACTTTTCTTTTGAATGTCTGTATTTAAATTGCTCCATATCAATAGAATTGATGCTTATTCTCTGTATTTGAATGGCATTCAAGTAGCTTTAGTTGTATTTATTGTTTGAATGGTCTGCATCAATGGTGCTTGCTGCTTGCTTTGTAATTTGTTGCTGCAGGTGAATATGACTTTGAATAACATTGGTCTTTTTATCTGAAGATAATGTTTTTGAGCAATCTGAAACAACATTCAGGCATTCCAACTATGGCCCCTGGACTTAAAACCACACCTTCCTGATCTGCTTTGTCTGTTTTTCACTGGAAGCCTCATCATATGTATTTCTTTACAATGTTCTGGTACTTTTTTATAATGTCTACACCTAGTTGATCCATGCAATTCTAGCTGTGGTTTTAAGTTTACAATGCATTTGTGTTGAGAAAGCCAGAATCTCAGCTGGTGCAAGTTAGTATAGCTCTCCTGAAATCAATAGTGCTCTGCCAGTTTCTACTCTTTGATGATCTGGCCATAATAATGTAATATTACTGAAGAGATAACACAGTGAAAAGGAAGCATTATACTGATTCAGCTGGGGCAGCTATTAGATTGGACTACTGCTGAGCACATATTGTCTAATATTCACCTAATGGCTGATATCCATTTCATGAGACCAAATTTTTAAACTTCCACTAAGCGGTGTTAATGAAGTTAGTTCTTCAGTGTAGAGGGCATGACTTTTTTAAAAAAACTTCAGCTCCTTACCAAAATGCATGGTCTTTTGTTGGAATAAGATTAGCTATAAGATTAGTATGTTAAAGTGAGTTTTGCACACTTGTCTGCAAGGATCTGGCACCAAGGCTTATTGGTTTTATTAACACAGTTGGAATTGAAAAGCTAATTGTATAAATGACCTTTCAAAAATCCTAAGGTGCTTCTGTTGAAACTTTTATTGTGAATACCCATTCTTAGGGTGACTCAGAGTAAAATGCAGCTGGTTTACATTGTGAAGAAAACATATGCTGCATGTCTTGGCAGATCTCTATAATAACATATGCCTTTGTTTCCATTTGTAAATGGGAATAGGTTCTCACACATAGTGTAAATTGCAATATCTTTAAAGAAAAGGCTTTTAGGGATAAAATGGATATGAAAACAGAATAACAAGCTTCACTTCTAAATATGCAGAGATTCATAATATATTGCTCTAATTATACTAAATCATATTTTTCTCCAATTCTACAGAGAAATTAACTATAGTGGCTTTTTCAGGTAACTTTTTATAGCACTGTGATATCAAAGGCAGATAATATTGTCTCTTCTTCAGTATGATTTTAAAAAAGTTATCAATTTAATCTTCAAGTCAGTTATTAATTGCACTCAAGCTTTTTTTCTGTTTACCTCTAATTTAATGGCAGTCAAAAAGAAGATTTAATTTTCATCTTTTATCCTCTAGCACATGCTAATGGTGAAGCTAGTGATTTTATTTATGATTTATTTTCCTAACATGACTACAATATACAGCAGTATTATGCATAAGCACTTGGGCAAATTGCTGCTGGCAGGAGCACACATAATGTCTGGGCTTACATGCAGGGTATTGGATAGAAATCTTTGGAATACCATCTGTGATTGCTCAGATATATCTTATTTTCAGAGTTTATTCCATAATTCTTTTCCTAAAGGTACAGTAAAAAGTGAAGTGACAAGTCTCTAGGTTAACTGTGTGCCAATGTTCTGGTTTTTTTCTCTTTTAAAATCGAGATTGAAAAAACAAGATGTGAAAATAAACTTTGGGAAGTAATATGACATTTTTACTGCCTTTTTCTCAGTGCTGAAAATGGCACAGTCTCCTGGCCAAAGGTACTTTTCAATGCTTGGAGAAGTATTTCAAAATATTTCAACTGGCTTTGAAATGTGGTAGGGTTTTTTTGTGGTGTTTGTGGTTGTTTGTGTGGTGGTGTTTTTTTTTTTTTGTTTTTTTTTTTTTTTTTTTTTTTTTTTGTTTTGTTTTGTTTTTTGTAAGTTTTCCTTATTGTACCTAATTCAAAAACAAAACTAGAGAGTTGTAACTTTTTGATTGCAGCTTTGTCTTTCATATTGAAAGAGACTTACTCTCTGTTCACTTTTTAAAGAAAATTATACATGCTGAATGAGCACCTTGCAATAAAGCAGGGTAACTTATCACCCATATTTTCCCTTACTCCATGGAGAAATAAGCTGGATTAGCCTCCTCCTCTCTCAGCAACTTCTTTTGCTAATTCTTCCTTGCTCAGCTTACATGCAGGGACAATGGCCACAAATTCACCCTTCTTACTGCTCACCTTATCAAAATGCTGAATAGCACTGGGACACCTTGTAAGCCTCCAGCTTCTCTGGCCAGCATTAAGGAAGTTCAACTGCAGTGAGATTTTGGGCAGTGTTTGACACCTGACTTCTTTCAAGAGACTTACAGACTCTAAGATAGTTGAGACCAAAGATCAGAAGTTCTTCTGTCTGCTTTCTTTACCTATTAAGGCCATTGTCTACAGTAATGTAACAAAAAGACAGCTGGTTACTCAATTTTTGTTCATTATCCTTGATAGTTCTTTCTGCTTGTAGCATGCCTTTCCTGACAGTTACACTAATAATAATGAAGCTTGGATGGACATATGGATGAAATCACAGTGGAACAGGAAAGAAAACTTAGCTGAATACTTTACTGGCCCCTGTCAATCACTTTTACTTCATCTGTACAGAGTGAGCTGATGCATTTGACCATGAAATTTCCCTTTACTGGCTACTTCAGATACAATGTATCCTGGTTGCTGAACTTTAGTCTTTCAGAATTATTAAGAATTTTTTTTCATGTGTCTCAGAAATAGAGAACGTTAAATCAGAGTTATCCATACATTCAAAGAACAAAACCATACAGTTATTTGTAGTATATAGACTATCTGCTAATGTGTATTATCTTTATAAAATGAAGAAGGTTTTCTTTTCCAGCACCCTAGGTAGGGGAATGATAACTACAAAAGATGCTTCATACTTTATAATACTATCAAACAATTGTGTATAACAAGTGGTGTTATGGCATATCAAACCAAGACAGGGTGATCCCCCTTCCCTTGGTTTGATACGCTTTCAGCTTCTTTAAAGACTCCTGAGATCAGGACCTCTACAGAGTCTTTGAAGCTTGAAGCTCTCTTTCACTAGAAAGTGAAGCTTTGGCTTTTAATGGCAGCTCAGCAAATATCTCATCAATATTTAAAGTGTCAAGTGTACCTCTGTTAGAGGTACCAATCACAGATCAAAGATAGTAGCACTGAGGTGCAGAATTTCCTTCAAAGATCTTCACAGCTGAGTTTTCCCTTTTGTTGGAAAAGAACTTTCCTTTTAACATTTGTCGCTTGCATGAGTCTTAAACATGTTGTTTGACAACTGTGGGGAATTAAATGTTTTGTTACCATAGCCAGTGAGGATGGTATAATAGTTTTGAATAATCCTTTGGGCTTGTTTAAGAAAGCAGAATGCTTGGAAAGACTTTTGCTGCCTGTTTCTACCTTTCTTCAGTAGAACAAAGTCTATTGCAGTTAATGGCAAAAATGTCATGCTATTTGAAGAGGTCAAGAAGAATTCAAGATGGATGAAAGTTTAGTGACGGGTACAAATAAGCTGTAGTAGGATAGTTCTTTTTTGCCCTTTCAGTGAGGATTTAGGATGGTTTTTCCTTGTATTTTTTATATCCTCTGTTGCCTTCATTCTACTTGTTATGTAATGCTTGTAAATGTGGCTGTGAAACCTAATCTTTATTACTCTTCCAGCTCATACTATTTTTTTGTTTGTTTGTTTGTTTTTAGCATCTGTTAAAACAATTACTATGATAATTATAGTAATAAGGATTCTTTAAAACAATTACTATGATAATTACAGTAATAAGTATTCTGAGTGTTTCATTTATGATTTATCCATTCCCATGTTGTAATTCTGATTGGCACGTACCTATAGGTGTAGTCTAATGTCAAGGTGCTAAACAGAGTTGAATGGTGAATGGCTGAAGTGATGGCTCATTACAAAAATAGAATTTGATTGGCATGCTTCATGATTATGTGGGAAACAGAAAATTAGTGTTAAGAAGCTTATCAGATGACTCTTGTTCAACACAGAATATTTTGGTTCTTACCTGCTATCTGATTGTCTCCAGAGTGCACTGGGAGCAACAGGTCTGAAATATTTGTCATTAGAGAGTGTTTTTACCCTGAAGACTGACTTTTACTGTATAACATTTCCTTGCAAAACAAAGACATTTGTGTTTCTCAATCAGTTAATAAACCTTCCAGTTGTGTACCTCGGAATATACTTAAGCATTACAGTGGGGTAGATGTCAATTCATATTTTTGAAAGCTGTTGGCAGAGCAAAGGTTTTAATACTGCTTTAATAAAAATTTTAAAATAAAAAGGTTTTAGTACTACTGTACTTTAGTACAGAGGAAAAGGGCAGCTAGTGTTCTACCCCATACAAGGTTGTTCTTTTGACGCTCCTTATTAATGATGTGTCATGATCCAGATTTTAATATGTTTGGCTATTTCAGTGTTTTCTACTGACTAGCTTATAAGTCATACATATTTCAGATGGCAAGAGATCTTACCAAATAACAGTTTTACTTCAAAGAAGCCTTGTAAGTATTAAGGCAGTAGTGGGTTTCATGCATGGGTATTGTATCTGAAGCAATCCTCCTTCATATCTGTCAGCACTTGTAGTGCACTGGTGTTTGGGTTCTGGGTGAGTGTGTATAAACCAGTGGTTCTTGTTTATCTTGAGAGACATTTTCCCTGTTTCAGGGAAGAGCCAGTGTAGAGGGCAGGATTTTGCCCTAGAGCGACAACATTGCAGCTGTTTGTAGAGAAGCTTTCAGAATGACATCGGTTAACATTCAATTCTTCTGTCCTTTTTCCTTGTGCTGGAGATGTTCTGTGACTTTGTTTAATGAATGTAGTAAGGCTATAAGTAAAACTGGCAGTGGAAATGCTGGCCCAGTGCTGTGAGCTGCAGACCATTTATATCCTATCAAGACCATTGAATTGGCTGTATGCCCAGGAGTAGAAAGGAGCCTTCCTGCTCATGGCTGCACCTTGCTTTTGGAAGAGGATTATATGTAAGCTGACAGCACAGCATAAATGTTACCTAAATTCATTTTCATTGTGAATAAACTCTGTGCCTTAAAGTGTCCAGCTGTGATTTGACTAGTTCTAGAAGTGAGGAATCCACCATCACCGGTGGAAGACTGCTGGCCTATTTTCTTTTACCTGGCAGTAGAAATCAGCAATTTATTTTAAATTAGGATTTACCTCTCAGATTCCAGCTGTGGCTTGTGTTGTACCTCTTCCTGCTCAACAGAAGTAGGCAGAGGTATCCTATAATTATTTGTTCCTAGGTTTATTACCCTACATTTGACTATGTTGAAATTAATATAATTTGTGCCTTCTTCACTGCAGTGATCTGGGCTCTTCTCTACGTTACCAGCTTTTGCCAAAATCCTCTTTGTTGTCAGCTTGATAGGTAAAGAATCTATGTTTTCCTATGGGGACTGATAAAAATGGTGAGTAATTCAAATATGACCAAAATTTGGTCTCTGTAGGAGCTCAGAGCACATCTACAATGGATTGTTCACTTGCAGTTGTATTTTGAGTTCTGTCAGTTAATAAATTTTGAATATTCCACTAATCTGTTATTAATCTTTATTCAAAGTGACATGCGAGCAGCTCTAACATGACCTGTGCCTGTGTCTGGGATCATACCACAACTTTTAAAGTTACAATTACTCCATTATTTTTAATAGTTTTCTTTAGGAAGTTCCCTGAATTTAATGAGCTACCAGCAACAAAATAAGCTTTTTTCCAGCTCTTGGATCGGAGTTTTCTATTTTTGCTGATCTGAAAAGAAATCTTAATATGGTAGCTACTCAGTATTATTTCCCTAAATCACTTCTGGTTGTTATTATATTTTCTTGACACTATTGAATTGTATTGGAATTCTCCCAAATTCAGAATGAAACTAGTTTGTGAGCCTTTCTGTGCTGTTTGTTTTTTAATGGCCTTTCTTCTATATTAATCTATTACTGTACTAATACTGCTATTAGAATGCATTTTGTTGCTAATGTACTTTGAAAAATCCTTATTGTCCTTAATTATGTTGGCCATTGATTTCTCATTGACATTAGCCTCAAGCATTCTAGCAATCTCCCGACTCTTAATTTATATTAATTGCTATCAATATTCACTTTTAAACTTTAATTATTTATTTTTACACATGCTTTTACTTTCCCTGTAAGTCTTTTCCCACTAACGTTGATTAATTTTTCCTTGATTATGGATTTTGTGGCACCTAATACAATATTTTTAACTCTTAGCAGTTATCATAGAAATGATTTAATGGATCTTCAGATTTAAAAAATGGTTTCCACCATGCTAAATTCCATAGTCATGTGAATTTCGATCTCTAGGTAATTTTTACTTATTGTATTCAGCTCTTGGTCAATGTGATGGTATATATTGTTGAATAATAAAAAAAATTAGAATGAGCAGCCAGTACATAATTTTCTTAAAGGCCTATAAATGTGATCATCAGTATTTTGATATGACTGTCGGTTAATATTTACTAGTCTTCAGAAAGTCATTATTATTTCAAGTGGTTCAAACGTCTATTTTTCAGCTTATAATACTCAAGCATGTAAAAGGTTCTTTCGTCTAAATGCTGAACAAAATATGCATTTAAATCCTCCTGATGTATATAAGTTTACATTCTCTGAAGAGAGACTGTCATGTCATAAAGAAAGACTAGTGTGTGTCTTAGTAAAGATTATAAAAATACATTTTCTTTCTTTAAATACGAAATTTAGATAGAAATTTTGAAGTGTCCTCATTCTTCAAGAAATGTGGTCTGGTGGTTTTTATGAAAATACAGAGACACTTGGGCTCTCCTGGTAAGACACTTTAGACCCTTGAAACTTCTGAGCTAGATCGTAACTGTGGTGGATTGTTGGCTAAATCCAGCACTGACACCACACTGTACAGCCATGCAGCTGCATTAAATGGCACTAAAAGAAAAAGTAATATAAGATAAAATGATTGCTCACTGTAAGCAACATAACTCTATTAGAGTTTGAGGAGATAACTATGCATGTGTCAGGGATGTATGGATTAGTGCTTGAGCTCTGTGATGATGCAGCTAAACTGATGGTTTTAATGAGCATGTAACTAAAACAAGTAATTGTTATTTGCGTGTGGTAAAAGCAACATATGCCATGAATTTCTACAAAGATGCCGATGATTTTAATCTTTTAGCCATAAGAATTAACATATTCTATTTGGTGACTGTGGTGGAAACAGCCTGTTTGTGTTCTGTTGGTACTGTGTGTGATCTTCCCATGGTCAAAGACACTGAATAAAGCATGTCCATCTAAATGAAACAAACCCACATCATTTAGTAGAAGGAAAAGTTGGTATTTGCAGATTTAGAAGAAGATAATATTTAATCAAAAGCCATTGAGAATTCTGCCTCAATTCTGCCACAAAATATTGTGCCTATTTATATGATAATTCCTTTCATTAAAGGTGAAATTGGCTAAAACTGACCTTTACTGCAGTAAGGACAGGTCAGTTTGCTAAAGGCAGTGATATAGACAGGGCCAAATTCAGCTGTTTCTTAAAATGGTTGTGGCTCCAGGAGTGAATTTGTGTCATTGTACAGATATTTAAAACAACCTAACATGATTAGGTTAGATGATAGAATCATAGAATTGTTTGGGTTGAAAGAGACCTGCAAGATCATCTTGTTCCAGCACCCTGCCATGGGCAGGGTCACCCTCCACCAGACCAGGTTGTTCCAAGCCCCATCCAACCTGGTCTTGAACACTTCCAGAGATGGACATCCACAACTTTTCTGGGCAAACTGCTCCAGTGTCTTACCACCCTCATAGGAAAGAATTTCTTCCTAATATCTAATCTTAACCTATTCTCTTTCAGTTTAAAGCCATTCCCCCTTGTCCTATCACTCCATGCCCTTGTAAACAGTCCCTCTCTAACTCTTTTGTGGGCCTCCCTCAGATACTGAGGTGCTGCAAAGTCACCAGGAGCCCTCTACTTCTACCAGCTGAACAACTCTGCCCCTTTCAGCCTTTCTTTGTTGCAGAGGTTCTCCAGCTCTCTGATCACTTTTGTGGAATTCTCTGGACTTGCACCAACAGATCAACATTATTCCTGCGCTGAGGACCCCAGAGCTGCAGGCATTGCTCTGGGTGGGGTTTCACCAGAGTGCAGTGGTGAGCTAGAATCACCTCCCCTAGAGATACTAGGCATGAAATTTAAAAGTCAGATAAGCAAAGAAAGATGTTTTTATTCTGGGGCAATATTTTAGTCAAGGCATTGAATTGACAAACAATATGCAAATTCAGAATCTTGATAAATTTTAATGGAGTACTTTGTTTTCCTGTAGATTTCTTTAATATTAAAGATTTTTACACATAACTCATTTTTAATTTAAAAATATCTATTTAAAAACCACAAAGTTCTTGTCAACGGAAGAGACCAACAACTTTTAATTGTGAAAGAGCTGAAATTGGATAGCTCGTCAAAATTTTTTTTTAACGTAGTAGATTTCTTAGGGCTGACTGTATATTCTTTCACGTTCAATTAATTAATATTCCATGGTGGGAAAACGCCCAAGATTCAGTTAGAAAATACCAAGCCAACACAGTTGTAAATTTTTTTTTGAATAACAGGGCTCTAAAAAAGGCTTATTTTCCAGCTATTTGCTCAACAAATTCAATTTCCTGTTTGCTATTCAAAGATGGTTTACCTTCCATGGGGTTTAACAGAGTCAAGTCAGAAATGCTACTCTAGTTGAGAATAGTTTTTTTCTATCTAAGCAGTAAAGTGTCCCTAGTTCCTGGTCCCTGTTGTTCATTGCTATACATATTAAATATCCATAAGTATAATATTTTATTAATACCAAGGTCACTGCTTATTTTACCTTATAAAGGAATAAAATAGAACTGTTGAGAGGTCTTTTCACTGATACTGTCTAAATACCAATTTTTTTATATCAGGAAATTAAAAGATGATTCTGCATCTACCATCTTGATATTCATTTTTTAAAAAAAAAATTATTCTCAATGAAGAACTACAGATTTTTTTCTTTTTAGTTAAGAGGAAGTAAGGACCACCCACATTTGAGAACCATTATGAAGGAAGATGCATTTGAGCATCTTCCCTCCATGAAAATTATTCACTATGTTACTTCTATGTTATTTCTGTAATAAAGTTGCATTACCAGTAACTCACCAGGATGTCTTGGTGTAGGTAGAGGTCTCTTGCAGCCGACCTCCAGCTGCAGTGGCAGAACAACACTTGATGGCCTGCAGACTGCAATTAGAGTACCATAAAACTAGAAGGCAAAGTGTGACAATGTGTTAGCAGTAAAATGTTATGTCTGTAAGTAGTAAGCCTGGATGCTACAGGAGTGTCACTCATTCAGGAGCAAGCAAAGTGTTATGTTAAACAATAAATTTACATATAGAATGTGAAGTCCCTAAAGCTTAAGAAGGGGTAAAAGCATGGTGACAGAAAACCAAGACCACACAAATCTGCACAGTTTTCAAAATATTTTTCTTTTCCCTTCCCTTCCACTTTTTTTTTTTTTGTTTGTTTGTTTTCATTCATACTTTCCCCAGTCTGCTTTTAGAGAAAAATATAGGAGACTTTGAACACAGGGTTCTAATATAAAAGCCCTTTCATGCAAAGAAACAGTGCATCTGTCTTTGCATTGTTTCTATTCATGGCTGGCTAGTTTTTTATTTTCTGATCAGTGTCTGGCACTGCAACCAGTAAACCTGTTAACTTCTAAGAAGTAGTGGTCTGTCTGGAGGTTCTGAATTATTGATTTTTTGCATGTATATTCTAGGTGCTCTGTAAGTCAGTGGGCTGAAATGCAAGATGAAAGCCAATAAGCAAAAGAACTGAACTCCCACAGATATAACAAAATAATCTAGATAATTCTCATGCATCCAGAAAACACCAAAATCCTTAAGAAACTAAAAATATGGTAACATTTGTAGAAGAACAGCACAAGCTTTGTTCTTATCCATCTTTTGTTACCATTATTGAATCTGCTAGTTACAAGATTCTTATGCAAAGCTGCCAAATCCTATATGGAATCAATATGTGAGTGGGATAAAAACATATTGAGGTGAGATGCTGGGGTACAATGTCAAGCTAGATTCCATACAAAGAAATTAAGCAGCTGACTTATACTTTAGCATCTCCCTTCACCACTGGCTTTCATTCCAGTGGATCATTACCCAAGTTGGGTTACTGCAAGGTATTATTTCTTCTTCTGTTGTATCACCTTCTCCTTTCACAGGTAACAAGATACACTGGTAAAGATATCTGCTGTCTATGGATTACATTAATGCACACCAAAATTAATTCCTACTGTTACAAAATGAAATTAAAAAACTGCGACTATTATTAATTAGGTTCTTGAGAATCTGTGATGTAAAAGCTTAATATCTCATTACACTGATAACAGTTGAACTGTATTGCCTGCCCATCTTGCTACACAGCAGAATTTAGTATACAGATACCCAAGTTAATTTGAAACAAGCCAGGCTGGATACCATAAGTGGTCTGTCTGTGACAGCACTCAGCTTAGCATAGTCTAATTGAATTTTCTAAGAAATAGAATACATTAGCTTATATGGAACTTAGTGTCATGCTTAGATTACTTTTGATGTGCAAGCTAATTCCCACAGATATCCATGACTGGGTCAGGTGTCCTTTGATTACATTGTGTGTGGAGCCCAGTTGGTCAATCTCATTTCTGTAGGGCTCAAATATAGATGGCGATTGCTCAGAGAAAACTGAGGTGAAACACTGGTGATGTTTGGAATTAGGTAGTTTCTACTCTTTTCTCTTAGTCAGTAATCCTGAGCTTGGTTAAAAGCTGCTCGCAGAGCATATGGCATTTGCCTTTGTTAATGAGAATCCCCACTTGATGTGCTTAAGGGCATTCTTCAACCAATTCCCCATTCATTTTTAAGAATTGGCGAGAAACATCAGGGAATCATCGCTGGGAGGGTCTTGAGCTGGTTAGTGGTACAGGCAGAGTAGCTGCCCTTAGGGTAGAAGTGACAGTTGGTATCACTTAACATTATGACCAATAGCAATATTTAAACTTATGATAAATGCAGGGACAGACAAGTAACTTGCTTTTGACTGTGTGCTGATCACAGAATAAGAGAAAATCTTTTCCCCAAGTGTAATAACTGCTTCTTTGGACTTACTTTCCCTCCTATCCAGGGTAGTAGGGTCTAGGATACACTGGATGGTTGAAGAATCCAGAGAGAACCAGTGGTGGAAAGTAAACCCTAAGAGGCTTTGTGTGAATCAAATCTCCTTCCGGCACATGTGTCACTTGTTTGGCCTGATACCTACAGAGCCATTCAGAAATTTCTTCATAAAGGTTTGTTAACGGGACCTTAGCTGAACCTGTGCTGTATCAGGGCACTTGGGCTGGAAATTGCTCACCTCCCGAAAAACCCAACTGCAGGCTTCTGGGCAGCTCTACTGCTGTCACAGTGAGTTGGGGATGTTTTGTTGCAACTCAGTTCTGGTTCCAGTTTTGACTTGGTTCAGCTTGGTGAGACATTGTAATTTCTACAGATTTGGTAGAAAGAAGAAAATGATTGAGTTACATATAAAAAAAGGGTTTGCAGTCTGACAATGGAGTGTCTGTGTTATTCTAAGCAGAGATTTTAAGATTTTATGGACACATTTCTGAATTTTTTTACAAGAGAATATCAACTAATTATCAGGGATTTTTAACAATGGATTGCAACTCCTTTATTGAAGAAAGAAACTAATACAAACAGAATTTTCATATCCACATTTCCCTGCCTTTTTATGTAACTATTTTTCATTACTTGTTTAAAAATTGTAAAGAGAATTGGTGTACCTGAAGTTTAGGAGATGAGGAGTGTTTCCATCCACTACTGAAGAGAGTATGTAAAGTTCAGGTTACTTGTTCATACTGCTGAAAACTTTTTTTTTTTTTTTTTAATTTGATTATTTTCTAGTGACAGTTGAGATTTTCACTGTACTGTTAAAACAGAGCTCAGTGTTGAGAATTGAAGGTTTGCAAAGAGCATGATAACTACTTTCCTTGAGTTAAAATAATTTTAACCTTAAAAATACAGAGACTGCATATCAGTTGCTTCAATGCCTTCATGTTGAGTCTCCAGATGAGTAAGATGAGCATGTTGGGAGCTGGGGAATCACAG
Organism: Hirundo rustica; assembly: GCF_015227805.2. Taxonomy (NCBI): domain Eukaryota; kingdom Metazoa; phylum Chordata; class Aves; order Passeriformes; family Hirundinidae; genus Hirundo; species Hirundo rustica. Next base: position 13,855,051 of record NC_053458.1, on the reverse strand, counting down.
TTAAATTTAGTATGTGATAAATATTGTTTTTCAGCAACTTCTCTGTGGTCACAGAAGGTACAGCATAGTTTGTGGACTTCTACTGTTACATACACAACTGCTTCTAAATCTCTTACAGTAAAGCTTAGCATCTGTTTTGTGATTTGATGAATAGCTTTGATCTGTTGTTTTAATTGCTTCCTAGTAAGACACTAATGACCTTTTTTGTTCCAATAAACGCTGTTTTGCTTAGTTGTAAATTCAATTTAACTAAACTCTTGGAGCTTTATTACTTGTTTCTATTTGATGAGTTGTCAGGCAATGTGTTAACTCCATATGCAATTGCTTCTGGAATAATTTGGCTGCATTAGGGAAAAAATTCCTGATAATATACTAAATAAATAGTATAAAATATGGATAACCTTCATTTTCACATAATTGCCACTTAGTTAGCTGTGATCTAGTTATGAATAAAGCAGATATATATGTTCTCTCATTTATTCATTCCTTATAGACAATGTGAGTAATTTTTATAAACTTGAAGAAAAGTTTAGTGAGGAGGTAACTCAAATATAATTTCCTATTATCTTTGTTTTACTGAGTCTCAAGTAGAAAATAGACTAATGATCTTTACTGTATTGACTCTGTTTCATGGTAAAATAAGAAAAAAATAGTTATATGAAGTAAAAAGAAGCTGGCATGTCCAAATAAATAAAGAAACCCACAAAACAGATTCTGGATAGCTGAACTTTTGGGTACCATTTGCTGTGATTTGTACTGTGATTGTGTTCTGTGGGCAGAGGTTCTCTCAGGACTGCCAGAGAAGAGAGATTCTTAAGGCGTTTTGCATACTGACCTAAGAAGCATATAATGAAAGCCAGTTCTCATTGTCAGCTAATAGTACCATCATTTTTCTGAAAGCTTCTGTGAAATCATAAGGATTCTTTGGGGAAGGAGACACACATATTTTAGTGTTTATAGTATGTTTTGTTCCATCTCATATTAATAATCCTCCCAGATGCCCAGTTTAATGTGCTGTTTTATAGGAAGTTCAAGCAGATTCAAGTCTGGGCTGCATGTGCCAAGCTGTACATTTCTGCCTCTTCTCTAGTGCCGTTCTCTTTGTTGTCATGCCATAGTTTCAACTAAGAAATGATCTGACTATTAATTATTCCAAAAAACAAGAGATGCTCAGTTATACTAACTTATTGCATAGCCTGATAGGCACAGATATAGGATTGTCTGTCTGGCAGTGGTCCACAGTTAGATCAATTTAAATTGATTCCCCAAACCACACCCTTAGATCCTGAAAGGATGAAAGTAATGTGAGCCACTCAGGGAGAAGGTCTGCAATTTGAGATTTCAAGCTATAATAGGTCTTTTGAAAGAGTGCATTAACGGAATTTGTTGCCCTTGAGGTACAAGTGCTGACTGCAGTTGTGCTCGAAAAAGATTAATCAGAGGTTCCAAAGGCTTTAGGAGCAGCTAAGAGATGCAGTTTGTCCAGGAACTGTTTTGAAGTTTTGTATTTGTCTTACCAGCTTCTCATAGCATGAAGCAGGATCCCTACCAATGTGTCTGGGAGCGGAGAACCTGCTCTGCTTACAGAGAGAAATGGAGCAAGCCACAAGACTACTAAAGGTGTTATGTGAGCAGGCATGAGTTTAACCTGTGCTTTCTTTGGTGGTGTTGGGAAAAAAAAGTGATCTTGTACAGTAACTTTAGGTTCACCTGCCATGGCTGCTTTTTATAGCAAATTCAGTGTGAAACTGCCCAGTTTTGCCATTTACATTTGCCATTAGTCTCAGGGAGAGGAACTTTTTGAGGAGATTAACTGCTGTTGCAGCATCTCCAACAGGACTGGCTGTATTGTAGCTTGTTTACTTTAAAATTTTCTTCTTTTTTATAAGCCCTGGTAGCAGTTTGAGCTCGAGTCTTTCAGTGTTCGTATGCCCTATTGCTTCCATGAAATGACAGGAACTCATTTTATTGAAGAAAAAAAAGTTAACATTTTTCCTTGCAAAATGAGTCATATTTATCCTTCTGTTGGTCTTTTGATGCTGAATATGTACCATAATGTCCTAATGCTTCTCAGTGATTGTTTGAAAGTACTCCTAGAAGACTATGAAAATTGTCAGTCTCAATCCAGCTGAATTCTCATCTTGTTTTTCAGCTGTATTAGCCAAACAACCTAAACTATGTATCTCTGTAGTAACAGAAACAAAGCCAACCAACCAACCAAAAAAAAAAGTATTTTTCTCTAAGCTGCTTATTCTGGGATTTCTTGGGGGTTTTCCTTTGGGCTGAAAAGTGAGTGCTCTGGTTTATTCTGGGACTCACAGGTCCATGATTTCAGTGACTTCTTCAAAATACATAATTAGGAACCTCAGGAAGTCATTCACAGGGCAAATTTGTGAATCAGTGTACTCCTGAGAGCTCCCGTGTTTCTTAGCCAAGGAGGAAAATAGGTTAATGCTGTAGCATTACAGAAGGCAACAGTGTGAGGTGTTGCCTGAGAAGGAGGTGTTGAGAATTCAAGAGTAGGCTGGCTAGGAAATGAAAACAATGCTAATGTTGCTTCAGGGAGAAAATAAGAAGGAAAAACAAATCTGTAAAAGCTGAAAAGTGAGAAAACATTCAGGTCCGTTCAGAAGCAAGGGGGAATACATGCCTGTAATAGACATTCTGATTACATTAGAATTTAGGCAAAGGAGTTTTTTTACGTCAAAAAGGGAGGCTTAAAGGAGAACATGGCTAAATACTTCTGCTGTAATGATCTGTCTCCAGATCTCTCCCAGGTTGTAATGATGAGCAGAAAGAGTAGTCTTGAAGCACAGTAGAGATCTATTGGTATTGTGGTTTATTATTGCACGACTAGTAAAGTTGAAAGAACAAGTTACTTGGTGAAACTATGAAGCCATTTTAATTAAAAAGAAATTTTATCTTCCTCTTCTTGCTGTTTTTCAGATTTACTATCCTTTTGCCTATTGTTACCTTTATTACCATTTAATTATAGTTGATGTGATGCTTTTTTTTAATATTCTGGCTGTAACTAGTCTGTATATTTTATGTTGATGGCAGACATGAAATATTTTTGCAGCATTTTTTTTCTGCCTTGCTGCTAATTTTGAGATTTCTCTGTTTTTAATTTGTTCATTAATTTGTAGATCTTAATCCAGCCATAGATTGCATTCAGGCTTACCATCTGATCTTTCTTGCCTGTCTTGTTCAGTCTTCTTGCTTTGTTTTGGATTATTCCTTTCCATAAAGTAGGTGCAGCCTTCTCTCTTGTGCTCAATAGCCGAAGACCCTTCTATATTCCCACTTATCCTGCTGTTTCTCTCCTTCGTTACATTCAAACTCACTGATCATCATGTCCACAACTCTTGCCATGAACTCCTCTCTGGTAATCCAAACTTGTTCCATTTTGAGTCTCTTCCATCTTAGTGACCAGCCCTTTTTTTCTGGCTGAAATTATTTCTGCTAAAGTCCCAGTTGAATTTTCCTACTGATGTGTTGGGATTTTTTCTCTCACTTTGGTCCAATAGCTGTTTATGTATTCAGAGTAATTTTTAAAATCTTTTTTTCAGTTTGCTTTTAGGTGCTCTCCTCCCTGGCTACTTCTTCAGTGTGACTGTAGTTGGATGGTCTCTTTTCCACAAATCAGTAGGATTTTCATCAGTTGAAAGTTTTTGACAATTAAAGTTTCACACTAAATGTGGGATGGGTACAGTCTCAGGATCTGCTGAAATGTGCAGTATGGGGTTACTCACTAAATATCATCCTAATATACTTTTCTCCCTTTTCTTCCAAGTCTTACAGATCTGATCTCTCATTTGGATATCAGTGACTTCCAGGTTTAATACCCTGTTGGTGGTGCATGCTCTGTTATGCCTTGCCAGCCTGAGATATCTTCATGTTCTACTGACACTCCTACAGTCTCTTGTTTAGGGATGGTTTTCTGAAATATTATGTGTGATAGACAAAACAGGGTGTACATTGTTGGTGTGGGAGAAGTAGAATTGGAGCCTACTTAAGAGCACATGAGGACTCCTGCAATTCAAAAGTGAAATAATTACCAGAACAAAAGGAGCTGAGTTAAGCCAGATGTATCTGACTCATGACTAGCTCTGGTGCCACATTACTTCAAGCATCATCTCACCTCTGCTCTCCTGTTCAGAGGGAGGAGCCTGCACAGTTGGCAGGTGCAGGTGAGGTAAATCTCATTCATGAAGGAGCTTCTCTGAGTAGGTACACAGCTAGGCAGAGCTGTCTGGGGCTGCTGGTGCTTCTTGAAGGACAGCTCAACCTGTCCTAATGCTTTCTTTTCTAGCCAGGGAGTCTCAAACCCCCAGTGAAAGCCACTCTTCCTCTTGGGTTTGCGCAGAGAGAAGGACTTATAGTTGTCCTAGTGGACACTGAGTCCTGCCTGTGCTGGGTGTTACAGTGCTGGGCTGGTTTCAGGGCTGAGGGCAGGGGCCACACTGCTCCTCCTGGAGCCCAGCCCTGGCTGTCCGGAGCTGCCTGAGGGACCCGGGGCAGGAGCGCCAGCGACTCCCTGGGGCCTGGCAGCCAGGGAGCAGCAGGGCAGGCCAGGGACAGCCCAAAGCCCACCAGCAGGTTCATGGCGATGTGACAGGCCTGGAGGAGAGGTGCGAGGCCGGCGTCAGGACAGAGTCTCAGCCAGGCGACCAGGGTTGGGCACAGCCCCGTGATCGTGAGGCAGGTCGTGGAGACGAGACAGGTCTGAGGTCAAGGCGGGGTTCCGGTGCACAGGTGAGGAGCCACAGGCTCTGTGGACAGGCAGGGGCAGCTCTGCAGCTGGAGATCCTGGGCTGAGTCAAAACGGGGTCCCGGTCCATGGGCGCCGTGGTGGGGGAGGCCCAGGGCAGCTGGTCAGGGCCATTAAGGGCCCTGAGTGCAAAGGGCAGCTGGAGAGAAGGCCAGCAGCTGCTGGTTCAGAAAGAGGGTCTCTCCTTAGCCCCTGGGGGAGGCAGGACAGTTTTGGTGGCATGGTTCAGGTGGGCTGGAGAAAGAACAGCGCCAAAGTAGAGCAAACATTAATTAGTTCCCCTCTTCTTATTCTTGAGTAGATGGGAAACATGCTGGCCAATAAAAATAATAGATGCGATGAAAGGTTGGCACATATGGATGCATAGAGAAGAATGGTTTGGGGAATTTTTTTCCAGTCTGAAAAAATTAATCATGTCTTTGTTTAGAAAATCAGGCTCTGTGCCCCTCATTCCCACCTCTAATACTCTAGCCTTAATTATTTTCTGTAACAAGTACTACTTTCTGTTCTGCTACGAATTACATGAATTTCTTTTCTAAGCCCACATATTTACTTAACGTCTGAAGAATGGGAAAATGAAATGCCTTTGATCGCATATTGCTCAAATGACAAAAGGATTAAAGAAACCCCTCCAGCTCAAAACTTTTTAATGAACATTTATTTTTGAAAGTTTTACTTGTAATTTATCAGCTTTTGCTATGAATATATTTAGCTATTTTGTAAATAAAGTGGAGCTTTTCCTTAGTACCAGGCTACAAGGGGTTTTATTGTCTTGTTTTGTCTTACCTCTATGTTACTGAATATATATTTAATCTCAGTAATGGGTTTTCCTCTACTTATCAATTAAACTTTGTTCATCTTTTGTAGGAAAATTTCCTTGCTTGTCCCTCTCAGTGCCTTTTTATCTATGTGCATTGCCTTCTCTGAAAGAGAAGTTAATTCTTTGCTAAATTGCTGTTTTACAGGAGGACATTAAAGAAGTATTTTTTAAAAAAGTGGTGAAAATTCACAGCTGCTGAAAATTTCTATTGAAAACCTTTCATTATCTTACGGGGTTACCATGTTGATGATTAATGGAATTTTCTGACCACTTAGCCTTTGGAAGAGGAGCCTGTTTGCAAGCTGCAAATTGAACAGTGCAATGTCAGTATGTTTCTCAGGTGCCTTCATGATGTTCTTAATAGTTTCAGGGAAGGTCTCTACATAGATGGATGTGTAGGTGGATGTTCTGCACAGATTGTATTCTAGACATGGGATAAGTCATGGTAAAATGACATCAAAATGAGCACTGCATTCCCTGTATTTTTCTTGTCTTATTTTTCTTCTGAGTATAAAGTAGTATTTATCTGAAGCTCTTAAATCCAACTAGCCATGAATTTCTCTTGCAGGATTAAGGGAAGTATCTCCAGAACAGAGCTGAGTCAAGTTAGTTTCAGTACTGTACACTGTAAGAAAAATTCTGGTATTGTCCTTCAGGACCACTACATGTTATATATCACCTTTTCCTTGAGTTGTCCTTTGGCTGATTGGTCAATTGTGCAATCAGCTGTACTGTAATGGCATGGTGCTAAGGAATTGTGTGATTTTAAAGAAAAGGATTACTGAGATTTCATGCCTTTTAGCATCTGCAGTGCTCTGATGACCAGAGCACTGGTGGGAACAGTAAAGGTATGAGCATCCTAAAAGGGCCAAGAAAACTAAAAATCTATGTTCTAGGAATATAAACTCTTTTTTTTTCCCATTATTTTTATTAAATGTAAGAGATGAAAGGCAGGGATCTGGATTACAGAGTTACAGAGGAATAATGTTGGCTATGTTTAAAGACAGTGTTGATCAGTTGTCAAATGAAGTCCTCATTTCTTGGTATGGATCTTATTATATGATGGTTATTGCATTGACATGGTACTGATTCTTCAAGAAGAACAAAAGAACTACAGAAACCACCAAAAATCTGGTTTTGTTTGTCTTCCTTAGCCAGCTCCTCTGACTCTCCAAAAAGACAGCTGAACTGATTTTTCTCTAATTAAAATATAAATCCCTTTTGGAAAGGGCTTGTTTGCTACATTTTTGCCAAGAAGATATTATTATAATGGAGTTCTAATTGTATCTCTCTGAAAACGGGGCTATATAATAAGATTGCTGTCAGTATTGCTCACAACAGAGTATCCAGTGTGACGCTATGATAGATGTTGTACAATCCAGTCTGCTTTCCCCTCTCCCTGTTTCCCTCTAAGTCTGGCAGACAAAAAATAGAAGTAACCCTTCATTGCGTTCTGCTTTAGGGCTGACTGTTTTAAGGAAGCTGCCTTATGCAAAGCCCTGAGACTTTGCAGACATATTGGACTATAGCATGGAATATTGTTTAAAAAAATGGGTTTGCCGTGTCTGCATGCTAAGCTAATCAATCCAGTGTGGCTGTTTCATGTGCTTAAGCCCATTACAACTTGGTTTGACCTCTTTCATCTTTGTTGAGGATATAGGGTATCATTAATGTTACCAGCTGCATTGTTTTCTCCTAATATCAACAACAGAGGGGAAAAAAAAAAAAAGAGGTTTTCTTGTTTTCCACTTAGATAGCTCTAGTATTGCCAAACAAATGCGAAACAGGCTTTTACAATAATAATATTTTCCCAAATGCCCTGTTAATTTTCAGTAAACCAAAACAGAATGTGTTACTGTTTATTAAGACATTGTGACCCGTATGGATTCCAGATGATAAAAATTTCAATAAAATGCTGTAATTAGATGCAACTTTTCTTTCAGTTCATGTATTTATATGTAGCTCAGGATGAGAATGGTTATCTGAGTTGTGTCAGCAATTGGATTTTCCTTAAACTGATGATAGTTGTTTTCACCTGCATCCTACTTTTCCCTTGAAACTACCCAATGAATCTTGAGCCATTTGGGAATAACTTTAATAAAGAGGTGTTGTAGGCACATTGATCTAATTTTATGTTGTAACCTACATATTCTGGCTTTGAATAATGATTTACAGGCTTTATAGGCTACAGCTTCTGAGAAAATTGTATGTATAAGGTGGCCCCTAATGCCCATTTTATATTGGTCACACCATAATCTGTTGGTGATTCTGACCTTAAAAACTGTGTTATTCTGGTAAAGTGTATATAAAAAATCCATGCAACTTTCTGCTAATCAACATCTCAAGAAATGTCTCCTCTTACTACATTTGCTATGTTACATCACACTGTTGTAGAGTTGAGCTTTTTCCCCTGAATTTTAATTTCAAGAAATGGTGAAAGGGATTCAAGTGTTTATGTCTAGGATGAGGAAGTCTCACATCTATAACTGAACTTTGAATATGGATTTTCATTCAACAGTATACTGTAATAATAACATAATCTGTATTTTATGATTTGTAGTAACTGTCTGAAACAGTCAAAGATTCGTAGCATCATGAAAAAGTTGCGTCTTAGGGGCAAAACAGGAGCTGAAGAAATATCTTCTTTTTCCTTGCAATATTAAGTTGCTAATATTTGTGATATTTTTGAATTCACATGTATTACAGGAAGGCTATTCCTGAATTTACCTGTCTGCACAGTAATTGCAAATAAATAGGTAACTTTCAGTGTAACAAATATTTTAGTGTAATAAACAGGTAACTAGTGAAAGAGTATGTATTTGAACTGAACTATATGGTCTCTGGAATACAAATCTGCTAGAATGTACATCATCTGATGGTCTTTCATTCTGACTGATAAATAACAATGCCCTTTTGGACAGTACACAACTGCAGATATTGGGCTAAGAAAAATTTGTTTTGCTGTGGCAGTTTGGGCAAATTTAACACCAGATCTCATTACGAACCATACAAGCTTGCAAATATCAGCTAATGCTGTTAAAGACCTCAGCTGCATTCTGGAAGTGCCACATTTCATTATCTTTGTGCTCTGTACAAACCTTTTCTAACACTTTTGTAATATCTTAGCTTTCTCTTTTTTTTTATTTTAGTGCAGTGATAATTTGAGTAATTTTGAAATTGATGACTCAGTTGTAAGATGCCACACTGCACTCATTTTTTGCTGTTTTCTTCTTTTATGTCACCAAGGCCAGCAATACAAAAGCATTCTAATATCTCATATTATGTTATTTGCAGCCTTACTTGCATAGCCAGAGAAGAATTGTATGGTCAATATCTAGCTTGAATTTATCATTAAGTTATTTTTCATTTATATTGCAGTATTGTATCTTGGGTATTATTTCATGTTGTCTGATATTTATAGATGACATCTTTCACATTCAATTAATTCCAGAAATTAACTATATTTTCCTCTGCACCTTTCTTAGCAGTGCTTTCCTGCAGTCCTTTAAAACATCTGAATGAGCAATTTGATGCTGCACAGCTAAATTTGGTGAAAACATAACTGAAACACTAAGAGGCAAAAGTCTCCTGAAAGTAGGTCACCCTTTGGGTAAAAGTAAATTTCTTGACAAATTAAAACCTCATAATGAAGAAAATATATTTTTTTTACTGAATTCTTTGTGTCAAAAAATCCAGCATGACTGAGGTGTTGTACATAAGTGACAATTAATCAGCTGTGCTGTGTCACTCATTAATTATGCTGATTTCTTGTAATGCCAGCCCATGACTATTTATAATTTATCATTTATTATTTATTAACTGTGTAGTCAATAATTTTGCCTGTTAAATTTAAGTGGGTATTTTGTCCTCTACCCTTGCAGCTCAGTTTGTTTTAGCTGTGACACAACCTGTGTTGTGATCTTTGTGTTTCTTACTCTATACAGGCATATTCTGCAACAAGGATATTCTGTAGGCTGCTTACAAAAGAATTAATAAAATTTGCCATGTAAACTTGAGCAAGATACGGTTTGTGCATGTTGACAGTGTGACAAGATTAGGCTTGACATGTTTTGGTTACATCAGAGACAATTTCAAGCTGGATTTCCAAGCCAGACATTTTACAGGAAGATCTGAAATGCACAAGCATGCCTTTCTTCGCACCAGTTTATTCACCATTTGCTGAAGTAATTTTCACTTCCAGCACAGGCATTAAAAATGAAGTTTTTCTCAAGGAAGCTAGAGCAGCTGTGGTTCAGAATGCACCATGTTGGAATTTCTGTATTTTATTTATTTACTCTCAGACCTGCTGTGATCCTGTAGTTGCCCAACACACACATACTAATTCTATGCTTTAATCCTCTACCTCTGTTTGTTTATCCATATTTCTGGTGCTATTTGGTGAGTTACTCTTTAGAGGCAAGTAGAGTCTGGGGAAGATTGATTTCAAGGTTTGATCTTTATGCAGTTCTTACATATTTTATAATTTTTTGTCTAAATTTCAGAAGCTTTTGTGACAACCAGGTGTTTTAGATCAGTGAGTGATAGTTTTACCGCAGAAAGGGCACACGTCACCTTTGGACTGATGAATGTGTTGTGACTGGTATTTTCTTTAGGGGAGATGTTTTCTTTGAATACTTGCTTATGCATTGTGCTGGGGTTTTTTTCCTCACTTTTTTGTTTGAAGAAATGAGTTAATTAGACTGTGATATGCATTCAATTTTCATTATGGCATTTGTTTTGTTTTGTTTCTTAGACAATGTTGATGCAAAAGTAGCCGTGGGCTATTTTGATGGAGGAGACTGAACACTAGTTATTAATTTGTGATATGGATCAGTGAAGGAGTCTACATTTTAGTCCCAACAGTAAAGATTCTATCCATGTGTCCTGAGATTGGGACAAATGTAGAGCTTTTTTTGCTTTTCTTGTCAGACTTAGGGATAGAATGGAGTTTTGATGCTTGTGCTTGTTCATAGGTTTTGGAGGAAACACAGGCAGCTGAAGGAGATGATTTGGATGAAGGTAAAGCATGTGGTTTTGATAATGCATTGAGGCCAGAAGTCAGTATTAGCTTTGCCTTGTAGGCACTGAAGCTGGCTGTCATGTGGGATGACATTGCAGAGGGGTGACCATGGGGACAGGCACAGTGTTATGCGAAGGTGGATTATGTTTAGTTTCTAAAGTGAGTACATCTTTCTTTATACCTTACTTATACAGTGCATTTCTTGGAGGAAATTCTTTACAATGAAACATACTTGTTTTTATAGCCTCATTCACTTGGAGTCCACAAAGGGCTTTCAATGAAATTAATCTTCTTGAAGTTCACCTGCATTTTTGTTATTCAGGAGATACTTTTGCTGTTCTCTTTAATTTTTTTTCTTTCTCCACAAACTCAGTGTCCCAGTAAACTTTAGCTTACCTATTGACCAGAAACCACACTACCAAGGGGTAATCACTCCATTTCTAAGCTAGATGCTCCTGTTGCTCCCCTGCATTTACTGTATTGGTCTGCTACATCATTACCCACTGATCTGTCAGAGAAATTACTGTGCCAAAAATAAGGGCAAATAATTTTCAGATGATTTTCAGATGATTGTACTCCATATGCAGTGGAGCTTATACAAGACAAAGGGCAGGAAAAGTAGAGGTGGCAGATTGACCCATTGGGAACCCATACGTTGACTGACTTAAACATCTGGTGAAATTGAAGTGATACTATGTAGTATTTCTAGCCATTGAACAGCATATTTTGTACTAATTTTCATGTTAGCAAACATATTTTGCATAACTATAAATGGTGTAAATTTCTGTATCTGTTTATTTGCTTTTTACTTAAATGAGATAGAATTTTAAAATTACTCTGGCTTTGACATCCCCCATTTTTTCTTTTAATTTTACCCTAGCTACTTTAGAAAGGAATTTCAAAGTTAAGTTATTGTTACATATCTTATTTCAGATATTTAGTTTAAATAAATGATCTGCATACAACAGAAACTCCGGCCATGGACAGAAGTGTTGCTATTTTTTATATGTGTCTAATGAAATTTACAGAGAAAAAAATTTCTTTCAGTCAAGTAAAACTGCTTTTTCTGCTTTATTTACAAAAGTAGGACACAGAGTAGGAAGTGATTGTTATGTGCTCAAAAGCAAATGTGAAACAAGTACACTGTCAAAATGAACAATGTATACCAGGTATTGAAGGAAAGACCTGATGGACCCCCAAATGAAAGAATTTTATTAATGTGACTGTACCCAAGAACCACAAAACCAATAGGTGTTTGTGTTAAAAGAAGTTAAAAGTAAAAAATGAGGGTTCATTGCTGCCTCTATTTTATTTCCAGGCTTGATGACTAATTTCACATGGCTTTGCTATGATTTAACCACTAAGACCATCTGACCATCTTTAGAGGGAGGTTTTCCTATATTTAAGCTGGGCTGTCAGAATGGTGCAATAAGTTTACAGTGGAACAAATCACAAACTGTGTTTGCATCTTAGAGCTACAACAGCTGATGAAATACATGATGGCTAAAAGACTGACAAACTGGGAAAGAAGCAGGATGAGGACAATCACCTGGAATCTTGTGTATAATTTGCAATACTCTAAAACGAAATGTGCATTACTCTCAAATGATGCTGTTTCTAGTTAGGAACAAGTTGAGAGAATGGAGAATGGTGGTCTGAAAACTGGAACTTCTGGTGGAGGAGGTTGTTCCTGTAGGTGAGCACCTGATTGTGATCCCCTATAGCAGAATTGTGATAAGGAGGCTTGTGTCATGCATAAAAATACAAGCTGGAAATACAAAAGTTTTTTAATCTCTGTAAAATGGCATTAGAAGATTACTCTCTACTGTTTTGAAGTCACTTACTTAAAAGATGCATAAAGGTAAAAGATGATATAGAACAACCGAGATTATAGCAATAGTGAAGAAAATGTCTATGACAAGAACTGTAGGAAGCCTAATGTGTATAATCTTTCAAAAAAAAATTTAGAAGACACTCACTCTGCAGAAAAAAGTAGAACACTGTAAAGGTGCAGTTAGAATGATGGACTGGCAGCTGAAATGAGACAAATGTTAAATGGCACTTACTGTACCATGAAACAACTTACTAAGTGGAATGGTATCTCTGTGGGCTTCATGTGTTCAAATCATGATCATATGCTTCCCTTGGAAGGTGTTGAATAAAACATAAAAAATTCTGGCCAAAATCAAAATGCATTTTATAATAATACATTTCTAAGTAGTGTAACAGAAAACAGATACAGCTCCTGGATGTTTACTCTGTGACTTTCAGATCCTGGATCTCATACTCCTTTATCATGCTCACACACATTTATTTTTACCACTGCAAAATAGAATTAATTCACTATGCTTATTTCTTTTCTGAGTAATCAATCTGTAGAGCCTTCCTGATAGTGGCCAGCTGATACATTATCTGAGGGCAGAGTTGACATCCTGCTGATGGATTCCAGTCCCAAAGACATATGGAAAGTAAATTTAGTTAAATTTTACCTGTTGTCCTATAATGTAGCATGAGAATATTTAGAAATAGTAACCTGTCTTGGACAGGAAGAGGGTTTTCCCCGTAGAGGGCATGAAGAGGGATTTCACAGGACATTCTGATCTTTTTTCTGTCTGACAAGGATAGATGGGTAGTGCTTCCAGAAGAGGGCACAAAACTAAAGATGTCCTTGCATCTGTGTTGTTTGGTCAGTTGTGTATGGATCTGTTACTCAGGATGGGATGACTTTTTATTTGCATGTCATTTCTATTTGTTGTGGTTCATTTTGTATTTCTGAAAGTCACAGATTCTCAAAACATATTTTAATACATCTCAGTAATAGATGTTTATAACAATATTAATAATAAACACTGACCATATATCATCTATACGCAAAAGTGGTATGTGGGGACAAAGAGCATTATAGAGAAAGTACTTCATTTTGTAATTTCAATGAGTCAACATTGAAAATTCTAGTAGTATTTCCAGTGGAAGCCCTTTGAGTATTTTCAGGAATTCTATCAGTGGTTGCAAAAGTCACTTAGAGATTCAATAAAAGGAATATTTGCAAACAAGGTATAAAATTAATAAATTATTTTCTTGTGAATATACACTTTGGCTTGTTTTGCACTTGTGAGTTTTCACCATAAAATAAAAAGAAATAAAGCTCTCTTTCATCCCTCATACTTCCAATAGTTTGGGAGCTTTACTTTTAAAAATTTGTAGTTTCTAAGTCCTTAAATTTGTGGCTAATATTGTTATATGACTAAATTTTTTGTGAGGAGGAGAATACACAATGTGAGATGGATATTAATTTGATAAAAAGACAATCTTTCTACTCTTACAGGAGTGTAGCTTGATGTTACATTTTACACATAAGACCATGATCATTTAAATAGAAATAGAAAATTAATAACTAATGTTTCTGAATTTTTGCTTTACAGATATTTTGAAATTTAGTGGATGGGTTTACAGTTAACAACTTAATGCTCTGTTTGTAAAAATCTTTAGCTAGATTTTGACAAAACAGATGGGGTCTGAAAAGCCTATTATGTGCTTTAAGATGAACGGGACATATTGTTTTTTGATTAAGTAGCATGGCTAAAAGTGAAAGAGGTATTTTTTATTGTGTTATTGATTGTGGAGCTGAAGAACTTGTGTAGTAGAGTATGTCTTAAAGTATGTCTTACTGGGATAAGTCTTTGTGTAAGTCTTTAACAACTACTTTAGTTTTATTTCCTAATTGCGGGCCTGACTATGCACCACTCTAGTGTTTGGAACTTCTTTGGGAAGAATATGTACTATGCAAAACCTCTTGGAACAGTTTCTAGTCTTTTGTTCAGTTTCAAATTTCAAGTGCCCACAAAATCCCCTGCAAACTCAAGTTGTTTCAACTTGTGGTTTTATGTGATTTTATTGCTTTTCAGAGAAGAATAAAAATACAGTCCTCAACTTCTCTCATTACAGAGGATTTTTTTGCAAAAGGGATCACCACATCCAGGAACAATGAATTAACTTCACTCAGGCAAAACTACCCTTTGGATCAGGGTATCTCCCTATTGCATGCAGCTTTGGAGGTAACTCGTTATTGGAAAATTTCACCCAAAATTTAGAGTTCTATCTATGCCTCTGATCATTACTGGCTACCATACATCTCCCTGTGGTGGTGGTTTTTTTTTTTTTTTTCCCCTAGTGTTATGTCATGCTTGGTAGTAATTCACGATGCACAGCCCACATTCTGCTGTCCCCGAATTTCTTGTGTTGTTAAAACTTTAATATGTTAACCTTTTATCAAGTTTACCATGCAAGAAAGTGTTTTGCAAGAATAAAACTAGTCCCCAGTTATGGAAATGGCATGTGTGTAACTGCTTACACTACACATGGCAGTTGTTTTGCTTGTTTTAGTTGTACTAATTCAATGTCAAAGGTTTGCTAGTTTGCTATTTAAATGATTTCAAGAAGTTTTTGTTGTTGTTTGGTATAATTACGTTAGTATAAAATACTAGACAAATGGCACCAGCAATATAGTTTGGATATTTGATGCCTACGTTGTTGCACTTGCTATCAGTTTCCTTTCCAAACTCTGCTACTAATTACTGAGAATATGACGATAAATTTCAGCTTTATATGAGTTAAATTTAGGGACTAAGATCTTCATGGAAGCATTTTTTATGTTCTATACAATGTTTTCCATTATATATCGAGTGAAAATTTGTAATCTTAATTCTTGTCGTCATATAATTTTTTGGCTTTTTATTAAGTGAGCCACCTTAAAACAGTAAAATTTTTTTTGAATTTGATGCAGCAATTGGGTTATCACTGAAGATTGTTTCTCAAACAAGTCTTTTTATTTATTCTTTTCCTCTTTGTTTGTAGATTTACCATTCACAGCCACGGTCGCCATCTTAAAGGATGTGAAAGTGATTACATAACACTGTATTTTCAATTCAACTAGAATTTTTTTGAGACTACAAAACCCTAGTTGACTTTACTTTTTCAATGGCCATGCAGTGACAAATAGCATACACTATGAACAGTTAAACTGTTCTCCCAATTCTTACATCTGGCTTACTAGCTTGCCATGTTGGGTAGAAGTTCCACTAGAGTGTGGTTGGAGAGTGCTCCAAGTTAGTCTTGAAAGGATTAGAGACTGCCATGACTTTAGGAGACTATGTCTGACTGTAATGCACTTTTCTATATTGATTTGTAGAGATTTGTTTGCCCGAATTTTCAGGTTAGAAATGTACATGTGCACCTAAGAAAACGGGTGGCTAGGAGAACAGTATAGTATTATGAAAGGATACAATTAGAGTTACTTTAGTTTTAAAGGAAGGCTTGTCAGGTTGCAAGATTTCTCCCTTGCTATTTTCTTATACTGTCGTGCTTAGGTATGTGCTTAGCAACCACAGACATACCTGTGAAATGCTTGTAGCTGCCATACTTCTTTGTTTTTTCTACAGTTATCCATCTCCTTTGTATTTTGAATTTCTTGGTGTCTTTCCTGTGGCATAACTGTACAACATGAATGGCACCTGGACAGGTTTGAAATCCAGTCCTCTGTTTTTCAATCACATTGATTGTGGCTGTCTGTGGAGGTGCCTTTAGTTGTCGTCATGAGCAAGGACAGTCAGAATTGACTTGTGTGCTTAGAACTTCGCAGTCAGCCATTTACCAAAGTTATTTGAAAGCTCTAATGGAAGATAGATGCCGCACAACTGGTTTGTATTCTTAGAAAAATTTTGCATCAGTTTGGAGAATAAAATTGCAGGTTCCTTGGGAAATAATTATCTGATCACTTCTGTAGTGAAACAGAATTCCAAAACAATTACTAAGGTGTTAGTGATTGTTAAACTGTGGTTCATGAATGTTGGTGGTCTCTCAGAAGCTTGACGAGATGTTGCTATGTTCTAAGTGTGAATTCAAAGCAAAAGAAAATAATTTGTTGTTGTTATATTGCATTTGCTCGTATGAATTTCTTTTAAAAATATCATGAAAGAAAAGGAAAATCCAAGGGAGCACAAAAAATCCTTCGTAAATGATAGATAGTACACCAAGATTTGAGAATACTTTGGACTTAAGTATTGGAACAGCCAATAGTTTAATGCCCTGCTAATACTGGATGAATTTTCTGTATTCATCTTCCAAATTTACAGTGTCTGAGAAGTTTTTCTTTGTATTGTCTGATTCTTCCAGGGGTCTTTGTGAAGTATTCCTTCAAGACAAGTGGCCTACGTCATTGGATTTGTTAAGAGATCCTCTAAAATGGGCCATTCTGGACTTTTGAAAAGTGGTTATGGAAAAAGGAGGAAGTATTAGAATTTGTTAGAAAAAAGCATGTTTTCATAAATTCTGGATAGGGAAATTTTGGCCCAGATCAGTTGTTTATTATTTGTTGTCTTTGTTAATGATGCAGTAAATTTATTTTCAAATCCTTTTTTTTTTTTTTTTTTTTTTACCCAGTAGAACCCATTATAAAAAATAACACAAATATCAATGGTTAATCAAAGACATCTGTTCTAGTACAACAGACTGTGTGTCCTCATGAACATGCATGTGCATGCATACTCAGGCCCTGTGTTGGTAGAGGACATGTGGTAGAGAGATATTCTGCCCTCAAGCAGTGGATTCTACCTGTAGATGCAGACAAATATCTGGTAAACAAACTTTGTGTAGAAGTACAACATGTAGTGGGTCTCCTGTCCTTTTGTTGTTTCTTTTCATCCTGTTCTAAAGCTGCAGATATATTGTTTCCTGACTTTCTGCCAGAACCCAGCATAAAGTGTCTGGCTACAAAGTGTGAGAGATTAAAAAGAGAATGACTTTTGAATGAGGAGGCTGCTTTAAATTATTCAGAGATCCTCCCTCTTCCTCTGTTCCTTTTCTTGATGTTTTGGATCAGCAGCACATTTCTAGCTGTAAATGTCTTTAGAAAATATGTTTTAAAGGAACAAGTTCAGTGTGTAGGAGCTTTGAAACTAAAGCATAGAGAAGTAATTTTTGCTTCATTGCATGCAGTAGAACAGAAAAATGTCACTTTCATTTGGGAATATGAGGGATCACTAAATATACAAGTTCTACATAATCTCTTAAAATCCTTGTAAAGAAAAAAAAACCTTTTTGAGGAACAAACATGGGAATGGGATTTGCCCCAGTAACGGGTTTAACTTCCAACTTTTGGCATCAGGGTTCATTTGCTGATGCTTTTGTCAGTGAAAAAATATGGTTTTCCAAGAGCTCTCTAGGAAGAGAATACTCCCTGAGGGTACTTAGGCATTTTGAAGAAAATAAAAACTGATTTAAATCTTCACCAAAAACTTGAACTAGACCCAAACTTAACATTTCTTGAAGCTTGAAAAGTTTGGAATGCTTCCTTCCCTCCCACCCTCATTACTTTTCATTTTCGTGCTCCTCTGTGTTTCCAGGATCTGTCCAAGATGTGAGCTATGTGTTGCTGGAGTTCTGTACCAAAGAGGGGCAATATTTGTGGGGTATATTTTGGCCTGCTTACAAGAAAAAAATTCTCACAAAACTTAAGAGGGAGCTCGTCCTTGTCAAAGTACTGCACAACTCTTTGCAAAAATAAAAATGTCCAGGTATTATTTTAGCAATAATCACAATTGTTTATAATTTTAAAAATAATATTTACAACAATTTCCCTTCCTTTCCTGTGCCAGCTCTAATGTGGTTAACATAATTACCTAATAGTAAGATTATTTGTATATTTAGCATTTATGTATAGAACTGCAGTGGACTATAGCAAGAAGTGGAAATTTAAGCAAAACGGGATGAGAAAAAACCCCTACTTATGAAGAAAAAAAGGTTACTTTCATAAGCCTTTTACATTTGGTCATTCCTAATACTTGCCTGAATTGAAAGTTAGCAATTCTGCATAGTTGACTGAGATGTCTAAGTGCTGTTCTTGTAACCTCAAATGAACTAAGAATCTGCCAACACACTCTCCACTTGCCTCTTGCACATTTTTCTCAGTATGTACTCTGCCAGTTTCTGAATGCAATAAAATCTTCAACATGTCAGACACTGAGTGTAAACCTAAATAACTCTGGCTTTCAGATATCAAACCAGTGAACTAAGCTCTTGAGAAATTCACCCTGTAAAACTTGTCTTGCTACTAGAGGTTTTTTCCTTCTGAGATTCAGTAAAATGAATTACTACGTTAAGGACTTGTACAGTTATGTTGTGATGATACATTGCTGTTTTAATGAAAGATAATAATAAAAAAGGGTTTCTTTCTCAAATATAAATAATTTTGGAGTCATGGCTTCCTTAGGGACCAGCAATCTTCGCAGCCAGAAGATACATTTACTTTCTGACAGCCTGTCTGACTCCTCTTGATGGCAGCTACCCTGAAATTGCTGTGGGCTTTTGGAAAAAATTAACTGGTTTTGTTTTATTTGTTTTAAAATATTATTTCAAAGATCTAGCTATTTTTTTTCCATTCTGATTGGAGATGTTAAATAACATCTTTGTTACTTATCTGAAATATACCTCCTGAAATTTTTGTTCCCTAGGTATGGAAATACACTTCTCAAAGCCATAAATTTAACTTAAGAAAAAAAGATGGAAATTGGGGGTGGGAAATAATCTTTGAGGTAACTTAGTTTGATTTGGTGCCACTGCATTGCTGTGGGGGGCAGATGAGGATTTGGGAGAGGGAAGTCACTACGTTGTGTCCCCTTGTTATACCTGATTGATAGATTTTACTTATACAGATTTTTCATTTTTTGATGAAGTTTGCTTGGGTAGTCTTGTACAGATAATTTGTACCTTTGCATTTTGATGCATAGTACTTACATCAGATCTGTAAAAATAAAGGCATGGATTTATCCCCATTTTGTTTATTTACAGATTCTGATGTTTTTCTTTGTGTGTGATTGAGCCTATAAAAGTTCTTCTTTTGCAGCATTGTTTGCTTAGATGTAGATGTGGAATGGCAGCCCTTGAAATCTGTCAGACAACAGCCATTCTTGTGAGTGAACTAGCACTTTGAAAGTATCTAGAACAGTGACATGGAAGGACAGCCCCAAAACCACTGCCTGGTCCTCAGTGATAGAAATGTTGAATTCATATATCTTAAAGATGAACAATTTAGAATTTACCTAAAGCGGATCTACCCTCTCTACAGGCACTTCTTCCAGATAACTGTCTTCCCAGATTAGCTGTTAATCCCAGATTAGCTGTTAATCAGTGTTTTTCCTGGCTGTGTATATATCCAGATTCTGGGCTTTCACAAGTCTGCTGAGCTCACTGAAAGAGTAAGTGCTATGCTGGTATAGATGAGCTGACAATTTTGCCTGCAGCATCGAAAACCCTTCTCCCAAGTCATTGCCATTAACCATTTTCCTTGCCTTCTACCTGATTTCTTAAAAAAAAAAAAAAAAAAAAAAAAAAAAAAAAAAAAAAAAAAAAAGGCAGCTGCTCTTTAAATTAAAATCTATAAATTTTTGTATCTAAAGGGAAAATCCAGACAACCAGTGTTATCCACCTAATTCAGCTGGCTAACCTGTGTCCCAGGTTTCTTTTACTGCCAGCTGAGAGAGAAGGACAATATCCAAGGTGCCCAGCAGAGTCTTTATATTGACTACACAGAAGCTAAGGAGTCTTTTGCTGCTAAACTAGGTGCCTAATTATTAATGATGTGCAGTAACCATGTTCGTCATCCTTCCAGATTATCATATGATGCTTCTGTCGCTTGCATTTAACAAATGTCACTTGATTTGAGAGTTTACACTGAACCATCTCAGAGCCTTCACAAAAGCAACAAAGTTATTTGTCTATCAGCTTGACTAAAGAACTCTTGAATAGGAGTCCTGATACACATTTTAAGTGAAAAACAACTTGGACTTGCTGGTTTATGTGTTGGGTTTTCTTTTTTGTTATTTTTTGATTATACTGTAGGATGCAGCTCGTTGTTTTGGTACCCTTTGGTCACTTGGATCTTTACCACACCGAGGTTCATTTTTCTTGGGCCAGATTCTTTCTTGTGATGAAATCAGGAGAGGATAAGTGACACAGAGCAGAGCTGGTGGAGAATTGTGTGCATATCATGCATGGAGGACAGATACAGTGTTTGCTTGAAATACTGACATATTGAAATATTTTAGAACTGGAAATCCAAATTATGATATTTCTTGTTTTAAAAATTAATAAGGAATTAAGATTGTATAATATGCTTTATTTTGGACAGTTCAGAAATGAAGTTGCTGTGGGTCGCTCTAACGATTGTTATACCTGTGCAATTTGGCAAAGCAGAGCACATAGGATGCCTGATCACTCTATATATGAACGAGGCTGGATATTTGTTCTATATCATTTAATCAATGTTAAAAAAGTATTTATAAATAGAAGAACAATAAAAAAATGCTACCATATGCTCAAAGTAATGATCAGGCATTTACCCTCCCTTATGAGAAAATGTTTTGGATCCAAGCGTGTCATACCATATGGACAGGGATGAGGGAAGAAAACAATTGTGTGTGTTTCATGGGAATGTAGAGTTTTCACTTCATTATGAACAAGAGGAAAAGAAAAATTAATCAAATAATTAGGTTTTAGAAACTATTTCTCAAACCAAAAAGCCTCTTTGCATTTATTGCAATACACATTTTTCACCTCTGACATCGATACCTTGCCAGTAATGTATCTCAGATGCAGTAACTGGCAAACAGGTATAATTTGCCACGTTCTTTTAAAATTGTTCAGATAGAAGGCTTTTTCTTTCTTTGGGATGTCATTATTAGGAAAAGAGGATTTGAAATTTATTCCTTTCTGATTTTATGGTATTAGTTTCAAGTTCAAATTGTCAGCCAGTGTAGAAATTGGCAGAACTCCATAGGAGTCAGAAGAACTCTGTTGGTTCACACCCTCTGAAATGTCACCATTTATTTTATTTTTTGCTAATGATATAGTATAAAAACATCATGATTGAATACAGATAAATTATTTGTAACTTAATCCCAAAGTTTTGTGCAGAAAATGTTTCTTTTATGTCACAAAAATCTGTCTTAATTTGTTTAATTTAAGCTCAAAATGAAAAAAACATGAAATGGAAAACCCTAGAAATAGAATTATTCAGTTTTATTATCTGAGTACTTAGCACTTTGCCTGACTGATTTTTTTTTTTTTTTTTTTTTAATATGTAAGACGCAGTTTCTGCATGATTTCAGTTGTCTTTTCCTTCTTAAAAGAGAAATGACTATTTGGATAAGGTAGTGAACCGATAAGGGGAGCAAAAGAAGAATTTTTTTTCTCTTCAGAGATAATGAGAGAAGGCAAGTGCCCGGAACCAAGTGTCTCTGTCAAGCAGTCACACTTTTAGGGTCCTAGGAAATAATAAAGTGGAAGAACAAACAAAACAATTCAGTGAAACAGAACCAACCCCCAAATCTTACCTGCCTAAAATAATCTTAAATCCCAGACACTACTATTTTGCTCCCAATTTTCCTATCAGAACAAAATATTGAGTTTTATATTGCTACAATGATTTAAATGTATGATTTTTAGAAAATGTGCAGAAGTGCTCTGACAGCAATAATTCGGCTGAGGCTCTTGGGGCCTCTCTCTGCATCACTCCAGGTGCAGGAAGAGCTGTGTTGGTGTTGGGGCTGGTACATCCTACTGTCCAGGCTCCTGATGCCACAGTGCTCTGTGTGGGGTCTCTGATGCTTCAGTTTAGCTCCTGTACAAGGCTATGGAACTTTCCTGTAGAGCTCTGAGGGCTTTCAGTCCCCTGATTCTTGGAAAACCTCATTTAGTACAGCTGGCAAGAGCTGCAGAAGCCTGGGTCCCAGCCAGAAACCAGCCAGGCCCTGGTGGGTGCTCTGCCAGTGCACAGCGGAAAGTTGGTTGACTTTTTTTTGACACACTTTCCTTTTCAGTTTAGTCAGAAAATTCCTTAACAGTTCTATTTATGAATGTCTTTTGAGTATATTTAGGTTTCTTTTACTATATAATTTAAATGAAGCTTTTTGAATAATTTTCCATATGGTGTAAATGCTTTTGAATTTTGCTTCATTACCACAGTCCTGAATTTGTACATTGAATTTTGGTCTATCCTTATTAACACCAACTTGCATCAATTGGTGTCTTAAGAGGTATGTTTGCTTAATAGATTGGAAAAAATCAAATTGCTGATTCATTCTGACTGAAATAATCTTATTTGATTTTTTCCTTTTATCCTTGGTTTAGAGGCTCACTAAAAGAAAGAATATATACAAAAGAAACAGCAGGACCACTAGGGATGTTTTTAACTCAAGAGATATCAAGCTCATAACTTTTGATTGCTCAGAAATATACAGAAAGAAATCCAGATAAGATTAGAGAAAACCCAGAGGAATTGAGAGAATATTGGCTGCACTAATATATTGGCTGAGTAAAGAATAACTTAGCTTTGAATAACAATAAACATATTTTTAAATTTAGATCTAAAATCTTAGTTTCTATAAACTCACTTCTAGTGTGTGCTCTGTAAACACATTCATGAGAGTAGGTCACTGTGAATGGGTGTGATCTGTAGGCCATTCTCAACTACCATCTGTGCAAGTGGGTTCTCTTTCATCTTAGTTTCTAAATTGAAGTACTTTACAATATTTGAACATTCATTTCTGAGTACAGATTTTAAAGTCTGAATTACTTTTAAATTCTTTAGTCTGATGTCTGTAACATACATCAAGGTGATTAGATTTAATTGTATCTACATTTTACTCTTAACAGTAATTTCTCAGGTTTTGGTGCACCTAATTAGTTCTTCCTTAGGTTTTTGAAGTTGCCCAGATTCTGCTCAGTGATCGCTGTTTTGGCTTTCTTATGTGATTTATTCTTAACAGACCCCTTCGGGATAGTACCATTTTGTAGACAAAGTTCCCAAAATTCTGATATTTCTTGTAAGTTCAGCTGGAAGCTGGTGTGAATGTTTTTTGTCTGATGGCCAGTGACCCATGCTCATCTCTGTTTTATCAGGTGAATCTGTCACTTTAGCTTTATCATGCCCTTCTATTCCCTTCATATCCTGTTATCATACATGTTCAGGTAATGCAGTCATTGGGGATCCAAAAGCACTATGAGATCAGAGTTACCTTGCTATATGTGTATGCTGCCTTCATCTTGTCCTCTTGTGTTCATATCTGTTTCTGGAAAGCAGACATGACATAGATCAGCTTCTGCACAGAGGGATACACTGGGAAAGAAAAAGGTACCTGCATCTGTCCTTCCTGTGGCTTCAGGCAGCTCTGGTATTTCAGAGAAATACATTGAAATAGTCATTGCTGTCTTCTCCCATTGTATATTACTGCGACAAAATTAATCTTCATATGTTTTTATCCCACTGATGTTAGATTTGAATTTGGTTCCATATCTTAATCTTTCTGGGTTGTGTCTGTGCATTTCTAATTCTGTGTTCTTGGATAAAGAGGTGTTTTTGTTTGTTTGTTTGTTTTGTTTTTTTGTTTGTTTGTTTGTTTTTCCTGCAGAAATAATCTGTGTTATTTGGTGACTTATTCCCTCAGAATATTTTAATCTATAGGAAAGCCTGATGCTAGTTACTCTTGCATAATCTCAATTATAATTATTGTGAAAGGAAACGTAGTGTAATTTTGTTTCAGTTTGATAATTTCCATGCTGTTTTTTTGTCTCTAAATCGTCAGTGAACCTCCCAAAACAGAGGGAGAATTCAGAATTCTATTTCATTTAAAGAATCTCTGAATAGATGAGATTTAAAATTTTTTAAAGAATATTTAATATTAAATACTTCTGTTATAAGCATTGTTTTTTATGACTAACATGAGAGCATGTGCGTAAATACAGGCAGAGATACATATAACATGGTAAAGGATTTGTGCTGGATACTGTGCCACAAGGGTTTGTTACAGGCTCTTCAAGGTGAATACTGCATACTTGTTTCCATGGAAGTTATGAAAGTTATATTTTGTTAAATTTTGCTTTCTATATTTTAGTTGAAAAGGTTCAAATTATTTTTGTCCAAAGCTATTCTTCTTTCAATAGTAGCACGCTTTGCATGTACACATTAGTTTGAAGGCGTATGGCCTCATAGCCTGTTACAGAAGTCATCAAAGAAATCAGAGTTCCCATGGAAGTACTTAGGACTTTCGTGAAAGAAAAAAATACCCTAATTTCATCAGTTTGTAAGTTTGTGGTCAGTGTGTACTCCATTTGTAACTGTGTGGTCAGTGTATACTGACTTGAAGAACTGCACTGCTGTCAAGTCTTTCCTGGTATTTATAGTTAAACTTTTTTGTGTCTCCAAGCTGCTGTTTCTTCTTCTGTCTTTTCTGTGTCATCCTTTCCACTCATATATGGTTTAGTGGAATGGTGGTAGATATCAAAGCAATTAGATCTTCATCTGTCCCGATTTACTTGTAAAAAATCACCTTGGTGATCATCCCCACTATGTAGGTCCTTGAAAACATCATTCAAGATCCATGATTTGGAATTATTCTTTAATGGTTAAGAAATTGTGATAGATCAGCAAATCATCTGCTGAAATTGGAAAGAGTTCATGGTATGGTAGATTTTACATTACATAGCTTAGTGTTTTTGGAAGTCTTAATTTTGAAGGGGCCTTTTATATTAATTGAATTTGAAATAGACTAATCTCATGTTAAGCAGTTTTAAGAACTACATAATAATCAGTTAAATGCCTCTTTTAGACTTGTGTTCATTTGTTTCTTGCTTTATGATATTAAAAGTTCTTGGAAGGCTATTTCGTATTTAATCATTAGCAAAATACTGAGTTTTTATGGGACCTTCTTAGTTCTCCTAAGGTCACAGAATATCCCTTCAAACTCTTAATGTACCTGAAAATGTCTGCTTAATGGCTTCAGACTGTTGTCAAGAGTCTTTGTACTGGATATATTCCATTGTCATACGATAATTTGTATTTGTTCAGAAACTTCCTCTGAAGTGCAGAGAGAGGAATCACACACTCTAGAAGTATTCAAGGCTGTCTTGGTAATCACTTAGCTTCCTCCTCTTTCCTTGTATCAAATCTAGTGTAAGCAGAATTATGAAAATAAGCCTACTTTGGCCAAAATGAGTGGCACCATGTCTTCACTGTGTTAGCATCTTGCTGGAAGGATTTTCCAGCTTAGTCTGCCAGAACACAACTAATGTTATCTACCAAATTGATTGGTTCCTGGGGAGACTTTATTTAGTTAAGTTTAGTTCTGATTCTTTCAGATGAGTCTTCACTTAAGTAGCCATAGTTTGCTGGTTTTCTTCTTGTTATGGTGTCCTCAGATTTCTGAGCCCTTTGTGTTGCAAAGGAACTGCTTCTTCCTACTCTATGTTCTAGTCTGGGAACACTAGGAATCATAAGACAAAGGCATGTTCTTAAATAAGAGTCTTACTGAAAATAAGTTGTCTTTCTGTGTGTCTGAAGGTCCATCTGAATTAACAGTACCAGACATGGTGAAGACTGAAAAAATTCAGACTTTAGATAATAACATGACTTTGGGGGTTTCTGCTGATTTTTGTATTATTTTGGTTGGTTTAGTTTCTTTTTAACTAATGACTGTTGTCTTAAAAAGAGATTATGAGCAATGAACAGTGATTTTTGTCTTAGAAATGGATTAGTACAATTTTGAAGAAATTATATCTACTTTAAAAACAAAGCTGTAGTAAAATGTTATTAATTTTGTGGCTATCCTGTTTGACAATAAATACATACATTTCCATGCTGATGAATGTTTCTAGTGACTGCTTGCCTGAGAGAAGTAATATTTTGTTTAAGTAATGAGCTGTTGTAATCAAGTTCTGAGACTTGTTGGGAGTGATAGACATACTGTAAATATAACACAGGTCTTAGGATTTTGTTTGAAATCTCAAAATGCTTTAAGACCATGATAACAACAGAATTGTTATGACAGTGTATGTATGGAAATAAATGTAGGAAGGTGTATTATATATTTGTCAGAGAAAACCAAGTCATCATACTGGTAGTAATTACTATAATGAAATGTATGCAGAAACCAAGAGTTAGTATTTGTACAGAGAATTAAACCATTTCCTGATTTAGACATCTCAAAACTTTTGGGTTCAGGGTTCTTGGAATGGACATGCAAACAATGTTATGCTTGGGTTTTCCAGAAGATAAATTGTGGAAAAGATTTGTCAAATTACAGAACAAATTTCATTTTTATTTAGTTTTGAGTACTTTTTAATGCTCTCATAATTTGTCTTAGCATGGTTTTAGCATGGAATCAGTCATAACTAGAGATATTTTCATTTTACTTATAAAGAAATCCTATTTCCTTTATGTTTTTCTATGTGGATGTCAAAGAGTGACTTCTGTGGGTGTTGATAGTTGTGAAATGATTATTACTATGATTCTGAAAATCCTTCCTTATGCTAGATATATTATCCTGGCAACTGGAGCTGTCAGATCTGCTAGCAGATGTAGAAAGGGTCACTCCTAGCACAGAGACAATTTGGACTGTTCTGCAGAGATTTTGTCCTCTTTTTAAAATTGCTATTCGTTTGTATCTTTCTTGACATATATTTACAGCATGCATTTGAGCATGTTTCATTTTTGGTATAGATTGGTTGTCACCATTAGTTTTTTGTTATGACAGCAGAGATTATACATGTTCTGACTGAGCTCTCTCTCTGGTTTCCAGTTCTGCTAGAAACATCTCTTTTTGTCTTACTGTATATATTTTCACTTCAAATTCTGTGAGCTTTATGTTCTTTTTCTCTAAAAAAAAAAAAAAAATCAAGCAATGAGATTAAATTTAATGTCTCTTAATATTTACCATTTTGGGTTTTGTCAGTAATTTTCATTTTCTCTTTTGTAACACCATGCATTCCCCAGTAGTGCCACATATACAATGTATCAAAGTAGAAGGGAATTTATAACACTGAAAGTCTTTCATATTTCCTGTATTCTAAATACAGCATTTAAACATTCTTCTTCATAATCTTTATTTGACTGTACTATAAATAGCAGTCCCATAGGTGTGCTTGCTGATCTTTTAAAGACATCAACACCACTGAGGTTACAATAAAGGTGTCTTGCACTTCCTATTCATTATATGAAAGTTAGATTTCATTTTCCTCTTTTGTTACAGTAAATGAGCACCCAGGAGGCATCCTCTGCTGGGCTGGAGCTGGTGCTGGTGTCCTGCTTGGAGCATGGTCTG
Organism: Hirundo rustica; assembly: GCF_015227805.2. Taxonomy (NCBI): domain Eukaryota; kingdom Metazoa; phylum Chordata; class Aves; order Passeriformes; family Hirundinidae; genus Hirundo; species Hirundo rustica. The sequence goes on along the minus strand of NC_053458.1, from coordinate 13,827,290 downwards.
CAAAGGCAGGTGTTAGTTATTTATTTACAGTCCCAGCCTGCAGAGCTGCAGCTTCTCTGTCGAGCTTTAGAGTTGGCTGCCTTTAGCACTCTGCAAGCCTCTCTCTCGGTCCTAGATGTGTCTCTAAAGTTGTAGTGTTTACTAACTTCCTGATTTTCCAGCTCACAGAAGCTCATAAAACTTTACCATAGAAAACAGAGAGCACACAGAACTCGGAGACTTAACATAGTTGTTAGAAGTTATTTGCATATTAGCATGATGTCATCAGCATGGACACTCCCTTTTGTAACAGACTTCTTAAGACTGCTGCTGCCAAAACCTGCTGTGTTATCTTAGTGACTACAGAGCCATTCTCTTGAGAACTACTAGAAGCCAAAAGACTGAAGATGCCATTTCACATACCTCATTCTCAAAGTTGAAAGAGAAACTACTTTTCTGACATCCGTGGGTTGTTAACACATTTAAGAAAAAAAAAGTTTTATTGAGGTTTTGAAAACTTTTATTAAATAACAAAGACTTGATCAACACGGAAATGTTAAAGGTTTCATATGTTATAGGTGATCATTCTTCTAATGTACATTAGAAGAGACATCTATTAGTGCATTAAAGTCAGTTATTATCCAAATGAATTTATAAACATTAATCTTCCCATAAAACACAAATAATGCAGCTCCATTTTGACTTTTCTGAAAACCCCTATAAAAGTGAAGAATGTTGATTTATAGTTTATTGGCTGGCTTCCACATGTAGGTTGAAGGATTTTAGACAAGATTAGTTTCTCTTTTCAAGATCGTGGATTCTTATCAAACAATGTTGCTTTTCCATTGTTTGAGTTTCTAAATTTAGAAACTCTGTACCTGAGGGGGATAAGGCCTGTCATTCAAGTGAGAACAACTCACAGTTGGGATGTGGTGCTCAGTGTGCAGCGTGAAAGCCCAGGAGGGAGGTGATCTGCAGAGACTCCTTTAGTAGCTGTGTAAATCTGGTAGGATATAGGGTGACAGTTTGCTTCCCAACAACAACAACAAAAAAAAACTTGGTGGACAGATTGTGTAAGAGGTGATCTGTTCTAAGCCATTTCTAGTTCCTCAGAAAATGCTTTGAGCTTCTCTGTGTATGCTAATGGCACACAGAAAAATGAGAAGGAAAAATCCCTGTAATTTTTGAAAGATTTTTCCACTTATGAATATGAGTATAAAAGGAGTATTCTACATGTACTCTTTTTTGTGGAGCAGAAAATATAAAGGCAATATACTGATGTTCAACAAAGAATGAGGTAGTGGGGTGGTTTTGTGATGGTTGTGTTAGGGACAGGAAGAAACATAGGTGCAGCTGCTAAATGTAACAACCCCCTCTGATTCAAGCTGAATAAAGGAACAGTTAAATACATCTGTGTTAAGAGATGAAAATATTGAGACAACTCCTAAAAATTCAGTTCATGTATAGTGCTGTTCATTATTCTGCTGGAGCAGTTTCTTAGTGGGCTTAAGATAGAGTTAAATACAGTTAAATATAGAGTTTGAGAAAGGATTTTTGCTTTAAGTGGGTGTCAGGACATATGAGGAGAAGGGCAGATGTGCTCCAGGAGTGCACAGGATAGCAACAAGAAAGCTCCAGGTGCAACCAAAGAAGCAGTTATACTGAGAGCAAGGAGTTTTATGTAAACTACCTGCTAAAAAGCAAAGCTGTGAGCAAGGAAGCTATCTCCTGTGGCTCAATTCCTGTTGTGTTCAAGAAAATTGGGCTTTAACATGCAATTTACTGTAGATTGCCCTGAAGAAATTCTGGACTCCATCATCATTTCCTCCTCTTGAGAGACACAAGAACTCTGCCTGAATTTTGCCTAGATGCTTAGGTCAAAAGGCTGACAGCATTTTGTTTCAATACTGATGTTTGCTTATTGGCTCTTGATAAAGGAATAAGCAGGCCACAAACTTTTATGAGGTACTCTGTCAAGAGGTGGGCCCTGTTCCAAAACAGTGTTTTATGTGGGCAAGACAAACAGAAGGTGTAAGAGAGGTATATGATGTATGAAAAGTGTGAGCATTGAAGCTTTTGCAGCACTTCTGACCCTCCAGGGTCTCTGACACCATTCTTTTTCCTTGCAGCCTCTCCTTCTTCCACTTTTTTTGCTTTCCTCAAAGACCATTTGTTGGCTGAGGTACCACTAACTGGTTCCTGATGTCCAGGAAGCAATCATCAACTGTTAGTTGTGTTTCAAGTTTGAATTTATCAGAATATTGGAGCTGATAGCAGTATTATAGTGCTGTCTCTTTCCACTGATACTGTACATTTACTTAGGTAACATATTGCAAACTGATTTATTAGCTATTTGCAATATAATTAAAAATGAAACATACTCCCTTTTTAAAAGCAATATGATTTAGATACTAGGAAATTTGTAAGCCTCAAGGTGGAAGGAGCTTAGTCTATCTTATCGATAATTTAAAATGCATGAAAATATGAAGCTTGTTTTTGCCAATGTGGGAAGTGAACATAATTATGACTTTCCAGCTGCTTCTCCTAAAGAAAACAAACAAACAGTAACACTCACACTTTTCATTGCAGCTAAAAAGGAATATGCTCAAAGTGAACATATTTATGCCAGGAAAAAGAAGCCATAACCAGGGAAATGCTGTCCTATCAAACATCCAAGCACATTCCCATCTAGGGTATGAAACTATGAGGAAAAAGCTCCACTTTGTCAACATTCATTGCTGATATGTCAAAAAACCCAAAACAACATTGGAAAGAGTTTTGGCTATGACAAGCCTGTGTAGGTATTTATGGACCCAGATACACGTAATAGTGTCTTTTTTAGTATCCTAGGCCAGAAGTAGAACACTTGCCTCAAAATAGTCCAACACCAAAACAATTAACTCCCAAATTCCCAAAAAATTTCCGCTCATTAAAAAGGGTCCTGCTTTTTGGTTTTGTTTTGGCTTTTAGTTAGTTCATTCTTTTTTTTTAAATGCTCAGCACTTTATCATTTGTCTATCTTCTCTTTTTTTCTACCACTGTTTGTTTTTATTGCATAATCTCTGGATCATTAGGAACATGTGATTTATTATTTCTCAAAGAAAAATTCTTGAAGTGGAGATTAATACCTTGCTGAAGCAAAACTGTCAGTCATTTTTTTATGTACCTGTGTGATGTACAGCAGAATAATATTAATATCACAGGTCAAATTATTTGGGACAAATACTAAGTCACACCATAGTTTTTGTTGAATTTTATGGAGAAGGTTTATCTAGTGAATAAATTCTTGCCACCTTGATTTCACATCACCTGGGTTAATCTGTAGATCAAAATAACCCACTATTTTGAATTGAAGAATGCAATGTACATAAAGTCTTTATTCTTTATATGCTGCTTGTTCAGCATAAATGCAGTCAAAATATCTGGCCAGCCTGTATATAATTTGATGCCCAGAGGTATATAAAAGCCAGGAAAAATTATGAAGAATATTAATGACTCATTCATAAAATATATATTTTGTTATACTTTTAATGAAGCACTTACCAGAGAAGTAGTAGGAACAAATATTTTTCTCCTGATGAAGATCTTTTTTCCACTTATTATAGTCACCTGCAGTTCATACACTGTTATCATTAAGTGCCCAGAAACAAAACATGTACAGTACAACAACAATACCTTCTTTATTTGTAAAATGAGTCATATTGCTTCTATCCTGCTTCCCACAGATCAGAGCTTTAATAGGGATATAAATAAGAAACTTAACATATGTGACCTTCTGACCGCAGAGTGTTAAATTCCAGGGACTATTTTGCTGCACCTCTTTTTTCTTTTATTCGAAAGTGTATTCACCATAGTTCTGTCGGAAACTGCATGATTTACAATTTATATTAGGCTATGATATGAATTACATTCAGATACAGGGAGAGGAAAATTTTGGAGGAGCAATTCTTGCTAAAGATGTTGAAAACAGTTTCCACTTAACCTTCAAATGTCGTGGAAATGACACAATTGTATTTAAGTAAAGTTTTATCTTTGGGAAACATCTGCTTTTGTACAAAACCTTTTTTTTTTTTTTTCTGTCTAATATAATAGTTAGTGTTAACATTTGGATCTTGAAATATACAATTCCACAAAGGAATGTCCATTGTCACTTGACTAATGAAGTCTGCCAATACAAATATTGTTTAGTCTGTGCAAAAAGTCTTGAAATAAATCCACAGAATGCTACTGTGCAGAATGTGCAGATCTAAATAAGGTTTTGCAGCTTGAAAATGTTTTGACATCTGTTAGAAAATTTTGTTTTTATCTTGATATCATCTGCACTTGAAACAAAGGCAAGCTCTGCCATGAGCATCATTCGTTCTTCTTCAATATTTGTAAAATAGTGATTTCATCTCATTTTTATTAAAACAGTTCAAAGAAAATGAAAAAAAAAAGTATAAATTTCTATTTCGAATCTCCAGTTAAGATACACTAAGTATTCTTTAGCAGAAATAATCATTGGAGTAGAAATCATCATTGGAGACCTCCAATTCAATTCCGCTGTGCTGTAAGTCCCAGCTATTCTGAGAGGAGTTTATTTGGTTTTATAAGCTACTTCAGTGTACAGCTTTTTGGTGTTTCATCCAGTTTCTCCATACACAAAAACCCTTTCAAATTTTACAGTTTTTTTTCTATTTTGATGAAATTGCTCTGATTGTCACAAAACATATCAGTTACAAAACTCTTCAGAATATAGTTCAATATCCCTATTCAACCATTACTAATAAAAAAGCCTAGGACTAGCCAAAACACTGATTTGGTGTAGGAAATATCTTTCAGTCAGTTCGCTTTCTACACCTGTATAGTCAGGAAATGATATCTGGGTTGTACTTGTTTGCACAATTTAGAATATATTTTCTCTTGAGAGCAATCCTGGTGTTTTCTGAGGTCCTTTCAGGACAGTGTGTTAGGCACTGCTTCAACAAACACTAAAGATGTGAATCAGATGCAGGAAGCTTATGACTGTGTGCTCTGTGTGTGGGGAAGAAGACTTAAGGAAAGTTAACAAAACTATAAATTGGCTGAAAAGGCAGCATAAGGTCCAGTTCTCAGTTAGGAGAGATTTTCAGCGCAGAGGATGAAGGATTTGCTATTATGTTTGCCTGCAGAATGAAAGCATGCAGTAGGGCCTGTGTTTTGGAATCAAGATCATGAGGGTCAAAGTGTGCTTTCTGGAAGATTTTGAATTCTTCTGATAATTGTGCCTAAGGTATATAAAATGTATTCAGGAAGATCAGACTACTAGAACAAGCTAGCATTAAGAAAATGGATTACATTACTTTTAGTGTTTGCAGAAAGGGGGTGTTGAGGTGTGAGTGTTTTGTTTGTTTGTTTGTTTGTTTACTTTCTGCAAAACCTACCAGACAAACTATGTGGTAGTGCTCTGTGAAAAAATATAGCAAGACAGCAATTTTTATATCACTGGATATGGGGTTGGGGAAGAAATCCCTTTTGGGAGTATGTCAACCTAGAGAAGTTGGAAATGAATCATTGAAAATTCATGTATACCAGTTAAATTTTATGTATCTCTATTATTGTGTTACAGTATAACTTTTCCTTCTGTATGAAGAGAGGATAAAAATTTTGTTTCTTAAGGTTTTCATCTAATTATTGGCATGACTGAATTTTGTAGCGAAAATACAGCATTCTATATATTATGTCTGGATAAATCTATAGTCTTTTATAAACTTAGTACTTAAAAGGGGGCTAAAACACTCAGAGGATTTTTCTTTGTGCTAAAGTTTACTTTAGGGTGAAAATAAAGTTAGTGTTCTACTGCTGCATAGTAAAGTGGACAGGAACTGGGAATTGGAATCAAGTTGTGCTGGTCTCCAGTCTCCCATAAAGCAGAATGATGGAGAAAGTCTCTGTGATATACCATGGTCATTAGAAAGGGGTATCAGTGGAGAGAGGAAAAAATGTGTATTTGTCAATGCACTCTGGGGTTCAGCTTTGGAAATCAGAGAGACTGGCTAAGTCTTACTCAGTCTCCTTCACATATCCATAATTTTTCCATCCTATAAGGATCCCAAAGGTTTATTTGCTATCTTGTGGTTCAGTCCATAATCTTAAAACTGACTTTTGCTCCTCACCTATCCTGTCATCAATTGGAAGAGCCAAGAAGTAGCTCCAATGATACTGCTTAAAGCAATATAGCAACACTTTTTAAACAGAGGAAGGTCTTTGGCATTTTTTAGGAAAAGGTTTCTCTGGAATATTGTGCAAGCACATCTTTCTGTGCAGTAGCAATGTTTTTAAATGCCCACTGTCTAAATATGCAGATTAATATCTCAAATGGGTTTGAACTTGTGTTTCTTGAAGACCAAGAACTTGTCCTTCAAGGTTGCCACCAATATTTGCATATACACTTTCTATTCATTGGAGGCTGGTTGTGCATTTCTTTTGCATGAATTACCATGCTAATTTGGCATTCCTGGTTTTTTGAGGGGGGATGTATTCTGTCCAGTTAAGTTAAACACTTAAGAGTCAATTCCTCCTCTACCTCCCAGCTTAAGACAGCAAACTCTGCTCTCTTCATGTGGGCCAAACACCTCATGTTTTAGCAGCATATTCTTCAGTCTTTCTTAGAATATCTTACTAGCCAAGCACCAAGATGATGTCCTCGTACAAGCTCTTCTTTAGGCATTGGTTTTGCACTGGCACTTAAATCAGGACTTGTCAGCATTTATATCTAGCTGAGATTGACTCAGAAGGAAAAAGAAATGGGTGGAAAAGGTGGTCTTTAAAAATTGGTCAAATGCTGAATTTTTAGTAAGAAACTTTCACATTACCTAGTATTGCTAAAATCAACAGTCAAAAAAATTAGGTGTTTGATTTTATTACTTTCTTTGAATGATCTTTTTCTTCAGATTCCCTTGTTTATCTCCAGTTTTTGTATGCAGTTAATACTGCCATATCATACTTGAAAATACATAGTTTATCTAAGGCGGTGTATTTCCAGACTTACTGTGGAGCTCAGCAGGGAAGACAGAGAAAAAGCTGAGGTTCAGAAATGATGGTGACTTTGACAGGTTAGAATGAGGGACAATCATAATTAGGTATTAAATGTTATTCAAAAATTGCAATAGAAAACTGAAAACAGGCAGAACTGTAAAAAAAAGTCAGTGATTTAAATGATAGTGGACCAATACCCAGTGACAGTGGACCAATACTTAGAAGTTTAAAGACAGTGAACTTGTTTTTGAAAAAGAGTCATGATAAATTTAAATGGCATCTAGCTCAGATCCGAGGAGGAGCAAAGTCATGCATCAAAGATAATTGAAGGCACTCTTTGAAATGGGCTGAGGGGAGATGACTCTTGCCCTTGGATCATTTGGAACTTACAGCAATACACAGGGACTCCTCCATCATGACAAATTATTTGAGTTTCCACTAAGTGAGTGTCTGAGCATCATTTATGCTGACTCCCTGATATTTCACTGCCAAGAGGTCAACTGCTGTATTTGAGCATAGATAAGAGTCACTTGAAGATGAATTTGGGTCTGGACACCTTGCAGAGAGCAGTACTTAAGGACTGTGTTAGTGGCAGAACTGTGGTGTTTTTTGTTTGGTTGGTTTTTTTTTTTTTTTTTTTTTTTTTTTTTTTTTTTTTTTTTTTTTTTTTTTTTTTCCTGGATATTAGATGGATAGCTGTGTTTGAAACTGCCACAGAATTGGACATCATTGATGTCTGAGTAGAACCAATTCTTCATGAAAATAAGAGCATGAATCAGTGATTTCTTGGCTCTTCACAAAGGATGTGATAACGACCAGACTGGATAGGAAGACCAGCTTCTTATTAGGATTCCAATCCACAAATGTTACCCAGGGGCTGATGACTGAATAAAGTAGATACTTTTAAGTCTGTGAGAGGCTGAAATTCAGCAGTGCCTATCTCTGTGAAGGCACAGTGTCCTGAAAACCCAGAATCTATTTGGTTTGCAGAGAATAAAATCATATATTTTCTAACGCTGAGGGTATTCTAATTGAGTATAAAAAACTTAGATGTCTAACACTGGGGATTACTGCAACAAATTAATGGCCCACAAAGATTGTTTGTCAGAACACAGGAAACCTGGCCATTTTTCTCAGCTGTTGCTTAACCCATTAACACAGGGTTCTGTAAAGTATATGAATGCCACGTGTTCCCAGAATCTGTGAACATCTTGTTTTAAACAGTTGCCACTTAATTGTTCATTGACATTAGAGATTAACCCAAACCCCTGTGTTTCATTGCAAACTTAGATCTTTTCCCCTGTAATTCAGGCATGTTGTGGCCATATATGCAAGCATGGGCCAAACTTAATGTGAGATACGGGGTTTAGGGTTCAGGTCTGTTTCTGCATACTTGAATTTTTTACTGAGATGCTCCCAAACTTTCTGCCCCAGTTTCCCAGCTCAAAAATGAACATGAAAATGGTTCTTTCTTTTCCCAATCTTTTATTTTTGCTTTTTTGTTTAGATTTTTGTTTAAATTTTTGTTTATTTTGTTTAGATTTTTTGAAGATTATATTTATTTTGCTCAAAACACATCTAAGTAACTTAAGGCAGTAAATAGTAAAATGCTTGCTGTCAAGAACTAAAAAGCTTTCATGATCTCTGAATGGAAAATTTTCTTTTGACTTTTCCTTCTTGTTTCTATCACAAGGGATTTCTTAGGGACATATCAGTTTCCTACACATGATAATTAAGATTTGTATGACTAACTTGACTTAAAATTCAGTAGAATGCTCATATAACCCTCTAGCAGTCCCCAAATCCTAGCTTATTAGTCTGAAATTGGCAAGTAGAAAATAGTAGAAAGAAAACTGGGGCAGATTTATTTAATATTAATGCAAAAAGATACAGAAGAACTATAGTGATAAAATAAAAATAAACTTTCTTTTCCTATGCAGTGGAAGTACCTCAGGCAAAAAAAGTTATCATAATACACATTGAACTTAACTGAAAAACAGACATAAACATTTAAAGATATTCCCCCATTTTTAATGGTATAAAATATTCACTATAGTAATTAAATTAGGCATTGATTGAAGAAATAGTTGCTTGTGAAATCTGTTTTATAGTATTTCTATATAACTACAGAAAATGAGTTCTCTCTCTTTTTATCTCTTTGACTAAATTAAAATATTTAATAAAGGTCCACAAGGAATAATTTGTACTTAAAATTGAAAGATAAGACAAACACCATCAACAAATTCACTTTTAGTATAAGTAATGCTAGTATTTTAATGATATCTTTTTTTGTGTGTGTGTGTTCTGGATAGAAAAATATAAGAAAAATGTTTCCAGTCCAAAATCAGTTAAAACTTTGAGCATATATCTTTCTTAATTAATTGCTTAAAAATATTGTATGGCAATAATAATAAATAAAAAACAATACCATATAATAAATATATTTATCAGGATTTTACTTGCTTTTAAATGCAATTGTTGACATAAGAAAAGTTTATGTCCTTTTCACCTCTTCCCTTACTCCCAACTTGAAGACATTTGTGAGCATTTTTGTTGTTAATAATCATTCCATTCATTTATGGATGGAGGTAAAGCCACTTCCTGAATCCTTGAGATCAGAAATACCCTTCTCAGAAAAAGAATTTCAGTGCTTTTATCAGTGAACTGAGACGGTTGGTTGGTTGGTTGGTTGGTTGGTTGGTTGGTTTTGCTGACTTCTTTTTCTTCTCTTAGGTGTCCTGTGTTTTGTGAATTTTTTTCCATACCATATAAATATGATCCTTGAAAAAACACTGCATTTAGGATTTAAAATTTTGGCTGCATTATTATAATAAAAACAATGCAAAATAAGAAAATATTACAGAAGAAGTGGAAATGTTTGGTGAAATGTTTGGTGAAATGTTTGGTGAATTCATGTTTGGTTGAAATTATTCTCTCAATTCAATTTAGGACTTTCAAGTTTATGAATTGCAATATGAACTACTTTGAGGAATTCGGAAAAAAAATTCACTCTGCCTTAGCTTTTAATGCTGGCAAAAGAATCAGTGTGCTTGAATATTACCCCCAGAATTTTTCCTCATTGTATTTCTAAATCCTGCCTCGGTAATATTCTGTGTTTTCTGTTCTATCCCCTCATCCATGTTCTGAGCTGCATGCAGATCAAAGATGGTTGGAAATTTTTTTAAACATTTCATGCCTGATGACCAAGACTCTGATCCCTTTGGTAAAAGCAGGGGACAGTGTGTTTGGTGCTGAATAGATGCATATGGCAAGTGCTTTGAATCAAATCAGAACTAAGAGGAAATGATCTGCAGCCCTCTGCTTGAGCACATGTTTAGGTGAGATTATAAAAAAAAGGGAAAGCAAATTGAAAGGCTTTATTAGGCCTGTAAGTGGGAAGCAGATGTAAAGTTTAAGGTGGTAAGGCTTAAATTCTCATGTAACTCTTCAGAAACAGACATGTAATAAGACAAACAGGCATCTTTGAAATTAAAAGCCATTATGATTTCAGCATTGCCACAAAATCAATATCGTAGCCTAATTCACCAAAGCCACAGTAAGGAAAATGGAAAGAAAGCTAAAATCTCTTCATGAGGTCAACCTGTCAAAGAAACTTATACTACAATACAATTTTATGTTTTTCAGTGGCTTACAGAACAATAGGTTTCTTTTATCTTTTGAAGTCTACAATAGGTCCTGAGAGAAATGAAACACTGCAAGCGTGATGCCCCTGTCACCAAAGAAAAGCATGTGTCACCAAAGAAAAGTAAAATTAACTCTTTACAATGGATTAAATTTTTTTGGACTAAATTCTCTCTTCTTAATTTAAGAAGATGAAACTATGGTAGCCTCTTAAACTCTGTTCTGTCCCTTTTTGAAGGTGGAAAAATTTCGATTTCCAGTGTGTCAATGTCTTGTCTCCTTTTAGAAGAAAGACATTTTGATAAGGAGCCATCTTCTTTGTCATCTCCTACACACTATGGGGAGAGAAAGAATATTCTTTAGGAAAGATGGTGTTATGAGCACAGACTCATTCTGGCTGAGGCACTTGTGAGATAGTCATCATGGTATGGCTACAAAATATGGTCCTTTGTTCCATTAAAAATATTAAGATTTTATTTAGAGGGATGATGGTCAGTGCACGTGTGCTGGATTGTAGAAAATCCTTAATGGTCTCTTTGGTACAGGGCTTTAAATAGTTTCCTCAATCAAAATAGTTTTATAGTAGTAATTTTTGGAGAAATCTGAAGTGTAATTTTAGGACTAATATAGCTATCACTTAATTACTTAGTGGCTTAACTTAGGCTCCCAGAGATGTAGGAAGAGGTACTGCTACGAGATGTACCTATTGCAGTATTGGTATTGTGTGAGATTTGATCACTAAATCTTCCTGTTGGTTGCACTAGAGAAATAGTTTGAGTAAAAACTCTGAAACTAAAAAAAAAAAAAAACCAACCAAACAAACAAAACCCACCCTCGTTAGCTCAGCACTTCATTTTTCACTCTCAGCACATCAGAAATGATCCCTCACAGTATGTCTACACTGAGCAATGCAACGTTACAATTGCAGCTATTGTCTCTTTTCTGGTTGACTAAATCAGCTTCAGTGGAACACCACACTGATCTAGCTGTGTGACTTCTGAACATCTTACATGGGAATGCATTGTGCTTACAGTTACCTATTGTCAGGATTTCAGTTTGTCAAACACATAATGCTGCTTTTACTTCTTGTTAATTCTGTGCTGGATAGGGAGCTTGATAATGAAAGCTGATAAATACATCTTTAATAATATTAAGAATGCTATCAACAATCTCCTAGAAGTACAACAGTGACAGTCCTGACTATGGTTGATTAAAAGGCGTAGGATATTTTATTCTATTACACATTCATAAATAAAAAGGAAATTTATAGCCCTTTTTATTTAAAGTTCTTGCCTAAATCCTGCTAAGATCAGTAAAAATTCTTTTGTTGATTTCAGTGGTAGATGAGTAATTGTTTTGTAACTACCTGGGTAGTTTTGGCTGAACAAAAGAAGTTGCAAGATTTAGCAAGTATTGGGAAAATGTAATCTGATTAGAAGCCAGACCTTCCTAACTAGTAGTACAGGATATAAAAATGAAAAATTAGCTAATTTTTTATGAAAAATTAGATAATTATGAATAAAACTTTCCCAAATCCAGATTGAGAAGATTATGATTTGTGGCAGTCAGTGCAGTAGAACAATAAATGATTGAATAGAAAAGAAATCTTCTTTAGGAAAATTCTCATGTGCTATCACGTCTTGGAAACACCTATTTTCTGAATAAATCTAAGGTAAGGAGGAGGAGTATATTTGTATTATTTATTTCTGATTGTGAGGATGTCTCAGGGGCAAGAAGTAGTTTATGTTGGCTGGCATACATGATTAACTCTGACTAAGAGACTGATACTCCATTGTTTTCTCCTTGTGTAGCAAATGAACAGCAGAGGTTTACAGGCACTAGGATGTTACAGGAACAGTTTCACGTAATCCCTGATAAAACTGAAAACCGTACCTAACAGCTGTTTAAGATCTAAGAAGGAACAGAAAGAACTTTCAAAATGCAACAGTAATGGAGATGTGATTTGACAAGTCGCAGTTAGAACGACAAATATCATTCCTCTAACATCTGAGAAAATGAAACCTGCTTGGTACTCCTTCATCACCATGCATGTACCCTCAATTAAAGCAGTGCCCCTGATAGCAGGCAGTATAATCTGCATTTTATTTCACTCATGAGCAAAATAACAAGTTACTCAGGCCTGCGGCACTCATGAGTGATATGGGCCGTGTAATATCCTCTCCATTGAGTTTCCTATTATTAAGTTTGAAATAAAGAGTTCAAAATTAACTGTGACAATGATTTTATCTAGTGTTGGCATTGCCATTAGCTTCTGCAGTTTACTGCTAATAAAACTTTAAATTTGCTATTACTTGTAATAACCTTTTTGCCACCTTAGCTGTAGAAATTATCCAAAACACCCGGCAGAAACATGGCTAATGACATTTTCTATTTGCATGGAAGAATTGACTAGAAATAATGGCTGTTATTTATAAAGTGTTAATACTATAAAGTACAATATTTCAGATTTCAGCTGATTAATTTGAAGCACTTGCTTCTTTTTAACAGGCATCAGTGTTTCATGGTTCACATATTTAGCTGACCAACTTAATATGCATTGTGTCAAATGGATCAGCATTCTCTCTGCAGCTGTCAGACTGCTTTGAAAAACAGACACACAAACGAGTTCAGGTAATTTCCTCTTTATGGTGTGCTGCCAAGATCTTCTCTTTAGAATAGATGTTAATGAAGTAAAATCTTGAAATGCTTTCAGGTCCTAAAAGTATTGCCCCAAAAGACCTTTATAAGATGATATCTTGTCTTATATAGTTATAAATCAAAAAAACCTGCACTCAAGTCATAGTGTTAAGTTGTGGAACTAAAATCTGCAGCTCAAATTAAAGTTTACTTTTCTTACAATTTTTGTTTATCCTTTGGACATAATTTCTCAGCTATTGTTTCAAGCTTCCTAAGTGGAAAATGCAGGAATTTCATCGAGGTGAGGACTTCAGCATCTTTCATCTGACATAGTGACATCCAGAAGTACAGATGGTAAAATACCAATAAAACCACAAAAGTTTTAAGTATAGGCAGACCAATGACAGCAGCAAAACACTCAAGCTGAAATGCAATGAACCATTTATATCCCTTTAACCAGAGTCTTCTAAGAAAGTACACAAATTCTGTATTACAGCAAGGTCAGACACACCCTAAAAGGGTTGCAGAGGGAACAAGAACTCATGCAAAGTAACCAGTAGAGGAATTGATTAGTGGTTGATATGTATCAAACACCTCTTTTCATATAGTTTTCATAGCTTGGAATACTGGCTTTAAGACAGATGTCTATACTTTTCTTTTAAGATGTATTTTCATTTTTAAGATGGTCACTTATTCCCTTTTAAATAATATATCACTGGTTAATGCACATATGCAGGGTGTGAATCTGACTTTTTACATACCTGTAAATTGGCACTTTTAGGCTGCACACTATTCCTGAGATAGATATCTAGTAAGGCTGTTACAGTAAGTAAAAAAACCCCCAAACCCTGAAACAACCCAACAAAACCACGAAATAGGGGTTAAAAGACTGAATAAAAGGGAGTCTGGAAGATCATAGCTCTGTTACCTAGGGATTTGGGTCTTGCCAGAAAGAGAGGAAGCTCTTCGTTTCAGACTCTGCTCCATGGCAGTCACAGCATTATGACACTTGTTAAATACATGTAATTTCTGGAGCATAGACTTCTAGGTAGTTTCTCTGCTCCTAGAATTGAAAGTATTAAACGAATATTATAAATGGAGGGAGATCATGCTCTTTCTTGTGGCCTTGCTCTGGCATAAGTGATCTTTAATTCTTCATTAGGCGTGTGGGACAACTCTAGAAGAGATAGAGATTGGGTTTTTTTCCCTCTCCTGCCTTCATCATAATGGGATGGTTGGGAAAATGTGAGGGGAAACAGGTGAAATAAATGTGAATTCTGTGAAGGACTGAAATGAATTGAATCGGGGATCTTCAGGACTGCAGTGGCCTGAGTGGTAACTAAAATATGTGTTGTCTTGATCATCCAGTGAAATTAGAACTTGAGAAAGCAACAGAGTTGTCAGGAGAGCCAGAGGAAGAAGTGAGCTCTTAATGATGCTCATCATGTGCCTGCAGTTCTAATTTTGATTGCTTATTTCCTCTTTCCCTACTGACTCATCATTACTTCACAGGAACCAGGCAGAAAGTAATGGACCATGGGAATAGCAAAAAGAAGTTAGTTTAATGAAAACTGACTAACACATGATCATATGAGCCAGGAAGAAGAATTCAGGTAACTGGAAAAGCTGGTGGAGAGGGGAGTGAAAGGACTGAGGGAGAAAGAGGCAGTACAGGGGCTGAGATACTATTTTTCTGCTAGTTTGTGTTATTGTCCTTTAGTCTATCCTTTGATTACCAGGGCAGTTCAAAAGACAAAAATTATATGATCAAATGAGTTTTATCTTAAAGAAAAAAAAAAAAATGTAGCATTATTTTCCTCTCTGTCTCTGTTTCCCTCTTCCTTCCATCTCAGGATCCCAACTTGGATTTTGTATATCATGTAAAGCCTCCTTCATTAATAACAGCTTGAATTATGCCAATTGTAGCATCACATTATCAGAGTGCTTGGGCAGCAAAGAATTTACTTAAATAATGAAGTACCATGCAAATATGCACATTCAGTGCTTTGAACAGTACTTTCAGTTCTTGGTCTCTTTCTTTCTCCTAAATTTTCAATTAATTTTTTATTTTAAATATTTTAACTAACTTGCTTGAAAACATGGATGTGAACTCATCATTTTGATGCATCACCAGCAATGAGGATGATGATGAAGGGTGTAATACATTATCTTACAAAAGATCGTTCTAATACTGCTCTTCTCAGCGTTGCTGTCAAGAATTCAGTGCTCCCAGTAATATTCTGAGAGTATGTTGGATGTAGATGTTGATAGATACACTTGGATGCATATTGAGGCTTTTAGAGAAGTCAAGAAATATTTTTAAGTGGCGTGGCACCAAGTCTAGCCTTAAAGATTTGTTGATGCTAATTCTCATAGTAACAATATATTGATCATATTGTGAACAATTTCTAACTGGTGTTAGGCAATGCACTTCCCAGACTTACAAGCTGAAAAAAACTACCTAATTTCCATTTGAAAATGCTGTAGGTATACTTGTGTGTGATGTCTGAGAAAGCAGTGAACAGAGGATAAAATGCTCTGTCCCTAAGTAGTTTTAACATGCAAAATGTTTTTTTCCTGTGGCCTCTGCTTCCTTCCTAGAGGAGAAGAATGCTGAGAAAGAGAGACATTGACAATATATTATCACCAAAAGGCTGGATTTCCAATAAGGTGCTTTTGTGCATATCTTCCTACTTTACTACTCCTTTTTTGTAGGTGTACCATAATAAAAAACCCCAAAATTTTTGGCCCTCTTCTTGAAAAGATTGTTCTTATCTCTGTTGATGTGCTGAACTCACAAGTCAGTGGTACCTCTGTCACAAATAAAATGCTAAAAATTAAATGTTTATGTAATTAGCCATAGAAGTGGGGATAGGCAACAACAATTTCCTTAGTTGTTCTGCAGTCACAGTGACACCGGTATATATATCAGTCAGATATTTTCTTTTAATCAAGAGATTTTTTTTTTTTTTTTTGACCTGGTAAGAAAAGCAATGACAATTGAATTTATGCCACTATTGTTATTTGGTTTAAAAAAAAAAGGTTGGATGAGGTCCTCAGTGCCATGGTTTTGTTGAAGTGGGTTAGGGCATGGGTTGGACCCAGTGATCTTAAACGTCTCTTTCAACCTAGTGACTCTGTGTGTGATCTTTCAGGGTTTAGTAGAAGTTTCTAGCAAGTTTTTTGCAAAATATATCTTGACCTTTGAAAGATTTAGCTGAGTGTTAAGGTAGGGGTCCTTCCTATGTGATTAGATACAGATATTGCCAATATATTATGATCTGATATGTTTTAGGCATGATTTCATTATCTTTAGGGCTATGCCTTCAGAAATTGTACTTTTAGCCAATCACCTTTTAATTAGAAAAACTAATTTGAATTTTCTTT
This sequence comes from Hirundo rustica, assembly GCF_015227805.2. Taxonomy (NCBI): domain Eukaryota; kingdom Metazoa; phylum Chordata; class Aves; order Passeriformes; family Hirundinidae; genus Hirundo; species Hirundo rustica. Next base: position 13,810,649 of record NC_053458.1, on the reverse strand, counting down.
TATCCTTGCACAACTGAAATTCTTGTCTTAAAATTACACTCCCTTCCCTTCCCCCATCTGCCTCCTTTTAAATTTTTTTTATGTATATTTCAACCATGTGCTAGGTTAAAGACTTTACACAGTCCTTTCATGATACATCTGTTAAAAAAGGGGTTCTGGGTTTTACCTCGAAGGACCATGGCCAGCTTAGCTTAGTGGCAAACATACTGGAGAGTTAATTTCATAATCAGGACAATTTTTTGATTGGGAGGTACTGTAGAGAGAGAATTGGATGTAGAATGCCTTGAAATTCAAATTGAGTAGATAGGGAAAATAAAATTTGTTGAAATATATGTAAGTCTGTCATTTAGACAAAAGGTGTTACTTCAGGTATCAAAGTCTGTGAAACAGTCCTTCTCAGTGGGCACTTGTGTCATTTATTTCTGAGCCAGTGCAGCAGGGAAAGCCTCAGAGGAATGTGGTGTGGGTTGTGATTTCCTCAGCATTCCAAGTGCAGTGGGAGGCCTGAAGTGCTGCTGTGGTCACTGCTTTGCCTGCTTTGAGCATCCTTTCCCTTTTCTGGCTCAGGGTGCTCTCTAACTGGCCTGACCAGCTGTCTGGTTTCTATATCTTTCCCCAGCCTGACAGGGCTATTGTGAATTGCTTCATGTTCTCCCGGAACTTTTTTCCAGAGCAGATGAATTTTATGGTGCAAGTAGAAAGAGAAGAAATCATAGAGGAAGAGAAAAAATATGAAAAATCTCCTTTCAGTTCACCATTTCTTTTGGCTAAATTAAAGTAGCTGTGGAAGTATGACTGTAGAAGCAGTAAACTCCCAGCTAATGACAGAAACAATTGTTTTAGTGTAACTTAATTATGTTAATTGATTTGACAACTTGAGAGAAAGGGGTTTTTGTATGGATGAGTGTTAGCTGGAGAGAATTCCTGTGGAGTGGAGACAGAAGCTGCGATTTAGCACCAGTGCATGGAGAGAGATCAGTAGGATGTACAGTAAGAGGACTGTAATGGGCCATAAAACTAATGTCTTTATTGAGTCCTTGATTTTTAGTATCCATTAGTTATTGAATTCCTGGATTAGCTCTGGAAGGTATTCAGTAAATCTTGTGTGTGGGTAAAAGCTGAAGGATCACTGGGGAGGGGCCATTTTATGAAAATGTTTTTCTGCTAATAGCTGTATTCTTTCTTTTTATTGATCATATGAATTTAGTTTGGCACAAAATATGAGAATTGGTTTTTTAAATGGTTGCTATAAGGACATGGTCCTCATTTGTATAGAGTTCAATAGATGGTAAAATAACATTCGTACCATCACAGCTTGCCATGAAAGTCTATAAATCCAAAAACGACTCCAAGAGGCTTTTGGTGTGGGCTTACTCTCTCGCATCTTGCTCTCAGATGCGGAATTTGTTGTAATGGCTGAATTTCCAAATATCCAAAAATTGCATGCTGTTAGAAAATGAAAAAAGCTCTGGAGTACTCCAGAAGCTCTAAGGAGAACTAATAGGTTTTATTTGAACTCTTTATCAAGTCTGAAAATGAGGAAACAAATTCCCCAGTGAAGTAAAATTAGACATAAATGTTGGCAGAGGCAGCGTAACAGCGCTGGCACGGACAGGTCCTGCTCTCCCTCACTGGCATGTGGCCTTGCCTCTTTCCTCAGCTCTTCTGAATCCCTTAGTGAGCTAAGACAGCTTACTCTAATGCCAGAAAACTATTTAGATAGTTTGCTGTATTAGTTTTGTTCTGTCTGGTTGAGCTGCTTTGGCTCCCTGCATGGTTGGAGAACCCTGCAGGCAGGAGAGGAAGGGTGACCAGAGGGGTGGGGAGGTGGGAGCAGGGCACCAGCACAACAGGGCCGCCTCAGCAGTGATCAGATGTTGGATCGAGTCAGGAATTTCATTGGGTTCTATGGCTGTGGGGGTTAGTCCTTGGCATCAACTCCTTGATTCATGGGCCAGCTGGATAGCCAGAGAGGAAAGGGAAGTAGGAGCTGAGGAGCTGAGGAATGAGAGGCTATCAGCAGAAGGAGGTGAATGAGAAGACTGTGGTGGGTCATAACCAGTGTCTCACCTGGATCTGTGATAAGGTTATGACTTTCAGTTTCTATAAACAACTTCTGACGGTCTTTTGTAGATCTCAGTGGTGTGCAGAAGTTGGAGTTTGTCTGGATGTTAAAGACTGACTAAGCCATCAGAAAAAGAAGAGCTGTAAAAATGTTGGCTTGCAAAGAGTACAAGGAGCTTAACATACAATCCTTAGTCATTGCAAGAAGGAACTGAGGGAAAATCCCACACTTTTTTACCTTAGAACACAATTTTTCATTAATGTTGTCCCTTAGGAACTTCAAGAGAAATTGCATGCTCACTCATCTGAAGTTTTTAGTTTGTTCTGTAAGGTTCACGTGGCAAAAACTGCTGACAGATCAACACATTAAACAGTCTTTTGAGAACTGATAGGCAAAACTTTCCTCAAGTGTTGTCATTTGAAAAGTCATCTTTCTGCTCAGAAATGGCAGGTAGTCTATTGGCTGTAAAATAAAACTGGCTCTGTTATTGCAGCAATTCAGGCATCTGGTGGTAGGCAGAGGAAACACAAGCTTGTATATACCGTCTCAGTTCTTGGAGTAATTGTAAGCATTTAAGGGAAACTGGATTGCTGTCCTGACATGAGGTATTATTCTTCTAGGTGGTGACATCCAAATATTGTCTTATCTTTTTATTAAAAACAACAACAACCAAACAAAACCACACGCACACAAAACCCAAAAAACAACGACAACAACAACAACAAAACAACCCCAAAGCACTCCAAGTACAATTAAATACAAATAAAGTAAGTGTCATGAGAATGAAGGAATGTTGGAAACTGTAAAGCTACAATAAGAAATTAGGTTGCATTTGCCTGACTCTTGAGATAGCCTGAAATAATAGTCCTGAATAAAAGTCCATTTACCAGGCAGCTCAGATTTAGTTACCAAGTCCCATAACTTGGTGGCCTTTGTCCAACACAAAGATTCAGTGACTTCCTGGTGGAGAGGCAGAAGCAGACAGGACCTTTTGACACCTGTAGGCATTTCACTGCTGTGCCCCTTCTGTTGAAGTTTTTATTTTTAGAGAGAAGGAAAATTATGTGCTAAAACTAGAAGTATGGTCCTGGAAGCATAGATCTGAATGAGAGGGGTGTTAGCATTTATATCACTTAGATAAGCCCTTTGGTCATAACCCTGAAAAATCTTAAAATCATGATTTTATTATAGGAAAACTATTTTAGGTAGATTTCAGGAGCACAGGTCATAAGAAGCCAATGCTATTGTGTTGTAATAAGAGTATCTTCACAACTTATTTTCCTTTTCATATTGCTGCTAGATTTATAGCATTATAAGCTACCAGAACAACAAGTGCGTCTGTGTTTAAAATACAAACTTTGTGTGTAATGACTTACCACTAAATCCTAATGCATTTTTGTTTTGTTTCATTTCATTTTGTGGCTCATTTCTTGCTCTGTACTCCTAAAGATCTTCAACTCTGTGCTTTCTTTCTGAGTCAGGAATGAATTTTTAAAATAAGTACTTGTACTGTGAACCATAAAGCTAAATACAGAGATGGAATCAAAAGAAGAACATAAATTACTTTTAGTATTCTGCAAAGAAACTTTCATTTGGCTTTTCCTGTTGTTCTGAAACTATGGAAATCAATACTGAAACATATATTCTAAAGGCATCTGTGTACCGGATGTTTGCAGCAGTGAGCTTTGAAGGGGTTACTTATGCCCTGCCTGACGCGAATCTTCAGTTCTTTGCACTAAGTGTCCCGATGAAACTACATTTTAGCTGCAGCTATCCAGTTCAATGGCTGTTACTTTTTACTGTTTCAGACTGCTCTTTTATTATGGATTTTCTGATAGATCAATATGACACAGCAAGATAAAGGTCAGCTTGATGTACATGACTACTATATGCTTGAGATGCCAGAAACTATTTTTGGGGGGATAGAAAGCATATGGCATTCACCAGAAGCCTCATAAATGCTACTTTCCTGTTGAGTAAGCCCAAGTTTCCTTTTTTCTCTCCAACTTTACTGCCTGAACATCTTTATTTTGAGATCTTCCCGGGCCTTCAACATCACTGAATTGAGGAAAATAGATTTTCAAGGGGACAGTAGAAGTTGTTGTGAGAAAGAGGCAATAGATGGGAGTGATGACATGTCCATACTGTAACAAGAGAAAATTGCAGTATGTGTGCTCTATTATAAACTTTATAATAAGCCGAGGTAAAACGTGACAGTTTTAAACTGAAGGCATAAAAATAAAGAAAAGTATGGGTTCTGTGAGGAAACTTCAAAATTTCTGAGAACAGGTGGAAACTACCATAATAAAATCTCTTCTATGAAGCTATACAACAAAATAAAGAAATACCCTGGGGACAGTTTTTGATCTGGATAGGAGAGAAAGCTTTGTGAGTCTGTGTGTCCAGGTGCTGGCTGGAAGAGGTGGCTGGGTGCGCCACAGACTGCATCTGCCCAGGGTTGCAGACACAGACTATGAAGGCTGCTTTCCTGGAGCTCTTTGGTTGCCCTTAGGGTCAGAAGAATTTAGAATTAACTTTGAACCTTTTTCTGAAATTAGGATATGTGTGAAGGTTTCCTTTAATATTGGTTCCTTCACAGAAATACATGCTTAGCAACCTGGCTTCATGAAATATTCAAAAAATCTCTTGGAAAATCCTGGTCAGTTTCTTGAAATTGGCAGTAGTTAGAAAAATGTTTGACAGGGAACACAGATACACATCTACTAGGATAAAATTCTGTTGCTAATATGTATAATATTGTCCCTCGTCAAACCATGTTTCCATTTTTGCACAAGTTTGGCACCAATTTTTACCTTGGACTTTACCCTTTATGTTTTACCTCTCAGTTTGAGATGAAACCCATTAAACTGTGGACTCACAGCTGAAGAAAGGCTGGGGAACTGGATGTTTACATGTTTGTACTTATATCTCTGCTTTCCTGGAGCTGCAATCATAAAATAAGGCATCAGTAATAGAGAAATAAATGTATGATGAATCATCTTGCTAAAAATAATTTTCTCTGGAGGAAACCAGTCCTTAGTCATAGTTGGATAATACAGCACAGTGTTCATTTTGAGTGAGTTCAAAGAAGCAGGATGCATGAAGAGAGGTTAAAATATTTTCTGTTTTTCTTCTAAAAGGTATCCTTTCATCAGATTTTTTCTCAAATACCCATCATTGAATGCAATTTGATATCCCCAAAGCAAACCAACAGTATTTTTAAAGGTCAATATGAAACTTCTCTGATTTGAGGAGCATCTCAGAACTGATCAAACTATTATCAGCAAGGAAATAACCCAATCTCCTGTCTCTTAACTGATTTGTTAAAAAGTGTCAGCAGAGCATCTTTGCTTCCAAAGGGAGCTATGCAGAGCTATGCAAATCTTCTGGCTTCATCAATACTCCTAAGTATGCTTAACTGGAAATAGTAATGAATTAACAAGGAGGAGGTATAAAAGGAAGGGCCTGTTTTGTTTCTTTTTGTAGCAGAACCTATACCAGTACCCTGAAATAACATGGAAGAGACTCCTTTGTCTCTATTAAAAGTTTTTTTCAGTTGCTGGTGCGGTTACTGCAACAACAGTGGTGACAGCAATGCAGAGGTCTTACCTCAGGAAGACTTTCAGAAGTGTTTGAACTATCAGTTCTTACAGGTGTGGTTAATTGCTGTCTCAGGAGATTATCTGCAGCTGAAATGTAAGGTAAATTTGTTTACATGTTGCGTAGTTTTTTTGGGTTTTTTTTTAGGTTTTTTTCCTTTGTTTCAAGTCAAGTGGAGTACCTTCCAATTTGTCTTTGAACAAAGTCGTGTTTCTGAAGCATCCCCCAAAGCTGAATTTTGTTGAGCAGCAAACTCCTCTACTGGAACTGTATGTGCATTGGGTGGTGTTAATTTCAAACTGTGAGCTTAATCTTGATATTTCTGAATTGCATGCCAGCATGTATATGGAAGGTAAACATGCAGGTGAGTTCAAACAAGCAGTAATTACTTGAATAAGAAGGGTGAGAAGTTGAAGTGATAAAGTACTAGATTCTTCTTCAGTCGCTCACAGTACCAATGCTGTGCATGTTCTCAAGGGTTAGCACCACTCTGAAAGGAGCTATCAACCCTTTTTTATATTCAGTTCCTTTTAGTAATGGTAATTAATGCTGCAATTTCTTTTTGAAGCAAAATAGAATATCTTTGTCTGAGTATTTTTAAAATGGCACAAGAAAAATGGCATTGTTTGAAAATCCCAGTGGTGTCATAACAAGACTTCACATAAACATTAGATCAAGCAACCACAAGCAGCCTGTGAATTATTCTGGGAAGTTTTTAAACGTGGGATACATGGCATTATTTAAGTATTTATAAATGTCATCTCTTCTGCTATAAGGAAAGCTAATAGACTGTTTTGCAGACATTTCATCTCCAAAAAGCAATTGCTTCTGTAATCTATTTCTATAAAATCGGCAAAAATGGAAGCAGGCGTACTATGGGTCAATACCAGTGAAAGGCCTCTCTGCAGACAAAAGATTCACAGTCCATTAAGTTTCAGGTCTGTCCTGATATGGATTCCTCTGATGTATTACTATTATATCCTATTTTTGTTGACTCAGTTGCTGTGTCAGCAAAACCAAACATTTTGGCTTGTGTCCCAGCATCAAGCTGTCTGTGGAGGATATGTGTTTGCCTCCACCACGACAGTAATGAGAAACTGGCATTAGTTTGATTTGCATAATTGTACGCCTCTTACTTAGACTCTGTGTCAGTAGGAGACAACTTATTGTGATGATACTCACTCCACATTATTCGTTTTGTGCAATCAGCATTTATTTATGCAAATTTCATCATTACAAGAGGTCATTTTCCAACCTTCTACCATGAAATCACTTTTTCTGCCAATGAACAGTAAGAAAACACCATAGGAGAATAGCCAGGTATATTTGTCATTCACACTCCTTGGCCAAGATACTGCAAAGGGCTTACTGTGTGTGCATATGTGTCTAAAATTATGTTTTATGAATGACTGACAGCTCTAATGACAAAACTAAAATTGGACAGACCACATGTGATTATTTTAGACAAATGCTGTCAAAAAAGGCACACACAAAACTCAAAACCAACTGTCTTGCTAGTTATGAGAGTTTCTATAGGAATAATTTATAGACTGAAAAAAATATTTTGTGTTCCCCAGATGATCAGTGGAATGTTTTCTGTGATAAGAAGCAGAACCCTGTAATTTATTCATGTGAGAGATAAAAAGACAGAATAACAAACTAGGATGTCCCACATGTAACAGAGACCTGAAATAGCAATAAATGTTGAAAAAGCTTATCAGAATAACTTGGATCTTGAGGATTCATGATCTAACCATCAAGATTCTCTCGATAAAAATGCTTCTAAGGTCACTTTGTTTACCTTATCACTAGTGGTAGAGGGACCTCTTAAGGTTTCATTTGCAAGTAGCTGAAATGACACCAGAAATCTCTCTTTTCCCTAAACAACCGCTCCTAAGTTTAAAAAGACTTAGAATATGTCAGTGCATATAAGGTAGGAGGAAATTACACAGAACAAGTAATTTGGGTGCTGGTTGACTGAGAGAGTGATGAGTACTTAACAGACTGTATCTTCACAAGAGGCACAGAGAGTTCTCTGGAATTGCCAGCATGCAAACTATTGCTGAAAGGAAAAGAATGAAAGCACAAATATGGCTTTACCTTTTATCCTCCCCAAAATAATAGAATCTGTAATTCTGAGCAGAAAAATTACATGTACTATCCCAGCAGTTAGACTAAAATCACAAGTACTATAACTAAATACAAAACAAAACCCACAGGTGGGCCACTTTTACAAAGAACAGTTGTTTGTAATGGTCCTTTGTATGTCAAAAAAATCTGTAAATCAGATGTTGTACCACACAGGAAAAAAAAAGTACTTTTCAAAAGAATGAGTGTAACTGAAATCTGTTTATGTGCTCACTCAGAAATAAGCATTCCAATAGCCCAGCGCATGCATCTGGGAGAGAAATTTCTGTCTGCAGGTGTGCATGAGATGATTAGTTCCTAAATATTTTTGCAGTCCTTGCTTCATGTGGGAATAAAATCCTCTGTCCTGACATATGCTGTTTCATAATTCTTGAGTGAAAGGGTTCTTAAAGAAAACTCAGTTGGGCAGCCAATGCTGTATGAGCCCCATGTGGTAAATGAAGCTATGTGAGCTCAGAGTTTAATAAGATGATACTGCTCTTTGTATCATTGACCCACAGTCAGCCAACATGCTAGATTAAGATTAGAAATTGTATAGTTAGGAATTCCTGCTTATTTTTAAAAATTATTTTTATTTTTAGTTATGAGCTATTTGAGAAAGAAGGATGGCTAAATTAAAAGAACTATATTAAGACTAAATTCAAGAACAGAATGAGGAAATAGAGTCCTAAAAGAAAAAAGTCTATAGAGGAAAAGTGAAGAAAAAGGATAGAAAAAAGTGTTATAAAATACAAAATCTCAGAGTGTAGAAAAAAATATAGTTTCACAATAAGAGCCAGTGCCCTTAGAAAGACAGACCAAAATCCCAAATTACCCAGAGTAAAATAGGGTCAAATAAGACGAACCTATTGGACAAAGACAAGAGGCAGAAATAAAAAAAGTGTGAGTAAAAGACTCCCCTGCAAAGCTTACAGAATCTTTGTGTTAGCCAGAACACAGGTGATGTATCTGCGAACCACCATCAAGGTGAACTCCAAGTCAGTACCATGAATGGGCGATTAAGAATGGACAACATAGATGTATGATCAGGGGAAGACAGTCATTTGGTGACTGAAAAACATAGTGTGTATCAAATATTTTTGAGAAAGTATTAGGACGACTTAACACATGGAATGAAATACTCTCAGGAGCATTTGAAGGAATTAAGAGACACCAACTGGGTAGCTGAAAGGAAGTGTCAGGAAAAACTGACAAAAACAGCCTGAAGATGGCTGCATCTGGAAGAAATGAAGGGTAGATTTTTCCCTAAAACTTGGCTTTGAAAATTGCTTTCAAACAGAACAAGCACCCTAACAATATTCTTTGTAATTTTGCTTTTATGTTACTGAGCTGGTTTAAGTAACAAACAAGAACTTTTCCTCCTTGTTAATTAGATAAGTATATCATATGCAAAAACATTATGTATGGACACTTTGATTTCATGAGGTCTTCACTCATGAGCTGCCTTAGGCACAGCAGTGATAGCTAATGAATGCTTTTTCTACATTCCCTCTGAATACTTATTTTTGTTCGAATGAACTGGAGAAACTCAGGGTTGTCCTTTGATGGTATGTGACAAAGAAAATTCTTACAATTTTCTCTGAAACAAATAGATGCTCCTTAGCTCTCAGATTTTAATCTCATGTCATGCTAGAACTAATACAGGTAGAAGGTGAGTTATATAACCCACCTTCTGACTGTCATATCCCTAGCCCAATTATAACAGTCAGGCTCAGATTTCAACATGGTTCTCATCTGTCAGACATGGCACCAGACTTACTTGTCAAAATTCAAGACAAATTTTTCTGTAGAAGATGTGACATATCTGAGTTAAAATTTCCAAAGGTTAGTCTGTTTCATTTTGACTAAATATTTATGATTCCTTTGATTGTACCTGAATTTGTGTTTCACTGACTCATAGACCAACCTCTTGTGCAAGTCTTCTGATACGGCCTGGTTGTGCTTCATCCAAAATTAAGCAAAAATAGTTTGTCTAGAAATTAGAGAATGAGAACTGGGTAAATCAAGGAGAAGAGATTTGTTCAGATGTGCAATTCACTGAGATGCATGAGAATATATAACAAATCCTAAAGCTGCATTGTCATTGTAAATTCTTGCAGTCACTGTTTAGATTCTCTGGTAACTCAGTATGGATTGTCAGAAGAAATATATGGAGAACTGGAGAAGACTGTGGGGTCTTGGAAGTAGAGGTTTGATGTCTGGAACTGTGTGAACTCTGATTATAGTCTAACGTTTCAGCCCCAGTCTGTCTCTAATTTTATACCTGCTCTGTGTCTATGTACTACGAAGTGCTCTTTCTATTAAAGGACATCACGTGAGGTACATATTGCTTAGCAGTCATCCACACCATGCCAGTGGGTTTCTTTTATCTAAATTAAGAGCATGTGTGGATGCTTGTTGCAGATTTCAAGTACACTATGGCAATGATTCACACAAGGCAAAGCCCTGTTTGTTGAAAAGAAATCTACGGCCATGGCAATTATGATATAGCTGAACTTTCCTAATGGTGAAATGCCTTTGATTCTATATAATAAAAACCATACAACCTTGGAAGTATTTATTAAAATGTTTTAAAATATATTATAACTATTGATTTATGGATGGGCAGAATGAAAAAACACAAACATTATGAAAGGTTCAGGAGAATGCCAGCTGTTTTGAAGTTGTGTTTTAACTTCTGCAGTTACCTTTCCAAACTGCACTGGGTTTGATTCAGATGCTCAGGGTTAGGTTCACCTTACCAGTCATTAGCCATCAAAAGGCAGCACTTAAAATTTTTCACCAAGGCACCTTTTGTGGTCAATGGAGGGAGAAGGGTCCTTCTGCTGATCTTTTGGTACTGCTTTCCTGCTCCTCCAGAGGCACTTGCTTTTTTCCACATTTTCACAGAGGAAATAAGTGAAAGTGACTTGCTTGGAGTGGATCTTCCCTTCCACTAAGGCTTGAGCAGCCTCGTAAGTCTGTGCCAAAGTGGATGGCATCATACACCCGCTGTGTGCGTCACACGTTTCGCATTGGCAGAAAAGGTTTAAAAACCTGCTGATAGATTTCAAAATGGGAACGCTGCATCTCCAGTTTAGGCAGATATTAAAGGAAAAGCCATGTAATCTGTGCTTGAAGTATTTGTAAAACTCCTGAAAAAACCCACTAACAAGTATTCTGAACAATTTTGTTGATCTTTGCATAGGAGAGTGAGCTAGGGTTAAAATCTGGAAAATCCCTGACATAGGCTGGAATTAGAATCTGAAAAATGAATTTTGATCTTTTGTCTTCTCTCAATTTGATTGACTCTGATAGAACACGATGAGACTGAAAATATGGCTTAGAAAATTTTCTGCACTGAATTTCATAACCAATAAGAAATTAAAAAAAAATTAAAAGCAGTAAATAAGCCTCCCAGCTTGAATAACACAAGTTGTTAAATTTTAGTTTCATAGCTTAATTAAGAACTTTAAAATAAGTTTTCATGTGGTCACCTTAAAAGTAATTAGAATTTTTCATCTATATAGAATGTCCAAACTTTCATTTTCATTCAAACTTTTTTTCTGAACTTTTTCCTTTACTTTCTTCAGGCTTCTTTTGTATACTAAGACTTAATTCAGATGAACTAGATATTTACATTCTTTATTTTGAAAATAAAACATTTTATATTAAAAATAGCAAAAATAACGATATTTTACTTCTGGGAATATTTTTTCTTTCAGAGAAAAAAAAAAAAAAAAAAAAAAAGAATAAGCCGAATTCGGCACTGGGCACAAGCAATTTCAATCCCGGATTTAATTCTGTGGGAATTCCTTCTTAGAAAATACAGTTTTGATATAGTGAAATATTCAAATGAGTGGAAACTATTATCCTTTAAAATGAAAATGGAAGTTAAAAAATAGTTCAACTAGTTTTAAGAAGAATTTACATGAAATTCATAATGAAGTATAGTCCTAACTTTACAATGATTATATCTTTGCCCAAATTAATTTAATGTGAACTTCTCACTCCAAATATAACAATGTATGTTTATATTTCGCCTGAAAAATATCTGGAAAAAAA